>NC_133538.1:3127657-3485157 GCF_048544455.1 Silene latifolia
CAGCCAGGACTCGCGTCCAAGTGTGGCACTTGGCATTGGGATTTCGTTATTTCCAGCCATTTGTTGTAACAGTGTTTATCAAAATAAAACGTATTCTACACTGCGAAAAGAAGAAAAATATAATAAGCATTCTCATCATTATGATTTAAGTCTAATGCAATACTGTTATAACGCGAAGACTCAAGCATTTATACAATTGACCTCCCTCAAGAATTATATAAATGATCCCAAGACTCAATTATCTGTAAATTGATAAGCCAACCTTTTGGCTAATTCTACTATTAGAATTCTTGGTCGATAAATTTCTGTAAATTCTATCTTTAGTCCATCATAATCACGAGAAACTCTTCGGATTATAATGTTGAGGTAAACTAAGTCAACACAAACTACTTACCCAACGTAGAAGGGGTCGTATGGAGAGTAAGGTCCTATATGCCTACCGACGAAGAAGGGATTCATAGTTGTTTGCCCTTATAAAGACTAGTCTCAATTTCAGTTTTAGAGGAAGATCCCATCAACTTTATTTTAATTCATTTTAAGTGAACTAATATCTAGCATGCGTGAATGAATAAATTAAGATGATGGCTTAAAAGGGTGTGACATCTGTATGTCTATGAAAACTAACATTCAACCTATATGAGTCAATTTTCATGCATTTTAGTAGGTGGTTTGGTTTAGGCGGAATATGATGCACTAACTATCATGTGAATGAAAAGCAATAAGAATGGTAAAACGTAAAACAAAAATAAAGTCCTAGTGTGGCCTATCTACCAAAATGAACATAAATACAACTTTGGAATCCATCCTTGGACCCGAGAAGCGTGTCTTGATGTTCCATCTTGGTCCATGTAGCGGGAGTGAGCAATCCAATCTCCATCTTTAGTCTTCTCAAAATTACAATTTAAAAATTACATAAAGAAAACCAAACGGAGATACGAGATTTCAAATTACATTAAAAATTATGTTTCCATCATTACGAAAACATAATTTAACTAAGGCCACACTAGGTATTATAAATTACAACCGATTGCAAAAATACGTAAATTAAACCATTCAACAAAACATTCAACTAAATAAAAAATGCATCAACTAATAAATTAAACATTCAAGACATAATTCCTTAATTATGTAGAGTAATTTATCCAAACCACCTATTTTAAAAGATCAAATTATGTGACAATTCCTCAATTACTCACATTAATTTTAATCTTAATACATATTAATCTTGTAATATGAATTAATCCAACATTATTTTAAACCTCTTTAAAATAATTAGGTATCTTTAATTTTGTGAACCTTTTCACAACAAATATCATACATTATAAATTTAATGTATAATTATTATTGGCCAAAAACTAACAAAATTTTTTTATTAAAGCTCTCGGCAAATAAAAAAACAGAAACTTTTTTTTCTCGGCATTTCTACGAAAACCGAAACAAAAAAAACAGATTTTTTTTTATTTCTGCTCATGGCAAAACAGCCCAAAAACAATTTTTTTTTCTCTCGGCAAAAGCTCAAAACCGAAAAGGAAAAAAAAACAGAAACCCTTTTTTTTTACTCGGCATAAAGCCTTAAAACCGAAAAAAAAACAGGTTTTTTTTAAAGGACTCCCGGCATTTTAGCCGTTTTATGCTTACTTTTCTCGGAAAAATTATGTGGACAAAAAGTTTAATGTTGCTAATATAACATGATTGACATAAACATCATCTATTAATTTATACATGGATTCAAACTTCATAATTCAATTTAACCTCTTAAAATGAATATCCAAATTATGACAAAATCGATTATCCGTATATATGATTCATCACAATTGATTTGAACATGATTAAAATAACTTCTATGCCAAAACTATATAGCAAAAATAATTTATCAACAATGAAACAATTTCCATTTACATTTTAATTTAATCCTCATTAAATCAAACATCTACAAATTCATCATATAAACATTTTAACTTATTAAAACAACAATATGAATAAATCAAAATGGAAACAAAACAACAAAAGGCAAAAAAAACTTTCGGCAAAAAAATAAACCTCACGGCAAAAAAAATAAAATTCTCGGCCGAAACCCTTTTTTTTTCCGATTCTTCCAAAATTGTTTAAATCCATTTATGAAATTCATCAAAAATAATTTCGTGGCCTTGGCTCTGATACCACTTGTAGGAAATATCGGTATACTTCCTTTAAGATAATTAGGATTATAACGAAATTATGATTATGAATACGAGTCATAAGTGAAATAGCATAAACAAAAAGGAGAGATTAAGAATCAACCTTCGAGTCCTAGCAAATATGACCTAAGAACAATATCGAATTGATATTTGCCTAATCGTTGCACCCAAGATGCTCCGAGAAATGCCCCTCAAATTGCTAGAAATGAGATCCCCAAATTCACTAATTAATTTAGGGTTTTTTGTGTTTTGTTTGATGAGAGAATATTAGGTCAAAAAAGGAATGAGTAAAATGCTCTCCTTTTTTCTTATAAAACCGTGTAGAGAGGGGAATTAGAGGAGATATTTTTTTTCCTCTTTTTCCTCTTTTCGGTTTTACCTACTTCCAAAGATAAGGAGATTAAAATCTTCTTATTGTGGTAGTTTACAAAAATGTATATAAAGTGTATTGTTTATAAATTGTCATTTATGTTATTCCGTATTAATAAGTCTACACACAACAGCTTGCAGTCGATTTATTAATACCGGTCTATAATAATTTATTATGACAATATCGTATAATATATACTTTAACTATAAATATCGCATATTTATAATTAGCTAATTAAATATAACTGGTTACGTTTAATTACGAATTAACATCTTAATTCGTTTAAGCTAACATTATATACATTAATTAAATATAACAGTTTATATTCAATTTACGAATTGACAGTTAATTCGTCTAAGCTAATATTATTTAATCGGTATTAAATAATCGTCTCATCATCACATTGACTAACTGTTTAGTCAAATACATGGACTAAACTTTTAGTCATATAAGGCATCAATGTGATTACATTTCCATAATCACATCTCTCAAACACATCCTTTAGGTGTGACTTTTAGGGACCAGTTGCTCACCGCCATCAGTATGATAATAACGTCAAACCTTCCAGCAAGCCAACCGTTATTAGGTAATCGTTAATCAACTGATAAAATACTAAGTATACCCTTGTGAACCGATAAGAGATTTATATATGTTATCACACTAACTGTGGAGGACACAAGCTCCAACAAAGTCCTGCCAAAATATGCATCGCAACTGATATTCCACACCGCCAGTGGGGGACCGCAGCCTTTCCCACCTAAGCCTTGCTTATCTCCATCGAGCGAATAACCCATGTCTATTAATGTGCATACCCCTTGTGACGGGAACCACAAGGGGTGAATCAAGGGCGTGAAGCCATTCCCGATGATGACTCCACTCAGCCAGGGACGCACCCCGTACACAAACACAACAATTCTATCACACAATCAACAATACTATAACCACACATGACAACCAATCAACAGTACTGAGTAGGAAAACCTAGCTACCTTTAACGATCAGCATCAACATCGCATAAATCCGTATGAAGACAAAGCAACCACCATTAACACCTATCACAAACAGTAGGGAAAATCCTATTACTAATAATAATAACCACAACGAAACCTAAGTATGATAATGATGACTTACCTATGCTCGGCATTCCTGCGACAAGACCGCTACCCAACTCAAGTCTCCATCCCCATGGTGTCTCCAAGTGTAAAGGGATCTCAAGGGTTGAAGATTGGTGAAGGAGAGAAGTGTCGTCGATTAGGTTTTGGAAGAAAGAAATGAAAAACTGATTTGGGGTTTACGACTTCACGATTTATAACTTACCGCTGAAACCGCCATACTCGATCGAGTATAGGACTTACTCGATCGAGTGGCCTCTACTCGATCGAGTTACTGGACTACTCGATTGAGTAGCCTACACTAGATCGAGTTCCCCACTTCTAAAGGCCACCAAGTACTAAGTCCGTTTGTATGAAAGGTTCTCAAGGGTCTACCATATGTCTAAGGTCAGTCAACGACTAGTCAACGGGTCCCTAACGGGACGAGTATTACATATTTTGCTTAAATATGACATGTTTTGTTTATTTTTCCAATTACATTCAAAAACTCAGATAAGGTGTAACAAATTAATTTGCTTAATGCTTACATTTGTTTACCCGTCTCAACTCATCTTTTACAGTAAAAAAATGTCTACTCTAGCTAAGGATTTTATGGGAATTAGATTTATGAGCTAGGCAAAACTAGGCAGTGTTGTAACGGGGGCGTCCCGTTACCCAAACAATTAATTGATAAGGTGATAAGAACAAATAATTAACGAATGTAAATAAAGTCGACACAAAGATTTACATGGTTCACCAGTAAAATAACTGGCTACATCCACCCTGAGAGGAGATCAAATTTCACATAGTAGAGAAAATAGTACAGCAGTAGACCGGTACACACGTGCTCAATATGAGCCAAAAGTATACCTTATTCTATCAACAAATATAGTAGTTTCAAAGGAACAAAAGAGACTACCCCAATAAGACGAAGGACAAATAATCTTGTGGCCTACCAAGATCTAAACGAACTCCTCCGATCTTCAAACACAGACGAACAACAATAATAGAGCCCGGAACAAACCGAGTTTTCTTCTTCAGAAGGAACCTCACAAATCGACCCTCTTTATTGTGCTCTCAAATCTCTCTCTCTGAATTAACCTAGAATAAAACTTGGGTCTTTATATATTTATTCCATCCAAGATAAAATATCTAGACTAATAAAGAAATAGAACTAATAGAAAATTAATATAATTAATTTCCTAATACATTGAAACCCACGAGAAACAAAGTACCTCGCATAAAACTGACGAAGACCAAATTATATTAGGAAAGGTGGAGGGACCCACTCTTTCCAATACATAAACCAAAATCACGAGGAAACTAAACCACGCACACATGCACGTCAATTAGTTTCCGGCGTCAGACTTTTCTGCGACTCGCAAAGAGCTTGGTATTAGACCTCTTCTACTCGCTTAACTTTGTTTCTCCTTCATGTCTTAATTTAATTCGTCTTCGACACAAATCCAAGGCACCAATTCCTAACAAATCTCCACCTTGACTTGAATTACCCAAAAAACGAACCAAACCCAAATCAGCTTCAATGGAGTTAAATCCTCAAGTCACTATCTGTCCCGATAGTCTCCACTTGACTTGAACACAACTCACAAAACGGACAAATGAACCAAGTGTGCAACAAATGTGACCAACATAAGAAGTACCCAATGTAGTAAGCTGAAAACTACCAATTGTACTAAGTACCCAACATATCTTCATACCAATAGGAAGGTCAAACGTAGGAAACTTCCTTTTAGGGCAAAAGCTACCAAACGCCAACACAAATATATGAGATACCAAATGTCACTATGATGGAATGGTGTACCAATACAACGCAGACAAGACTCCAAACAAAATCTCCTCCAAACTACATGGACAAATGTACCGTCGTACCAAGCTGTCCCAAAAAGAACACAAATGCCACAAACAAAACAAATGTCTCACTTGAGTAAACTAGGTGTGATGACCACCACAAATATGCCTACACCAAGGCAACGAAATTCAAGTCGAAACCAAATAAAAAATAACATTCTAAGCGAGCACAAATTACCTCCATCAAAGGTACAAATTGTTAGACAAGACAGTCCAACCCAAAAGCTCCAAAGAATAAACTCCCGTCGAAGTTTCAAATGACCCCTTACGAGGTCCCAGACAGCTCTCTTTCAAGAGCCACAACAGCTCCACCTGAAGCCCTAAACCACCCTACCTCTTGGGGCGCAGACCACCTCATTGAGGCGCAGACACAAAATTAGATAGCTTGTCTTGAGAACCTTGTAGCTTGACCTGTACCGGAATAGACTCCCCCTTACTGTCAATACTACCATTCTCACTAATGTTATCCAAGCCCGAATTATCCAGAATATCACCAAGTGACCCAAGTGACCCAAATTGGATGTGCTTCAAAGTATCGTTCATATATCCAAGTTGCATATGCCCCAACTTAGACTCGAGAGAGCCAAAAGAACGATTACCTGATGCTCCAACAATCAGCACAGCGCCTTGAAGGACATAAACAGTTCCTTCCTTAACACCCCTCCAAGTAACAGAAGAACCCTTACCAACGCACAATGATCCACCATCACCTTGAAAACGGTAGCCCTGATCAACTAACATCCCAAGGGATACAAGATTTCTCTTCAAATGTGGAACATGCCTAACACCTTCTAGAAAGCTAACAACACCATCACATGTCCTAACCCGAATAGTACCAACTCCAAGCACCTCACATATAGACCTGTCACCCATTGCAACATTGACCCCTTGTGAAGCTTCATAAGAAGTAAACCATTCCCTAAAAAGGACACATATTATAAACGCATCCCATATCCAAAATCCAACTATCCGAAGAACGTGGAACAACATCAACCACGAGAGCATAATCTTCCTCAGAATCGTATTTAGCAACCTTTTGTGCAATAACAGAAACACCAGCTTCCTTCAACTTAGGACACTGATTTTTCCAATGACCGGGTTCATTGTAGTAATTGCCGAAATTTTTACGAGGACCCTTAGACTTGGCTTTACCCTTTCTATAACACTCCGATTTAACAACAAGCCCCATATGACTACTGTCTACAACACCACCTGACCCCACTCGACGCAAATCCCTAGTGTGAAGCGCTGACCTCACCTCCTCTAGGGTCAAAGACTATTTGCCAACAACAAACGACTCTACAAAAGTCTCAAACGAACTTGGCAAAGAAACTAACAAAATTAATGCGGCATTCTCATCATCTACCTTAACATCTAAACTACGTAGATCAAGTAAAATAGAGTTAAGACGGTCTAGATGGTCCTTGAGAGACGTACCTTCTTGCATACGAAGACCAAACAAACGCTGCTTAAGAAGTAACTTGTTGGTTAGAGTCTTTCTCATATACAAAGATTCCAAATTCAACCACAAAACTATAGCAGTTTCCTCATCGGCAACTTCAACCATAACATGATCAGATAAACATAACAGAAATAAAGAATGAGCCTTATCCTCCAAGACTACCTCTGCATCTGTCTTTGCTGCATCAGGCGAACTACCTCTTAAATTTGCCTTTGAGATAATAGACCAGACGCTTTGCTGTCTAAGCAAAGCTCTCATCTTTAACTCCCACAACTTAAAACTATTTATCCCAGTGAAATTTTAAACATTCAAAACATTCGTTCCCGACATCTTTTCACCTGAAAATCAAGAAACCCAAATAACGCCTAAAAGACAACTAACGTGGAAGCAGATCCTAAATTAGAACCTTAGCTCTGGTGCCAATTGTTGTAACAAGGGCGTCCCATTACCCAAAAAATTAATTAATAAGGTGATAATGATAAATAAATAACGAATATAAATAAAGTTGACACAAAGATTTACGTGGTTCATCAGTAAAATAACTGGCTACGTCCACCCTGCGAGGAGACGCGTGAGTAGCTGATTAATTTAGCATGTATCTAACGCATACTTAGCAATTTAGCATTGGAAAGATAGTGGTATCAGAGCCCAAGGTTAGACTTGGGCTAGACACGAGGATGCATCAGCAGGCCCAAGACATGAAGGGGTACACTGTAAGGCATGGAACTCCTAACTCAAGGTGAGTCCTTAAGAAAGCCTGCTCTAGGGATAAATGGATGAAAGGCATCATAGGTCTTGTGGGACAAAGACCATTTGTGTACTATAACTGTTAATCAGGTGGACCCTTATCAGGTTGGGTGCCACAGGTCTAGTAGGTCCTTTCCAGGTTGGATGCCAGAGATCGTTTGTGGTCTAGAACTTCTAAAGTGGCAGACCCGGTCCAGGGTATATTGGATGCATAGGATGTTCGGTATGCATGTGTAGCAAATTCCTAAGAAGGGCACATGGACATGCTGCGCTCAGGATCATGTGAGGGCACTCACTTGACCAGATTGTGACATATGGTGCAAGACATGGCTCGTGGTAGCATGGTGTGTCGGCTAAGGGGAGGTTATCAAGACTTGTGAGGTTTCGGGTGTCTAGAAGTTGAGGCTGTAGGTGTGGGAATTTCTCCGTAGAGGTCAAGGCCCGAGTCAAAGATGATGGTCCTTGGTTTGAGGGGAGGATTGGTAGGGTGCAAACCTATATGTCCCACATCGGTAGAATAAATATGGAAGATCATCTTTATAAGTGTCTAAAAAATATAATAGTATGAAGCCTTTTGGGAAGGAGCCCAAGAGTAAATCCGTGAGGGCTTGGCCCAAAGTGGACAATATCATATTATTATGGACAGTGGACACTAGTGCAGCAGAGGTCGATATAACCTATGTAAGGATCTTACTCCACCTCAACCCTAAATCATTTCTCTTCTTCTCTCTAAACCTCAAAATCCTTTCCCTTCTATCTAAAACTATCCTAAAACCTTCTCCATGGATGCTAAGCTTGGGTTTGAAGATCTACACTGTTCTCCTTCTTCCTTTCACCTTGTAAGTTAGGATTTACCTTTTCTCTTTCTTTTATGTTAACCCTAACTTTTGGGGGTTTTGTTGGGTTTACTAATTAGTAATTATTATGGGTAATATGGATAATTAACGGGTAATAATAAGGGGTTTTACATAGTAAAAGTATAAAGGATGTATTGTGATAGTTATTATGTAATTTATGTAGGACGATACGGCTTTATGGGACGGGATCTTGCTTGTCTCGAATTGCTTATGAAGTATGCAAAAAGGTAGGATGTTCCTACTCGGTTTTAGTAATATGAATGCTTGTTTGTGTGTCCATTGTCCTTGTTTTCAGGATATAAGTTGTATTGCATCATAATATGATATTGATATTATTGAGAGTTTCATGTTGTGGTCGAAAATACATAATAGCATGATAATGAGCTATGACAACTTGAAGAGTCGGGATATTTGAGGAATTGGTGTTCATGTCATAATTGGGAATATATCATCTCGGAGCACTACGAAAATTCTTTCAAAGATTGCGAAAGTAAGACATGAGATTGAATCCACAGAAGTGTGCTTTCGGGTCACCTCTGGTAAACTGTTGGGTCATATCGTTAGCCACCGTGTCATCGAAGTAGACCCATCAAAAATCAAAGCCACTATGGAAATTCCCCATCCCGAGACCGAGAAAGAAATTCGAGGTTTCCTGGGAAGAGTTCAGTACATAAGTCGTTTCGTCGCGAAGTTAACGATGATTTATGAGCCGATCTTTAAGAAACTGAAGGTCAGAGAACATTTTATGTGGGATGACCAGTGTTTGGTTGTATTCGATAAAATAAAGGAAGTGTTATCTTCTCCACCAGTTTTGAGCCCACCAGTAGTCGGGTTGCCATTATCGCTATATCTAACTGTCACAGGTACAACAACGGGGGCTATGTTAGCCCAAACAGTTGACAAAGAAGAAAGAGCTATTTAATACATCAGTAAAAAGTTCTTAGACTATGAAGTAAAATATACACCTCTTGAAAAGACATGTTTGGCCTTAGTCTGGGAAACGAAGAAATTAAGACATTACATGTTTAGCTACAGTGAGTGTCTACTCTAAAATGGATCCGATCAAGTACTTGTTTGAAAAACTAGTGCTAAATGGAAGAATGTCGAGATGGACCCTCATGTTATCAGAGTTCGATCTCAAATATGTACCTTTGAAAGTGATCAAGGGAAGGGCGGTTGCCGATTTCCTCGCCAACAACCCAATCGAAGAAACAGAAGTCATCGACACTTGGTCATTTCCCAACGAGAACGTGGTACACGTTGAGAATGACATATGGGATTTTTATTTCGATGGAGCATCGAACTATATGGGATATGGAGTGGGCATATTTCTTATCCCACCAATAGGTGAACACGTGCCCGTGTCCATCAAACTAGATTTCAATGTCACAAACAACGCCGCTGAATATGAAGCATGTTTGCTTTGTTTACGTAGTGCTCTTGACTTGGGTGTGAAGAAATTGTTAGTACATGGAGACTTGTTACTTGTGATCAATCAAGTGGGAGGGTCATGGAAAATTAAGAGCCAAAGTTTGGCCCCATATCAAACCAGAATCAAAGAATTGGAGAAATACTTCGAGGATATTCGATATGTTCACCTCCCGAGAGAGGAAAACCAGTTTGCAGATGCGTTGTCCAAGCTAGCTGCCTTAATCAACATTCCCGACCATATAGACAGTATGCCAATATGTGTCGAATGAAGATCATCACCTGCCTACGTGAATTCAATCGATGATGCCGAGGAAGGTGAGACCGAACCATGGTACACAACCATTTTGAAATTCAAGGAAACAAGAGAGTATCCTCCTGACCTTGACACGCGTGGAAAGCGTGCTCTACGAATGTTATCCGCCCAATTCATTAAGATCAATAACGGGCAATTATATAAGAAGACGGCTCAAGGTGTTTTGTTGCGATGCATTGATAAACCAACAGCTAAAAAGGTTATGGAGGAAGTCCATGACGGTGAATGTGAGCCGCACATGAACGCCAATATGTTAGTCCATAAGATCATAAGGCTTGGTTATTATTGGACAATGATGGAAACAGATTGTTGCAAATATGTCAGGGACTGTCATAATTGTCAGATATTCACAAATATATAGCATGTGGCACCTTCTATGTTATACACCATGACGTCACCCTGGCCATTTTCAACCTGGGGAATCGACATCATCGGAGAAGTAAACCCATCAGGAACTAGAGGGCATTCTTTTATCCTTGTTGCAATCGACTATTTCACAAAGTGGGTAGAAACAAAGTCTTACCAAGTGCTAAAAGCGAAGCAAGTATCACAATTCATTCAAAATAACATCATTTGCCGGTACGGAGTACCACATGAGTTCATCAGTGATCATGGAACTCATTTCCAAGCTGTGACCATAGTTATACTTGAAAAGTATAAAATCAAACATCACAAGTCATCAACATACCGACCACAGACGAATTGTGCGGTAGAAGCTGCTAATAAAACAATCACAGCCATTTTGAGGAAGATGTCTGACAACTATAGAGAGTGGCCAGAAAAGATACCCTTTGCATTATAGGGGTATAGAACTTCAATTAGAACAGGCACGAGTGCAACCCCGTATTACTTGGTATATGGAATGAAAGAGGTTCAACCAGTTGAGCTGTTAGTACCGTCCCTAAGGATCCTACTAGAAAGCCAGGTTCCTGAAGCAGATTGGGTTCAAGAAAGATATGATTCACTAGTCATGCTTGACGAGCGGAGTTTGAAAGCATTATGCCATGTCCAACTCTACCAGAAAAGGATAGATAGAGCTTTTAACAAAAAGGTGAAACCAAGGGGAATTAGTGAGGGAGATCTGGTTCTCAAGTCGGTTAGAGCTTTTAACAAAAAATTTTACTCGTTCCCCATCAACGAAGGCACGCGCCTCACCACGTGACAAACCAAGGAAATCATAGTACTTGTTAGCCCATCCCCTCTGAAAGTCGGGAATAACAGGAGTTAGCTTAATCTTCCGGAAAAGGACAAATCTCTCCTTCTGGAAAAGCAAAAACATGATGGGTAGGGTCCCAGATTTTTAAGCACTCATCAAGAAAGAGAGTTCTGGCAGGACCTGTCTCAGCGGGATTAGTTGTTTCAATCCCGTATCAACAAGTATTTGAGAATCCAATCCCTTAAAATCGGAAGCCCAAGATGACATGGCTTTTCGAAGAGAATTCATGCTTAACAAAGAGTTTTGTGAAGAAAAGAATAAGAAGTTATGATTTACCTCCTATTATGATCTCCTTATATAGGAAAAACAAGGAGAGAGTTCTAATGAATTTAGGAAAGTCTTGCTTGCCGCCCAAGCAACTCGGCCGAAGCCTTGGGACGCGGGCCTCCGGGTTTCCTTACCACCCTTTATCGCTTGTTGCACCAAAGTTCATTGTCACTGGCTTTCCTTATGTTTTGCGGGCCAGAATGGCCAATCTACATTTTTTTTTATCCCCAGCGAGTCCATATTTGAACTAGAAAAACCGTACACACTTACGGGTTTTTCTTTTATATTTTACGGGTAACATCTTGCCCATGTCATTTACGTGTCAATCCCCGAGTCTGAAACTCGAAACATGTCCACTGATCGTTTTCCTATGAAATTTCAAAAATTCAAATGAACCCAGGCGAAGCCAATTTTCAAAGTAAAACTTTAGCTCCGGGCGAGGTCCATTTTCAAATGAAAAGTTTCCGGGTGAAACCCATTTTCAAAATGAGATGTTAATATGCAAATCGGGTAAGAAACCCAGTTCAATGTTTTAGTTTGGGCCTCGAGCCCTCCATGCGAGCTATGATTTTTGAAAGTTCGGGATAGCATTATGTGATTTCTGTTATGATATATGTCCAAGTTTAAGCAGGTACGCTTCAGCTAAGCACCCTAAAGTCAGAAACTTTAGACCCAATGCAACTGGGGGCTCTGTCGCTTTTAAATGCTCCAGAGACCGCCACAATGATGTTTTGAGAAGTCTCCACCAAGTAAAAGTAATCTGTGTCGGGTTACTAAGATGAAAATACTCCTCAGCAGAATGCAACCAATGACATTACAACAACACTGCTCAAAGTTGGGCCCCAATGATGAAGACTGTTAACTCTAGTGGGTGACAGTATGGGAGAATTATCTCCAATGTATGATAGCAAACCCCTTGGGAGAAACCCGTCCTTTTGGGCATAGTTACCAGAATGTATGCCAGCAGTATCAGGGTCGAGACAGCAGAATGCCAAGACCAATGTATGACGAACTACGATGCGAGTTTGTTTCCGTCACAATGGATACGTAGGTGCCTAAGGATAAGGCTCAATCCACCATATATGCAAGTTTATGGGTCGACAACCAATGATGATGATTTGCTGTAACAGAAGCAAAAGTCAATCTCCAGCAAAGTTTCAGGTATGATCTCTTCTTATGGATGGAAAGCTTACATACGCAAGTCTAATGGACTCTAAACGACCCGCGGAATCCTCAGGTCGAGAGGGACCTGGGGTATACTTTTACTTTCACCTTGTCCAAGCCTCAGTCAAAGTGGGGGCTATGTAGATACCCGTATTCGTCGATACTAGAATTTACAGAAATCCCGACAAAACACCCGATGATGATAGGACACATATTTACTGACACGGCTGTTGCAACCCTATCAAAAATAAACTAACCGGCTCTAACTAATATAGCAGAGGTAAGTCGGGTATCGTACACCACAGGGAGACGGTCACTATCTACTTGTTATCTAGTCTGTATATGATCACGAAATGGGGGGTTTTGATTTGTTTGTTTTAACTAAACTAAAGAACTGAATTAAAGGCAATAAAAGAAACAACAATAAAATAAGCAAGGATGAAATAGAGATTAATCAAATAATGAGAAAGAAGCCAGGATGTCGGTTCACCATGATATTACGCAAGTCAGCTAAAGGAAAGGTCAGTCGGTCTGATGTGAGAAGGATAGTGGAAAGGTCATTCCGGTCCGCTATCCGCCCTAGATTCTTCCTAAATAGCTTCCGCTCTGATTAGGGTAGTCTATTGTTCATAGCAGGTCTATTCATTCCAATCTTCCGATCTAGGTCTGAATTTAACCAGTTTAATTACTTCAGTTGCGTGCACTCAACCTAATAATTACTATTAAAATGCTATAAAACAATTCTCACAACAAAAACCTCCTAAACTAATTATCGCATCATTGTTTTTATATCATGGCTCCCCTAATCCTAGCAATAGAGAATTTAGCTACGCATGACGATAAAAAAAAACAACTATTGAATAAACTATGCGAAACATGGTATTAGAATGTATAAGAAGAAATTGCATAAACCAAATAACAATACAAATAATTAACTGAAATTAAAGAACAATAAATTAAGTGTGCAAAAGAAGAATTAAATTGAATAGAAAAGAGTAAGAGAATTTACAAAAGTTGAGATCCGGCAAATGAATGGCAACGTCGAACAAGAATGATTAAAGAGTTCAGAAACTAATGACAGATTAAAGATTGATAACCTAAACCTAATTACGTCTTTCCTTTATATAGGAAAGATATTTTATTCCCTAAACACGTAACTTAAAATATCAAAATAATAAGTTAACGCAAGAAAATCTCGCATTCAGATAACAAACTGATCGATCGAGTACTTTGAAACTCCTCAACCGACCACTTTCCAGCCAAAACCTCTCGATCGAGTACTTAATCTACTCGATCGAAGAACACCAATATGCCACCTCTCGATCGAACACACCAGGGGTTCGATCGAGGTCTTCTCACCATCCAAAAGATCTCGATCGATCAACTTAGCCAGCAAAACTACTCGATCGAGTCCCACTGAATCAAGCAAAAGGACGTATCATTTAGCTTCCAAGATGACTTCACGCATTCCGATGCATTAGTACTCTCGCTCCAATTCTTCCATCTCCTAAATGCAAGCCAAAATGGCAGTAAAAGGCTCAATTCTGCTTCTTCTGGGTCCATTCCTGCAATTGAAGCCGAACGAACCAAAGTAGACTATTCGGGGCATTTCGTAGCCTAAAACTACGGGAATTTCATAGAAATACGTGCAAATAAGACTTAAAAAGACTATAAAATGCACGCATCAAATCTCCTCAAACCAAACCTTTGCTTGTCCCCAAGCAAACTATATGCAACTAACTAATGGAACGGAATAAAACTCGGAGCTAGCTATAAATCGTCCACTTAAATCAATTTAATGCAAATGAACCAACACTTATAACAAAAACTGTCAAATGCAAACGAGTTATAGGATGTTTATAATAAAGCTGAACCGTCGACCTTGGAAGACCTTTGATATTGGAATCTCACGGATCACTCTTCTCTCATGAAGAAAAGGGTACGCAAGTATATGTAAGAGAAAAAGAATAAGAAGTCTCTCACCTAACTACGACCGACATAAACATGCATGCAATATAGTATGATAGACAATTCTAGCTACCGTACACATACACTCCAACCAAACAAGGTCCCGTCACAGCCGAGGGCTTACAAAAGTATGGAAAAGTGAGGTAATGGGTAAGAAGGGCAAAACATTTTGGATATGTAAGGGTATAAGCCAAGCTAGCATCCTAACAAAACCAAATAAAACAAATCCGCTTTTAATCCATCTAAAAAAATAAGCACAAATGCCTTTAATTTGGCAGAAAAACTCACTAAGGCGAATAATATCAACTCCTCATAAGATATAATGATACATAGGAGCAAAACCGATTTCATTCGAATTCTTTTTCAATTTTTTCTTTCTTTTCTTTTTCTCGGTTTTTTTTTTCTTTCTTCTTTTTCATATTTTTTCTTCACTTCTTTTTTTTTTTTTTTTTTTTCTTTTTTCAACATTCTCCTTCTCCAAATTACCAACTCCCAACTTCCAATACAAACCAAATTGGCCACAGTAAACAATATACCGCAAAAACAATCTAAACTAGCTTGACAAGGCATGCTAAATTTGGATGTAGTTAAGGGTCAAAAAGGCAAATTTGGCTAAATGTGGAGTTAATGGGTAAGATGGAAGAAAAGGGAATATAAGCACCTCCCTGCATGTGACACCAACCACTAACCCGAATGTATGTAGGCAAAAAGCAATTGAATTTCATACTTGTGCAAATTAATGTTACATGTTATGGAAGGAGTAACTACTCACAATCCTACATGAACTGGTCATGAATGACATTAGTTTATACAGCTCTAAAACTTAGAAAATATGAGTAGGTTGCCACCAGGTCAAGTCTATTCGTTTAGCTAAATTTCAACACAAACTCGTAGATTATGCAATAAGACAATGCTAAAAAGATATTAGTTTATGCAAGGCTTAAGTAAAGGGACTAAATGTAGTGCAATTTCATCATTGATATACACCGTTCCGACTCGACCTATATGCAAAAATAATAGTGAAATTTTTTTGATTATTTTTTTGATTTCTCAATTTTTTTGAAATAAAAGACAATGCAAACAGAAAATGCAATAAACGTGAATGCAAAACAAATGCAAATGCATACTTAAAGTGTGCATTACCCTCCCCAAACCAAAACGGACAATGCCCTCATTGTCCTCCACCATACACCAGCAGAATAATAGGGGACGGGAAAAATACAACACAAATGCAAAACAAAATGAAATAAAATGAAAGGAGATGAAAGGAACGAAAAATACTTACAAAATATAAAACTTCCCCAAACCAGTCAGCAAACTGGGGAAGTGAGTTGCCAGCTGCTACTCGTCAGTACCCTCCTCGTCAACCACCTGAAAGGTGGGGTCCTCCTCCTCCTCTCCTCTCCTCCTAGCACGACCCTCAGTAGCAAGCTCAGCCCTAAACCTCTCCTCCCACTCGGCCGTGTCCTCCTCGCTCTCAAGCTTAGGGTACCCCTCCGCCGGGTACCGGTAAAAGGAAAGGTGTGGCCAGCCAGCTGGGACCGGACGACCTCGATGAACGCGATACTCGTAAAGAAGGAATAAGGCCAGAACCTGATCCCGCTCCATCCGAGCAACCCTCCCGCACATATCCAAAATAAGGGCATCACGACGCCTTTGGTCCATGACCTCAGGCGCCTAAAAAATAGGAGGTGCAATAAAATTAGCCGGTAAAGCCGGCTGAGAGACAGAGGGTGTAGGTGTAGGCGTGGGCGTGGACGCGGGCGCAACCTGTGTAGGTCGAGACCCCTCTCCGACTTCCCTAACAGCAGGGGAAGCCCTCTTCCGCTTCCTAGAAGTGGTAGGGGTGAAGTCAAGGAGGTAAGAAGGTGGAGGTGGTGGTAGTCTACCCGTCACAGTAGTCAAGTTGAAAAACGGGGTAGAGAGGGTGAAGGTAAAGTCACGGACGAAGAAGTGCCTATCTTCCACGTCCTACGGTCAGCTGCTAGCCAGTTCATAGAAAACATGACTGAAATGTCAATGAAATTATCCTTATCTAAATAGTGAAGACCACGGGGAAAGTCGGGAAAAAGATGGCGGGCAATGCGACTCACTAACCCGCCACATGCTATTGTGCCCGATACTTTTAACCCGACAGTGTTAAAATGCTGAGCTGTCAAATAGGCAATGTTAAAAACAAATGGGGCACCGCTATCAATGTTCAGGTACCCGGCTAAAATGGACAGCTCAATATTATTAACATTGTTAGGCTCATGACGACCAAAAATGGTTTCTCCTAGCAGACGGAGAAAGTAACGGGCTGGGGGTAAGTGGACGTGGGAACCACGTCGCTGACCGTAGGGAGTGTGCGAAAGTGTAGTCCATAGCTGATGCATGAGCTTCCTAGGAGGCTCGATGCAACCGTCACTAACTAAGCCTAACGGTTCCCTAAACTCAGCTAAAGTCCAAGTAAAGGTAGTGTTAAACAGATAGAAGGTGATGCACTTGCTCCCATGGTCAGTCGCATAGGCCGCAGGGTGAAACGCAAAAGAGCTGAAAAATTCTAAGGTCAGTTCTCGATAGGTAAGCTCTTACAAAGTGGCCAAACCCGACATTCCCGTCCCGTTGAGCAGGTCAACATCAGGCTCTAAAATTCCTAATTTCTCTAGAGAAGGTCGACACAGAAAACGGGTCGAAGTCATGTCACATTCCATCAACTGTAAAAAGCGAGTGCGGTGGGACGGGGACAAAAATCGTACCTGCGAAAACTCAGGTAGAGCTTTTGTAGAAGTGTCAGCAGCGGTACGTAAAGCAGCAGCACGTAAACCCGTGCCCGTCCCCGAACGCGAACCAGCAACTGCAGTACTAACCGTGGCAGTAACAACATGGGAAGCAGTGACGGGTGTCGACACAGCAGGGGTCAACACCGTAGTAGTGGTAGCAGCAGCAGTAGCCGTGGTGGCAGAAACAACGGTGGCAGCAGCAGGGACCACTGTCTGAGAAGGTGTCGAAATCGGCGCAGAAACCGTCGACATGGGCTTCTCGACTCCTTTTTCTTTACTGCTGTCCATAATCAGATGATTACCCAACAATGAAGTCAATTAAAATCAATGAAAACACAAATTAATCGAATTAATCGATTTTTTCAAAACCCTAATTTCGAAAATTTCCCCAAATTAGTCGAAAATTGATAATGCAAATAGGGGTAAATGATTTAATTGATGCTTGGAAATGTATTTGGGTAATTTGATCGGTAAATTAGGGGAAGAAATTAAGATTTTAGTTGAGGGATTAAGGGTATCGAAAAAATTGGGGGAGAACAAAATATTAAGCAAATGAAAATAAGTGAGGAATAAGGAACTCCTTCGTGTGTTTAAGCGCTTGAACTATTCGATAGAGTGGTTTGAAACTGCTCGATCGAGAGCTTTCTCCCTTCATTTGCTCGATCGAGTGATCTGAGTACTCGATCGAGAACCCCTGAAATTGGCTTGCTCGATCGAGAGGTTGAAACCACTCGATCGAGGACTTTTGCTTGGCCATTTGCTCGATCGAGCACATAAAGTGTTCGATCGAGGGCTTTCCTCTTAGCACGCTTCCCAATGATCAATAATTCTCCCTAAACCTGCATAACACGCAATAATACTTCCCGAAAAAATACCAAAATAACAGTACGCAATCTATATTCAGTCCTAAGCGAATTAAATATATCTAAGCTAATACTATAGTCTATAACTAATAAGCAAATAAATGTCTAAAGGAAATTCAAATTACAAAATGTTACAAACGGGATAGTGTCCCGTATCAACAGTCGAAGCAATTAAATAGCCGAAAACTGGGCTTCTGGCTCGATGAGGTCCCTTCAGCATTAGTGACCTCCGTCTTCGGTCTCCAAACAGTTGAGCCATCGGAAGGAGAACATCATTTCTTGTAGTCCGCATCCTTCCTCTTTTCTTTGTCCGGCTTTTTCTTCCCATGACCCCTGTGATCTGTAGCGTCATCAAAGCTAGGCTACAATTGTAATGCACCAAGTCCGTTGACAGGATCTCCACTATCCATTCCGCCAGGTCCTGCAGAAGCAAAAACAATAGAATGGTCCTCCAATTCGATCCCAGACTGGGGCGGAGGTGTCATAACAGCAGGGTATGACTCAATAACAGTACTCGAAAGATCCTTGTCAGAGTCTATATAGGGAATAGCGTTGCAGGGCATGACTTGCATGGGCGCCCTGCGAACACTGGACTGGGTGAAAGTCAAATCCTCTCCACCCACCTGAAAGGTTAAAGTCTTAGCCCCGACATCGATTGTTGCATGAGCAGTATGCAAAATAGGTCTTCCCAAAATAATGGTAGTGTATGAGTCCTCGGGTATGTCTAAGACAATGAAATCAACGGGAATAAAGAATTTCCCGATCCTAACAGGGACGTCCTCTAAGACTCCTAACAACTGTGATAATGAGCGATCGACCATCTGTACGGTCATGTTGGTGCATTAAAATTTCGTCAAACCAAGTCTCTTTGCGAGAGACAGAGGTAGGACGCTGACACGGCTATCACAACCCTATAAAAAATAAACCAACATGCTCTAACTAATATAGCAGAGGTAAGTCGGGTATCGTACTCCACATGGAGGCTATTGTATCTACTTGTTATTCTAGTCCGTCACGGTAACAAATTGGGGTGTTTGATTTGATTTCTAAACTACTGAACTGAAAATAAAGCAGAGAAAGAACAATAAAAAGGAATAGACGAAAAAAGAGATTGATCAAATAAAGAGAGAAATGCCAGGATGTCAGTTCACCATGATATCACACAATTCTACAAAAGGTAAGGTCAGTCGGTCTAAGGTTATAAGGGTAGAGGAAAGGTCCTTCCGGTCCACTATCCGCCCTAAAATACTACTAACTTAGCTTCCGCCCTTATTAGAGTAGTCTATTGTTCATAACAGGCCTGTTCATTCCAATCTTCCAATCTAGGTCTGAATTTAACCGGATTAATTAATTTAGAAGCGTGCACTCAACTAAACAATTACAATTAAATTGCTATGAATCAATTTTCACATATAAACCTCCAATCTAATTATAACATCATCATTTTACTATCATGGCTCCCATAATCCTAGCACTAAGGGATTTAGCTACGCATATCGGTAAATGAAACAACAATGATTGATGAAATAATAGAAGACATGATCTAGAGATTAATAAGAAGAAATTGAATAAACTAATAACAATACTAATAAAGCAGAAATTCAAGACAACAAAATAAAGTATGCAAAGGGGAATTAAATAAAATAAAGAGAGTAAAGTGAGATTACAAAAGTTTAAGATCCGGAAATATGAACGTCGAACAAGAGAAGAAATCTGTCTACTGAATGATTAAGAGTAAAAGTATCAGATAATGAAGTGTACATAAACCTAATTAAGTCCCTCCTTTATATAGGCGAGATACTTATTGAACCTAAAAACGAAACTAGGATATTAAGTAAATAAGATTACACGAAAAAATCTCGCATCAGATAGCAAAGTGCTCGATCGATCACTTTTAGACTCCTCGATCGAACACTTTTCCAGCCAACCTCTCCATCGAGTACTTAATATACTCGATCGAGGACCTCCAAAATTGCACCTCTCGATCGAAGATAGCAAACCTTTTGATCGAGGTCTTCCCTTCACCCTAGGCACTCGATCGAACAGTTAGGCCAACAAAAGCCTTCGATAGAGTGAACCAGCACTGAATCTGCACATAGCTCGTTGATTTGGCTTCCGAGACGACTTCACGCTTTCCGAGGTAAAGGCAATCTTGCTCTAATTATTCCATCTCCAAAAATGCAAGCTAAAGGGACAGTAAAAGGCATGATTTCGCTACTTTCAGGTCCATTCCTGCAATTAAAGCCAAACGAACCAAAGTAGACTATTCGGGGCATTTCGTAGTATAAAACTTACGAGAATTGCATAGAAATACGTGCATGAAAGGCTTAAAAAGACTATATATGATGCACGTATCAAATCTTCCCAAACCAAACCTTTGCTTGTCTCCAAGCAAACTATATGCAAAACTAATGGAACGAAATAGAAAACTCAGAGCTAGCTACAAGTTGTCCACTTAAACCGGTTTAATGCAAATAAACTGACACTTATAGCAAAACTTGTCAATTGCAAACGAATTATAAGATGTTTATAATAAAGCTGAACTCTCGACCTTGCAAGACCTTTGATAATGGACTCTCACGGGTCACTCCTCTCTCATGAAGCAAAGGGTAAGCATATGAATGTAAGAGAGAAAGAAAAATAGCCGCTCACCTAAACTACGACCGACATAAACATGCATGCAACTAATATGATAGACAATTCTAACTACCGTACATACATTCCAACCAAACAAGGTCCCGTCACAGGCCAAGGGCTTACAAAAGTATGGGGAAGTGAACCAATGATAAGAAAAGGCAAAATATTTTTTTGGAAATGTGAGGTTAATAGCCAAGCTAGCTACCTAAATAGAACCAAATTAAACAATATCCGCTTCTTAATCCATAAAAAATTAAGCACAATGCCCTTAATTGGTATACAAACTCACTAAACCAAATAAATACTCCTCATAAGATCAAAATAAAATATAGGAGAAAAACCGAAATTAATCAATCTCTTTTTTTAATTTTTCTCTTTCTTTTGTTCTTTTCTTCTTTCTCGGTTTTTGTTTGATATTTCTTTCCTTTTTTTTCCTTTTTCGAATTCTTTTTTTTCAATCATTTCACCTCTTTCTCCATATATTACCAACTCCAAATCATCAATACAACCCAAAATTGGCTCAATAAACATTATACCGCAAAAATAATCAAAACTAGCTTGACAAGGCAGGCCATGTTTGGATGTAGTTAAGGGTCAAAAGGCAAATTTGGCAAAATGTGGAGTTAAATGGGTAAAAATACAAGAAAGGGAATGTAAGCACCTCCTTGCGTGTGACACCAACCCCTAACCCGAATGTATCCAGGCAATAAGCAATTGAATTTCATATATGTGCAAATTAATGATACATGTTATGCAAGGAGTGACTACTCACAATCCTACATGAAATGGTGATAAATGACACCAGTTTTAAGGCTCTAAATCTTAGAAAATATGAGTAGGTTTCTAAACTTTCAGGTCAAGTCTATTCGTTCAGCTAAATTTTAACATTAACTCGTATACTATGCAATAAGACAATGCTAAAAATATATTAGTTTTTGCAAGGCTTAAGTAAAAAGGACCAAAAGTAGTGCAACTTCATCATTGAAATCTACCGTTCCGACTCAACCTATATGCCAAATAAAAGTGAGTATTTTTGAATTTTTCATTTTTTTTGAAAATAAAAGACAATGCAAACAGAAATGCAATAAACGTGAATGCAAAAACAAATGCAAATGCAGACTCAAATTATGCATTACCCTCCCCAAACCAAAACGGACAATGCCCTCATTATCCTCAAGCATACACCAACAGAATAATAGGGGAAAGGGAAAATACGAACTCAAAATGCTAAATAAATGAAATAAACTAAAGGAGATGAAAAAGAAATAAAAGCAAGAAATACTTACTAAATGAACTTCCCCAAACCAGTCAGCAAACTGGGGAAGTGAGTAGCCAGCACACTACTCGTCACCACCCTCTTCGTCAACCACCTCGTAGGTGAAGTCCTCCTCCTCCTCTCCTCTCCTCCTATGACGACCTCTCGCGTCTAAATCAGCTCGAAGTCTCTCCTCTCTCTGCCGAGTCCTCCTCGCTCTCTGGCTGAGAGTAACCCTCCGCCGGGTACCAGTAGAAGGAAGGGTGTGGCCAGCCGGCTGGAACAGGATGACTTGTCATCATGTGGTACTCGTAAAGAGGGAATAAGGCAAGTGCCTGATCCCGCTCCATACGAGCCACTCTCCTGCACATATCCAACAAAAAATCATCACGACGCCCTTGGTCCATGACCTCGGGCGCCTCAAAAGTAGGAGGTGCAACAAAATTAGCCGGTAAAGCCGGCTCAGAGACAGAGGGTGTAGGTTTAGGCGTAGGCGTGGGCGTGGGCGCGGACGCCGGTGTGTGCCCAGCCTGTGTAGGTGTAGACCCCTCTCCAACTTCCCTAACAGCAGGGGAAGTCCTCTTCCGTTTCCTAGAAACGGTAGGGGTGAAGTCAAGGAGGTAAGAAGGTGGAGGTGGTGGAAGTCTATCCGTCACAGTAGTCAAAGTAAAAGACGGGGTAGAGAGGGTGAAGGTAAAGTCACGGACGGGGAAGTGCCTATCTTCCACGTCCGATAGTCAACTGTCAACCAATGCATAGAAAATATGACTGAAATGTCGCTGACATTATCCTTATCTAAATAAAGCAGACCACGGGGAAAGTTAGGGAAAAGGCCGCGGGCAATGCGACTCACTAACCCACCACAAGCTATCGTGCCCGAAACTTTGGACCCGACAGTGCTAAAATGTTAAGCTGTCAAGTAGGCAATGTTAAAAACAAAAGGGGCACCGCTATCAATGTTCAGGTACCCGGCTAAAATAGATAGCTCAAGATTATTAACATTATTAGGCTCATGACGACCAAAAATGGTCTCTCCTAGCAAACGGAGAAAGTAACGGGTTGGGGGTAAGTGGACGTGAGCACCACGTCACTGACCGAAGGGAGTGTGTGCAAGTGTAGGCCAAATCTAAGCCACGAGCTTCCTAGGAGGCTCGAGAAATCCATCAATAACTAAACCCAACCTATCCCCAAACTCAGCTACAGTCCAAGTAAAGGCGGTGTTGAACAGACGAAAAGTGATGCACTAGCTCCCATGGCCAGTCGCATAGGCCGCAGGGTGAAAGGCAAAAGAGCTGAAAAATTCTAAGGTCAGTTGTCGATAGGTAAGCTCTTTCAAGGTGGAAAATCCCGACATTCCCGTCCCGTTGAGCAGCTCTACAATGGGCTCAAAAATTCCTAATTTTTCTAAGGAAACTCAATACAGAAAATGGGTCGATGTCATGTCACATTCCATCAAATGTAAAAAGCGAGTGCGATGGGATGGGGATATAAAAAGTACCTGCGGAAACTCCGGAAGAGCTTCCTTGGAAGTGTCAGTAGCGTGCCTAGCAGCGCCACATAAAGCAGCAGCACGAAAACCCATGCTCGTCCTAGAATGCGAACCAGAAGCAGCTGCAACAGTAACAACAGTAGTGGCAAAAGCAGCAGTAGACATGACAGTAGGAGCAGTGACAGTAAACTCGGGTGTCGACACAGTATGGGTCGACACCAAACCAGTAGCAGCAGTAACCACCGCAGCAGTAGTAGTAGAAACAGCGAGGACAGTGGTGGTGGTAATAGCAGGGACCACTGTCTGAAAAACAGACGGAGTAGTAGCAGAAGTAGAAGCGGAATTTGTTGACATACTACCATCCATCCTACAATAAAAAAGCAAGTTCCAAATCAACATGCTATCAAGTAATTCGGATTTTTCCCCAAATCGATTTTTCACAACCATAATTCGCAAAAACTAAGGTAAAAATCGCAATTAAACATTAAATAAAAGGGAATGGAACTTACTTGAATGAATACCCAACAATAATAAGCAATTAAAACCGAAGAAAATCTCAAAAATCGAATTAATCCGATTTTGTCGAAACCCTTGTTCTTCAAATCCCCAATTAGTCGAAAATTTGGTATGCAATTAAAGGGGAATTGGTTTTATTGGCACGAAATAAGTATTTGGGCAATTAACTTGGTAAATTTGTTGAAGAAAAAGGAGATTCGAGGTTGTGAATTTGTGGTTTATCGGGGGTTTAGGGAAGAACAAAGAAGTGAAAATGAAAAAAAGAATAAGAGAAATAAGATACTCCCTTGTGTATATGCGCAGAAACTACTCGATCGAGTGGTTTTCAACTACTCGATCGAGAGCTCTATTCCTCATTTTGCTCGATCGAGTGTTTGTGTTGTACTCGATCGAGAACTCTTCTTCTCACTTGAGACTTTACTCGATCGAGGTCTTGAAGTTATTCGATCGAGAACCTTTCCTCTTCAACTTTGCTCGATCGAGTATTGGACCACTCGATCGAGAACCCCTGAAATAAGCCATTTCGATCGAGAACCTTGAACTAATCGATTGTGGCCTTTTTCTTGGAAATTTGCTCGATCGAGCACAAAGAGTGTTCGATCGAGGGCTTTCTCCTAGCACGCTTCCCAATGATAATTATCTTCCCAAAACCTGCATAAAACGCAAAAATACTACCCGCAAAAATACCAAATCCACTGTACGCAGTCTATATTCTGTCTTAAGCTAACTAAAACTAGATAAGCTATTACTATTGTCTAAACGCAATAAAGAAGTCTAACAAATCCAAAATATAAATTGTTTTTCCAAGCCGAATAGCACTACGGCTCATCTTCCAAAACACTTGAACAACCCGAAAGAGGGCTTCTGACTGGAGGAAGTCCCTTCAGCATCGCGGACCGTTCCTTTAGGCCTCTATGTACTTGAATTGATTAAAGGAGAGTAGTCCGCATCCACATATGCCTTCACTCCCTTTTTTACTTTATCGGGCCTATCCTTCTCTTCTTCTTTCGTGCCTTTCTCGCCTTTGTCATCGTCTTTAGCAACGAGCTCAAATCCCAATGTACTCTTATCACCGGGATCTCCAATGTCCAATCCGCCAAGACCTGTAACAACAAAAATGACAGGATGGTCCTCCATTATAACATTCCGTTTGATGTTTATGAGTGTCTTGATATTGGATTTTCTAGTGGATGATATTGTTACGGAGCTAGCAGCGTTTGTGGACGGTAATTGGTAGTGTATGGAGTTAGTGTCGAGAGAGATATAATGTAGTTGATACGATATCCTGAGCCATGTTGTGGAGGTAGGAATAATTGGTGGAATTGGTGTTACGAGTTCATGATCTGTAGGTTGGAGTTTTGTTTTGAATTTTGGTTATGTTGTTGTGTCGGAGTTGTGTTAGTGTGGTTTGTTTTTGTTTATGGGTTGAACTTCGGGAACGAAGTTCTTTTTAAGGAGGGAAGACTGTAATACTATGGTTTTATGTGTCTTTGGGTACTCTATCGAGTGGGGCTTACTTTGTCGAGTAAGTAGATTTTTACGCAAAATAGTAGTCTGCCTGTAGGGTACTCGATCGAGCAAGTTGGGGACTCGATCGAGTAAGGGTCACTCGATCGAGTAAGTCACTTACTCGATCGAGTAAGTGTGTTTTACGGGGTTGTTTTGACGGGTTTTGCTAATAACACGAGATTAGTATAAAAGGTTTCCGTCATTTTCTTTAATAACTTTTTCACCTTTCTAAACCTTTCAAAAGAAGAAGAAGTTACGTAGTTCTCTCTCATCGCGTTGTTGGCAAATCCCCAAGGCTAGGTTCATCGGATCATCTCGTTCTTTACGCCGTTGTGATCGACGTGTCAAGGGTAAGTTCCTTGTATAATTTTTATAGCGTTTGGTTGAGTTTCTTTAAAACCCTAATTGGGTGATTTTGGGGGTTTTAGGGTGATTTGTATGTATGTGGTAGTAATTATATGTATGTATGTTATAGTTGGAGGTTTCGTTGAGGAAAGATTCTGATTAGCTGCTAAGACCGTCTATGGTGTTTGCATTTCAGGTAGGGTTTCCCTACTCAGTATTAGTTACATGGCTTTGTTGGTGTTGATGTTGTTAATGTTGTTGTTGTTGAGTAATTATCGTATTGGATTCTGATTTGGTGTTTTTTGGTAGAAGTATTGTGATTATCATATAGCTGTCTGTGATCTTCGGGGTGCGTCCCTGGCTGAGTTGAGTCACTTGCGGGAGTGGCTTCACGCCCTTGATTCGCTTTCTGGGGAACCCGCCACAGAAGGGTGTGCACATTAATGTACTTGGGTTTATCGCTCGGACAAGATGAGCGGGGCTTAGGTGGGAACGACTGCGGTGCCCCACTGGCGGTGAGGAGTACCTGTTGCGACGGGTACTCTGGCAGGACTACACACTTTAGTGTGTAGTCAGATACATGGAGATAGGGTGGAGATGTGGTGACTGAGATGTGTGGATTTGAGTTGTTTGTATTATCGTTTCATTGCAGCTGGTGATTTCGTGTAATTAGTACTGACCCCGTTTAAATGTTTTAAAAACTGTGGTGATCCATTCGGGTGTGGTGAGCAGTTATTGAGCTGGTATGATTGATGCGCACGGGATAGCTGGGTTGAGTCATCACGAGCTATTTTAGAAGTCTTCCGCTGTGTCGAACGTTGTTCTTTAGCTAGTTGGTTTAGCTTTTGAGAACCTTTATATTTTCTTTTATCAAGTTCAGTTTTGGTTGTATCACTTTAAACTTTATTATTATTAAAGTACGTTTCGTTATTGTCTATTTGATTATCACTGCCTCGGGTAACCGAGATGGTAGCACTCTCATGCCTTAAGTGGTCTTGGTAAGGCACTTAGAGTATGGGGGTGTTACAAAGTGGTATTAGAAAGACGATCTTGAAACCTGTAACTAATGAACCCAATGAATCTAGAGAGTAAAAATAAAATGAACCCGGGTAGGTGTTGTTAGCAGCTAATGCAAAGACTTGGGAGACGTCCTAAAGTCGCGAACTCGCCCTACAACTTTAAACCGGTCACTATGGGGTGTCATGGGACCGCTATGTGTTTGCTAATGTTCTATTGCGTATGTTGGATGATGTGTTGTATAGAAATGTTGGAAAATGATTGTGGTGGAATAGGGCATGTGGTAAATGATAAAGTGTTGTGAGTAGGCATGTTGCATGATAGTTGGTTTACAATGTTGGTTGGAATTGTTGGTAAAGTATATGAGAATGATGAATGATGTGGTGGAAAAAGGAAGTAGTTCATATATGATAATATGTGATGAATCATGATATTGCAGGATGAATGATTTATAATGTGGCAATCTTAGTAACATGAGATTAGGTGATGTGATATGGTTATACATGATTTTGTTTCCGTAAAGTTATATAATAAAGCTATATACTATATGCATGCGTTAGATAAAGTGTATGATGTATGATGGATAATGTTGCATAAAAATATGATTTCATGATTTAAGCATGTTTATATAACTGAAGTGGATTTTTATAATGTTGATATGTTAGTAACGCATGATGGGAATTTGATGTTATATATTATGTCATTGTTCTTACGTAAGGTTATAGAATAAAAGCATGCGGACATTACATTAGTGGTAAGTTGAATAATATATCTGGATGATGGAAGTTGTTGTTTGGCTTTTGTAAATAGTAACATGTGGTCAGGGATACTAAATTTATGAGTATTGAGTTGTTTTTGTTTACCTTGTTGTTGTTTAAGTTGTTTGGAAGTAAAAATCGAATAGTTATGTCGTCTGATTACAACGAAGTTGTCTTTAAACTGTTATAACTTGAGATGCATATATAATTTTGAGGTGATTCTAATTGGAGGTCATAGCTTATTCTTTTACGATTCTAAAGATAGGTCACACGCCCAAAATGACAAAAAAACGAGTGAGATATGACCGTTTTACGAAGATTGGACAGTGCTGAGAAATGCGTAGGGTACTCGATCGAGTGGCCCTCACTCGATTGAGTGCGCCTCTTGTTACTCGATCGAGTAACCCTTACTCGATCGAGTAGCCCTGGTAATTTATTTTACGTGCCTCTGACCTTCACCTACTCGATCGTGTAAGTCAGTTACTCGATCGAGTGACCTGTACTCGATCTAGTGACCCCTGTTTTGGGTCATATGCTCATCTTTTGACTTTGTTGCCTATTATGTTTAATTCAAAGGTGTTCTTTTGCTTCTTTATGCATTGTGTTATGTATGTATTGGTCCTGATGCGTAAGTTACCCAATCTTATGATGTAAGGAGTGACACCTGTGGTGAGTATAAGTTCGGTGGGAGGACATGAGTTATATGTGGTTCTGATAGATAGTGGAAAAAGGAAAGGAACTTTGATGAGCTGATTGAGGCATGGAGCAGGTTTTGTGAGATGAGATGAGTGATATTATTGCGTGTTGAGTAATGTAAAAGTAAGTGAATGTGGGCAAGGGATGATGTGAGTCTAAGGAACGTGAGAATGAAAATATTGAAAGGAAGGATGTGGATGGTAGTAACTTGAGATGTGTAAAGAATTATGGAGGGAGATGGTTAGGAATTGTGTTGGATAAGAATATAAGTAATGAAAGGTCGTTTTAGAGGGATTGAGAAGAGTGGTATGTAGTGAACTTAATGGAGACATGTCGCGACGTGGATTTGCAGATAGTGAGTGAGTTTGGGAATATCAAGAGGTGGAACTAATATGTGATTTCCTTGGGCAATTAACGGTATGAAATGAATTTTGATTTCTAGAGATGTACAAGGGAGATGCAATTGTTTGAACAGTGAACGTTGATTTTATGGATGGATTAGTGGCAAGTGTGAGTGATAGCATAATAAGAGAAGATCCATGGTAAGAAAGAGTGAGATAATATCGATATGAAATAATGGGATTTGAGTTTTGGAGCAATGAGAAAGTAACCGGAGCACTAAAGATTTAGATAGAAGTAATAAAGAGTTGAACTATTAAATGGTATTCTTGAGTGTAAAGAGAAAAAAAGGATAAAAGTAAGCTGGGAAAAATGTTGACCGGAGTTATGTGATATAGAATTAAGGAATCGTCGAGATGTGTGATACTGTCATGAGGATGTTGGTTAATGGTATATAGGAGTTTCAGGATAACATGTTTAGTCATGAGTTTCGAGGAATTAAGGGAGTAATTAGTTGGTAGAGTATCTGCATGATATGAGATTTTGGTGGAGAGTTAGATGACGATAAAATTAAGGATAGTATTGGGAAGAATGTTGAGGTAAATTTTGTTGGTGAATTTGATTTTAGTTATTTGGAATGTTAACTAAAGATAGGAAATAAGCTGTTATATTTAGAGGTGAATGTAAGAGGTTTAATGTCTGAACGGTGGTAGTGTCGAGGTGCTGTCACTAGTGGTTAAGGGTGATGATAAATAGGAAAGATGGCCAATCTAAAGAGGTTGATTTTGTAGAGACCGGATTGATATGTATGGTTGTGAGGAAGTATAAGATGTATTCTGAGGAGGCGGTTTCTAGTAGTGAGTGTTAGCTGTATGGTTATATATGGCAGAAGGTGCTGGTTATGCGAATGGAAGAATGTGTATGAGGGGCATATGAGTTAAGCTCGGGCGAGAGGTAACCTTTATCAGATGGTAACTTACGTGATCAAGATTGACTGGTTGGATGTCATTACGGGTCTAATATGTATATAAATGTTTGTGTGAGGTTCTGACCTCACGAGAAGTGGTATGGTGTGATAGTTATAAAGTTATTATCTGAATGTTCTGTAATATATGTTGGATACAGTAACCTAGTGGAATGATGTTTAGAAAGGTAATAATTTGAGTAATATGGCATGGCTTTTTATACTTGTATGTATTCATGATATATGTTATTCCGTGATATGGTAGGGGGATGATATTCATGAGGTTCTTATCTGTCTAATTCATATAATATGTTACGTGGTGATTTAGCAAAGTGGATTTGAGTAAGTATTCTTGTTCGAGAAGTTATACTGAGTCAGTGTGTATGGGATTGTGTAAGTTGCGATGTCTATCGGTGTGGTTGTGGTGTCTCGGGTAGTGACCCGGGCACGGTACTCCGTGCTGTGATGCAGGTATTTTCGCGCTGCGGTGCGGCTGTTGGTGACGGTGTTGCGATGCCGTCACCGGTTGTGGTGGAGTAGGCGGGATGATTGATGACCGGTTTTTGCCGTCACTTCCGGTAACAAAAACAATTTATAAAACCCAACTAAATCGGGTTGAACACAAAGATGGCGGGGGTTAGATACTTGGTCGGTTTAAGTCTTTAGTTTAGTCAAATAAATGAAAGAGGTTGATTAATTATAAACTAAGATGCAAATTAGATATAAAATTAAGCTAAATGAAAATTGCTTCTAATCAAATGAATGAAAACTAAGGTCCTTGGGTTCACTTGGGTAAGTCGGAGAAAAGAAGGTTGTTAACAAGAAATGGGTAATGATAAAGGCCTATGATTGATCTTAATTTCTTAGTCAATTGGAGCTAACCAACAAGCATTCACTTAGTAAGAAAAATTCATCTCGACCATGCCATATAGGCCTTCCATTGTCTTTCGACCTAGGATAGACTAAACATGACAATGAAAGACTCAAACTGTCATTTAAGCAATCCATCAAACATTTCATAGGCATGAGAGTAAGGGTTTACAAACATGTTTTCACTTAGTTGAGACAAACTCATGACAATCATGCATAAAGACTATCTAATAGCATAGGCACCAAGATGGATCAAATATGTCTAAGAAAGGCTCTAACTTTCATTTTAAGCATCTCATTTAAATACTTCTAAAACCATCCAATAGCATAATGCACCAAGATAAGTTAAACATGCTAATAAAAGACTCAAACTTTCGTTCAAACATTTCATCGAGCACTTCATATGCACAAGAGTAAGACCAATTAATTACCCAATTTCAAATATTAATAACCCAAATTTACCCCTTTTAATCACCCAAGTTCCCCCATGACCTTAGATGAGACTACTCACTCATGTTCATGGGTGAGAAATTACCAACAACTTCCAACAAAATACAAACAAGCATGGTAAACATGATAAAGATTGTAACTTTGTGTAAATAACAATTAACCAACATAAAAGATGTAAACTAATGAAGTAAATGTAAGCAAAGGATGAGAATTATACCAACTAAGAAGAAAGTATCAAGCTTGGATAATAATGGAAGATGAATTTCTTCTTGTCTTCCAAATATAACCCAAAAGATTAATTGTAAACTGTAACATTTCGTGTTTGTCATGTTAATTGATGCGTCAAGGGTGTGTTAACCGAGTTAGAAATACGCGACGTCCGTAAGTACGATATGCAATACCCTTCTGAGGTTTGGGTAAGGGAGCGAACTTCGGGACGAAGTTCATTTTAAGGGGGGAAGACTGTAATACCCCGTATTTTATATAATCAAGTAAACAGATATTTTTATATATTAATTATTATGTATTTTTATATTACTAATTATGTCGGGATAATAGTTGAGTCGAGTTAATTGTTTAGTCGTGTTGATATCGTAAAATCGAGTTGTTGCATAAGTTATCTGAGACAGGTTTATATGGTATTCGAGACGTGAGCTAAACCATTTACCCTCGACCCATTTGGGTTTACCCAATATCATGTTTAACCTAATTAACCCAACACCCAACATCTTTTTCTAACCTAAGTTTTAACCTAATTTTACCCTAGCAACACACGACCCACACCTCAACCCGCCTCCCTCCTTCACCAACACCAAAACATCTGATTTCGCGCATAGAGAGGGAGAGAGAGTGGCCGTGGGTGTTGTCAGCGAAGCAAGGAAGAGATAGGGACTGTTGTCGACGGCCGTGGGTGGCCCTGGTGGCGGTTGTGGTGGCGGAAACAGGTAAGAGTCAACCCCTTTCCTCTGTTTTCTGTTTTCTGTCGAGTTATTGGTGGTTGTTTCGTGTCTTATAGGGGTGTTGATGGTGGTTGTTACCAGGGTAAGGGAGTAGGGTGGTTGGTGACGAGTGTTGTGGTGGTGGTTAGGGTGGTTATGGGTGGTGGTTGTGGGTACGTGCAAGGCGGCATCGACATGGGGGTAGTAATCGGGTTTAAGCGGCGGTTTCGGTGTTTTAGATGGTTAGGTTGGGGTGGCACCACCGTGGACTCGGGGGAGGTCGAAATGGTGGTGCCACGGTGTCTGTGGTTGTGGGCTGACGGCGAGCAGGTAGATGGTGGTTTGGCAGGGGATGAGTGATGGGTGCGGTGGTGGTGCGTCGTGAAAAAGGGGTGTTTGTTGAGGCTTGGCGGTGAACCAGGCCAAATGACGGCCCTGGTTCAACTCGCCGGCGACAGTCGACCACCTTGGGGTCGGTGGTTGGTGGTGGGGACGAAGTGGGCAGCAGGTCAGGTGGTTGTCGTGGTGGTGTAGGTGGCGCGTGAGGAGTGTGAGCGTGTGTGAAGGGACGGGGGTTGATGACGGGTTATTCGAGTTGTTTTTGAAGCGGGTTTTCATAGTTAATCGTTATAATTCGTTAATGGGTCGTATGCTTAACTAATTAATTTAATTCCGAGTTATTTAATGAAAGACGGGTTTAAGTCGGGTTGTTGAATTGTTTTATGTTTGAGTCGGGTTTTCTTAAAACGTTTAATTCGTTCAATATTTTATTTATCATATTAGTTATTTAATTTTAATTCCCGAGTCATCTAAATAATTATTTAATTTAAATTCCCGAGTCGGTTAAATAATTCAAGTCGGGTTTTGAGTCGGGATGGCTAAATGGAAAAACTACTATATCGGGAAAGTCCATTTTAGGAAATTCTATTTTTAGTAACTTCTATTTTGGGAAGTTGGGGCAAATACTAATCGGGTTATTTTAGTTATCAGTTGGGCATAAGTTTGGTGTCGGGATTGTATTTCGGGAAAGCTTCTATTTTGGGAGATTTCTATATTTAGTAGTTAGTAATTATAAATATTATAATTGTTTTAGGTGACGGATTCGTGAAGGATCGTTAATCATTCGTTGCTTTATGTTCTGGACTGCTTGAACTGCTTAATTGGATTCGCTGGCACTTTGAGGTAGGGAAATACACTTGTCTTATTATCGTCGTTGTTGAGTTGTGTTGACTTGATTCCTGGTTGTTGACTTACGTTATGATTTATATACGGGAAGTGATTGACTGAATGTATCGTATTGAGTATGATATCACAACATCGGGTAACTGGCATGACTTTATGATTTATCAGTTCAGTGATTTATATACATATTGCATTGCATTAATTACTGTTGAGCATTTCATATGCATTGGAGTTGGAGGAGGATGTGGTTGTGACGATGTTGGGATACGATGTGATGTTGTGATAAGGCCCAGGCGGGTTCTGCAGGACTTGCCCTGGTGTCCTCAACAAGCGAAATGCGGATCGGCTACGGTCGATATATATAGTCTCCGGGGATCGGTATGGGGGTTGTCCGGGTATGAGATATGAGATATGAGTTGAGATGGAGATGGAGGTGACGGAGGAGCATGCATATCATATTTATTGTTTCATTGTTTTCCCTACTCAACCTCGTGGTTGACCCTGTGTATTCGTGAACACCTGTGATGAACCATAATGGGGAGCAGATTTGACAGGTACTAAAGATTAGCTGACTTGGGAGCTATGGGATGCGTGAGGACTTGGCCAATCTACCTAGAAGTCTAGACCACATAGAAGATTTTATCACTTAAGTTATTTTCCGCTGCGGGTTGTATTTATCTTATATTAAGTATTAGTTGGATAAATTGTAATAAAAACGTAATCGTTAAGTTTTAATTTAAAGTACTCGGTATTGTTGTACTTTGTTATTCACTACCTCGGAACCGAGATGGTAACGATCCGGTTTATCGGGGAATGTCTTGCTAAAGGCTCCTTCATAAACCGGGGTGTTACAAAGTGGTATCGAGCGAACGATCCTCGTGCCTAAACCAATGAACCCAATGAACGTAGGATGTATCCAAGTAAAATGAACCCCTGGGAATAAACTGATAGGAGCTCACGGTGCGGTTAAGAAGGCGCCCTTAATACGTGCTCTTTTGCCCTCTCGCTTTTGAACCGAGGTAACCCGAGAGAAATTGAGTGAATGGGTAGTTAGAAGGAAAACCTTGAATATAATCGAGTGGATGTACACCTTGAGACCCATATGTTCTAACCATTCTACAGGACAACGTTACGGTAAGTATTTTGTATGAATGATGATGTGATCATATGATGTTGTGGAAATGAGAAATAAATCTTCGTGTTCAGATTGATAATCAATGAAGTGTTGGAATGTGGTAATCGTGAGCGTGAAAATAATTACGAAATTATGATATTTACCTAGGTGGATGTTGAATGATGTGCTGATAGTACTATTATGTCTAGTGATATGCGGTTATGTGATCCCAAAGCCATGCTAGTATAGTCTTGTGATAGTAATAAGAAACACTATTGAATTGCATGGTTCTAGTCATAGCAATCGTGATTAGATTTAAGGAGTAGATCGAGATGCAACGGGATTCTATGGGGTAGATGTTACGAAGGTATACAGTGTGAGATTTAAGTTAGGATGAGTTAGTATCGATAGTGTGGTTGTAAGAGCTTGGAACATAGTAGATGAATAACATAGTGCTGAAACTCGTTTAGTTGATGTTACTCTTTAATTGACCTTACTGCCATTTGTTTTCTGTTTATTGCCTATGGATGAAAATTTTATGAGAGATAGTCTTGGGAGTTAGTGATCGTTTAGCGTTTGTTTCATGCTTATAGGATATACAGACTAGGAGTAATAAATATTTTAGTGAGCTGTGGTTAGGAAGTTCCTGTGTAGTAATGTTTTGACCAATGATTTTGTAAAAATCCTCATTTAAATTGTATTGATAATTTTTGCATAATTCCAACTCCGTCGATCAGAAGATTCGCATATGTTTTCAAATTGTTAAGCCACGAAAATTCTTGATGTTTCTATATTAAATGGTACGTTTTGCAAACTGACCCAAGTTTCGAACCAATTGCCGTCACATACTTATTTGGAACAACTGAGTTGTAAAATGCTTTAAAAATGAAATTCTTGTGCTTTAGACGTAATTCTTTTTCCCCCTGTGTTTTTAACTCTCGGTATGTTATACAAAGTAATCTAACTCAAGTATTCGTTGGACGGTTATTTATTTGTGATTTTTGAAAGTTACAACGTGAATCATGACTTGTAAAATGTGCATACTATGTGAGTTTTCATATAATTGTTTGGTTATTTCATGAGACTTATTAATGTGATCTTTTAATGTTTTATATGATGATAGTAGCATGCATGTTCAGTAGTTATGTATCTTAACAGGCGATAAAATTAAAGTCTAGTTGATAACATTGTTGGCATGATAGCGTGAGTAAAATTTGATAGCTTAAATTGATTCTTAATCAAGGGTGAAATATTTTATACGAGTCCAGTTGTTGCATATTTTATGAATGTTTGGCATGTTGTAATATCTCTAGTATGTTCATCATATTTGCATGGTGGTCGGATATATATAAATATAAAACTATGTTCTCATATCTTGGTAAAGTTGATGGCGTTGAAAGTTAATTTGATTGTTCTAATATACTCGCATGAATAATTATAATAATTATGTCTAAATATTTACACATGGGTGGTAGTAATGATTGTGTCTAAATGTTCACACACGTAGAATGTCATTTGAGTTCTAATGTCTTTTATGTGAGTCGGTGTGTCTATAGTGATACTTATAACTTTCATTTCATTAAATTATTTCAGTTGAGCCTAAACCTATAACATGATAATAAACAGTATTGTTGTTTCTTATTGGATATATTCGTTATTATATTGACATAAAATGCTAAAGTGATTTTTGCAATTGTAACACGACATTTGGCATATCTATATTCTCGAGTCGTTACTATCGATTATAGTATAATAGAAATTGTCATGATAACTATGTTGGCAATTATAATGGGATAACTCTTCTGATGATTCACATGATATGCATTGGTTTAAATGATAGTCATTATAGTTACATTTAATTGAGCCTACGAGTTGCCTAATTATTCAATCATGCAAATCAGAGAAGTTGTTCAAGTTGCTAATCTTTTATCATAGCTAGTGTTCTACAAAGTATATGATGGCAAATGTATATGTTTAAACTATTTATACAATATCTCTTGTTTTGCTGAGAATGAATTCTACTAAGTTGCTGGACACAATTGAATGATATGGTTGCTAAAATGTGAAACATAGGTGTGATATGGAAGTAATGTTGTCGTTGTCATAGATCATATGTAGTTACTTTTATTGTGAAACATGTTTTCGAACGATATCGTGCAAACAATTTTTATAATTTAAAGTATGAATTATGGGTATGTTGTTGATTGCTTAAATTCATCGACCTAATTCGTGACCTAAACCAATGAGTGAGTAAAGGGTTGAATGGACGTGTCAATAAGATCCTGTGATTGTGATAGATAGTAGTGGTAGATCTATTTCTGTGATATGTTTACAAATGTGAGAAGTTCTTAAATTGTTTTGTTGATTTTGCTCTCGCTCGTTCATAGTCTATAATTGATCATCAAATTTGTTTAGTTGTGAAACCGTGTAAACCTTGGTTCCTTTCTTGTTGTTCTTTTAGTTTGATGTTGTGTTTTTAAGTTAAGCATGAGCTAGTAATAAATGCTACTTGTTGACAATCAGTTAATTCCTTAATAAAACCTCGTTTCGACCTTAATGTTGATGCGCAATCTCTTATCAGGTATTCTTTCCTCTCACATGTGGTTGATAATGATTTTGTTGTATAGGTATATGAAAATTGAAAAGAGGTTACGAGGACGTAACCATGTTTCTAGTCGGGTAGGATTATAAAATCTTAATGTTTATGTTGCACTTGTTGTAGATGGTAGTTTTGACCAAGTAGATGTTTCGTTGTGGGGTATCTATGCAAATGAGTTCTATATGTCTTATTCATACTTCTGTTAGTTGGTTGATGTGTAAAAGAAGAGTGTTGTTAAACTATTGATATTGAGATTGAGATTGGCCACTAGTATTGAGTTGTGGGGCCTTTGTGCCGAGTTATGTTTACGGTCCAGTGTGATCATGGTTATTGAGTTACTTGAGTTCGAGATCGGAATTTAGATGGAAGACGACGGTGTTCTCAGATGATTATTTAGTGGTTATACATTGTGTTCTCAGGTAGTTATTAGTTGTAGTTAGTTGGGTTAAGTGAAGATGAGTTAAACTTCGGGACGAAGTTTCTTTTTAGGAGGGCAGAATGTAACATTTCGTGTTTGTCATGTTAATTGATGCGTCAAGGGTGTGTTAACCGAGTTAGAAATACGCGACGTCCGTAAGTACGATATGCAATACCCTTCTGAGGTTTGGGTAAGGGAGCGAACTTCGGGACGAAGTTCATTTTAAGGGGGGAAGACTGTAATACCCCGTATTTTATATAATCGAGTAAACAGATATTTTTATATATTAATTATTATGTATTTTTATATTACTAATTATGTCGGGATAATAGTTGAGTCGAGTTAATTGTTTAGTCGTGTTGATATCGTAAAATCGAGTTGTTGCATAAGTTATCTGAGACGGGTTTATATGGTATTCGAGACGTGAGCTAAACCATTTACCCTCGACCCATTTGGGTTTACCCAATATCATGTTTAACCCAATTAACCCAACACCCAACATCTTTTTCTAACCTAAGTTTTAACCTAATTTTACCCTAGCAACACACGACCCACACCTCAACCCGCCTCCCTCCTTCACCAACACCAAAACATCTGATTTCGCGCATAGAGAGGGAGAGAGAGTGGCCGTGGGTGTTGTCAGCGAAGCAAGGAAGAGATAGGGACTGTTGTCGACGGCCGTGGGTGGCCCTGGTGGCGGTTGTGGTGGCGGAAACAGGTAAGAGTCAACCCCTTTCCTCTGTTTTCAGTTTTTACGTCGAGTTATTGGTGGTTGTTTCGTGTCTTATAGGGGTGTTGATGGTGGTTGTTACCAGGGTAAGGGAGTAGGGTGGTTGGTGACGAGTGTTGTGGTGGTGGTTAGGGTGGTTATGGGTGGTGGTTGTGGCTGTGCAAGGCGGCATCGACATGGGGGTAGTGTCGGGTTTAACGGTTTCGGTGTTTTAGATGGTTAGGTTGGGGTGGCACCACCGTGGACTCGGGAGGTCGAAATGGTGGTGCCACGGTGTCCGTGGTTGTGGGGTGACGGCGGCGGTAGGTGGTGGTTTGGCAGGGGATGAGTGATGGGTGCGGTGGTGGTGCGTCGTGAAAAAGGGGTGTTTGTTGAGGCTTGGCGGTGAACCAGGCCAAATGACGGCCCTGGTTCAACTCGCCGTGACAAATCGACCACCTTGGGGTCGGTGGTTGGTGGTGGGGACGAAGTGGGCAGCAGTCGGTGGTTGTCGTGGTGGTGTAGGTGGCGCGTGAGGAGTGTGAGCGTGTGTGAAGGGACGGGGGTTGATGACGGGTTATTCGAGTTGTTTTTGAAGCGGGTTTTTATAGTTAATCGTTATAATTCGTTAATGGGTCGTATGCTTAACTAATTAATTTAATTCCGAGTTATTTAATGAAAGACGGGTTTAAGTCGGGTTGTTGAATTGTTTTATGTTTGAGTCAGGTTTTCTTAAAACGTTTAATTCGTTCAATATTTTATTTATCATATTAGTTATTTAATTTTAATTCCCGAGTCATCTAAATAATTATTTAATTTAAATTCCCGAGTCGGTTAAATAATTCAAGTCGGGTTTTAAGTCGGGATGGCTAAATGGAAAAACTACTATATCGGGAAAGTCCATTTTAGGAAATTCTATTTTTAGTAACTTCTATTTTGGGAAGTTGGGGCAAATACTAATCGGGTTATTTTAGTTATCAGTTGGGCATAAGTTTGGTGTCGGGATTGTATTTCGGGAAAGCTTCTATTTTGGGAGATTTCTATATTTAGTAGTTAGTAATTATAAATATTATAATTGTTTTAGGTGACGGATTCGTGAAGGATCGTTAATCATTCGTTGCTTTATGTTCTGGACTGCTTGAACTGCTTAATTGGATTATTTGGCACTTTGAGGTAGGGAAATACACTTGTCTTATTATCGTCGTTGTTGAGTTGTGTTGACTTGATTCCTGGTTGTTGACTTACGTTATGATTTATATACGGGAAGTGATTGACTGAATGTATCGTATTGAGTATGATATCACAACATCGGGTAACTGGCATGACTTTATGATTTATCGGTTCGATGATTTATATACATATTGCATTGCATTAATTATTGTTGAGCATTTCATATGCATTGGAGTTGGAGGAGGATGTGGTGGTGACGATGTTGGGATACGATGTGATGTTGTGATAAGGCCCGGCGGGTTCTGCAGACTTGCCCTGGTGTCCTCAACAAGCGAGTGGCGGATCGGCTACGGTCGATATATATAGTCTACCGGGGATCGGTATGGCTGGGTTGTCCGGGGTATGAGATATGAGATATGAGTTGAGATGGAGATGGAGGTGACGGAGGAGCATGCATATCATATTTATTGTTTCATTGTTTTCCCTACTCAACCTCGTGGTTGACCCTGTGTATTTGTGAACACCTGTGATGAACCATAATGGGGAGCAGATTTGACAGGTACTAAAGATTAGCTGACTTGGGAGCTATGGAATGCGTGAGGACTTGGCCAATCTACCTAGAAGTCTAGACCACATAGAAGATTTTATCACTTAAGTTATTTTCCGCTGCGGGTTGTATTTATCTTATATTAAGTATTAGTTGGATAAATTGTAATAAAAACGTAATCGTTAAGTTTTAATTTAAAGTACTCTGGTATTGTTGTACTTTGTTATTCACTACCTCGGGAAACCGAGATGGTAACAGTCCGGTTTATCAGGGAATGTCTTGCTAAAGGCTCCTTCATAAACCGGGGTGTTACATAAACTATTGAGAAATGAAAAACTTGGATGAACTAAAGAGGAATTAAATTATTAATTAAAGGAAGATTACAAATTTTTATTGAATGAAAATGAGAAAGGAAATATTAGGGTTCTATATTGAGAGAGTAATAATCTAAGTTATTCTAATTTCTCAGTAATGTATTGTGTATGTAGTCTTTATATACTAATTTATTAATTAATAATATTACTAATTACTAATAATAATGATAATAATAATAATAATCCTAATAATTCTAATAACAAAACTAATCGACACATAAAAACAATACAACGACACAAAGCAAAATCAAAACATAGACACAGTTGACGAAAGGGCAAAAGACGGAAGCAGAGGGGCCCCTGCCGGTTGGCCGGACGCCGGCCGTGTCACCGGTAGCGAGGACTTGAAGAAAGAGCAGAAATCAAGTGGGGTGTGTGTGGTTGCCGGGTAGCCGGCAGAAGGGCCACCGGTAGGGAATTAATTGCAATCGTGGGTTTACACGATTTGAGTGAGGGAGGTGTTGTGTGCCGGTGAGGCGGCTGCCGGGGTCATGACCGGTAGCGAGCACACAATTAATTGGAGGAAAATTGAGTGTGTGTGCCTGCCGGTCGAGGGGTCAGATGCCGGTGAACCGGCATGGAGTACATCTGCTTCATATTTGTTGAATTGAATTGGTGATTGATGGGGTAGAATTGGTGGAGCTTGGGCGGTGCTGTGGGGTGGCTATTATGGCTGCCGGTAGTGCAAGTGGTCTGTCGTAGGTGGAGTGAAGGTGCAACGAGCTCGTGGTGGTTTGCAGGTGAGATGGTGGTCGGAATGGAGGTGAGTTAATGGAAGTAGCGGGTATGATGGTGGTTGTTTTATTGTTGCAGGTTGGTGTCGGGTTTCTTGGTTGCTTGGTGAAGACGGAGGTTGTTAATGGTTGAGGATGGAGTTTATGGTGACTGAATGTGTGATGGGTAGTGATGATGACGGAGGAAATGGAGGTGAAATACAGGTTGAAGCTGCTGGTGTTCTCGAACTTGGTTCGATTGTTGGCTGCTCGGAACTCCGACAAGGCAAAAGGAGGTTGTGGTGGTTGATGGTGGTGAATAAAGGAGAAAACAGGTGAGGTGAGTGAATGAATGGTGAATGGAGGACGAGTTTGATGGTGATGTCGAAAATGGTGATGAAGTAGTGGTATGAATGGAGGTTGAAGAAGAGTTGCAGGGGTTGACTTTGGTAATTGGAGGTCAAAGGTTGACCTTCATTTCCCTCCTTTATGACTTGTAGCATTGACCCGTCACTTTGACTCGTCTTGATTCTTATTATTCCGCCTGGCTTTCCCGTTTCACCTACACATTAAATTAATATAATAATAAATTAGTATAATAATAATAATAAAATAATACTAATATTATATAAAACCGACTAATTATTAAATATAACTAATACGACAAATTATTATAAATTAGTAATTAAATGAGCTTATTAGACAATTAAGCACACAAAATCTAGTCGAAATAAAGTATAAATGCGGGGCAAAATACGACTAAAATGCTACTTATCAAATCTCCCCACACTTAAACCTTACTTGTCCTCGAGTAAGCTCATTTAAACTAAACTGAGACCCTTAATATAAAAGACTAGCTAAACTAAAAATATCCGATAAGAGGCAATTAACGGGCCTTCTCCGTCCCTTCAACTCACACCAAAACACAATGAGGTATGCATTCCGATGCAAGGCAAGTGGGGGCTTGCGGAAAATTTTGACACATCCAGCATTTAAGCACGAATCAACATATAAGATGCATCACAAAAAGCCAAACCGCTTTCCTCATCCAAGCAGCCGTTTTGTTTTAAAAAACCCAACAAAGAGAGTCATTAGTGGAGGATGCCGTCTCCGGGTCTTACCAAGGTGCCAACTCCCTAATTCTAGCTCAAGTAACCATCATTGACAACACGGGGTGCCTTAGAAACAAATTCTAGGCGGGAAAGGGGAAGTACGTAGCTATATTCCCAAAATTGACACGACACACGCAAGATTCGACTCCATATCAAACCCTTGACCAAAGGAGACCAAAGACCGACTCTCACGGGTTGCACTAGTCACTCAAATGAAAGAAAGGGGTGATTTTTGAGACAAAAAGTAACCAAAATCACTCTCCTAACTCGACTTGCGAAGCATGCCTGAAATCTAATATGGTACTATATCCAATATCCGCAAGAGAAATGCCAAATGATGCACATACAAGAGACAATCGGGTTGTAATGGGTCTTGGGTTAGGTGAAAAGGGATCGGTGCAAACACCGTTTTATGACATGTGAGGCTATCGGATTGAGTAGTCGCCACATCCAACCAATTCACTAAACCGTACCAATGCAAAATAATTCTTTCACAAAATATGGCAAAGATTGTCATTTCTAACCATTCATTTCATTCTTTTCCAAATATGACTCAATTGCAAATCCATCCACCTTTATTGAACACAAATACAACAATCTTTTCTTTTTGTTTTCATTTCATTTTTTTATTTTTCTATTTGTTTTTCCTCTTCATTTTTTTTCCTTTTCTATTTGATTTTCTTTCTTGCATTTTTCATGACTTGTGCACCTCTTATTAGACAAAAGTAGCCAAAGTTATATTTCACTCATGTGGCATTAAGTTCATACACCTCAAGGTGAGTCAAAATTTCAACCCAAATATACTCCACAAAAGAACCACAATGACGAACTACTCAACCAAGGTGAGTTGTTTATGGGATGTAGTTATTTTGTTGGCAATAAAAATGATAAGGCTTAGGCTCAAAATGGGTTAAAAAAAAGAAACAATTGACTCAAGGGTATAATGAAAGCTTATTTGGCTATTGTGAGGTTACTTTATTTGAACAAAATTGTCTCAATATGCACACCGACACTTCTACGGTAAGGAATGAGCACCATACTTATGCGTTTTGACATGACATACCACGTAAGGAAAACTATTCTCATGACCTAAACGAGACCGGTTTGATGGACCGGCCATATGGATGCTCTATCCTCATATTTTAGTAGCTATGTCGGACCTAGGTCAAGTCTCGGGCCTAATACGGTCTCACAAGGTGGTCGCAACTTGGTTGTTAAGCTAGATTTCCGGGTTTTTTCAAGCAAAAACCCTAACATGTGTCATCAAAAGTCACGAGCTATCAAGAGGGAAGTGACACGGGCAAAACAAATTATCATCAGTGGCAACATATGCCCTCCACATTTAGACTCCCTATGCAAATATTTACAAACAAGATGCAACGTGTATGGAATGCAACTAATCATATGAACAAGCTATGTGAATGCAAGAGTGAACATATATATACATGTATAATCTAAATGCATACAAGTTCTAGTCCTAACAACACACCAACAACACAAGCATATCCAAAATGGTTCCCAAAAGGAACACCCACATCAAAAATCCCGTCCTCCTCCATGCTACTATATACCAAAAGAAAAGGAAGGATAAAGGAGAAGGAATTGGAAGAATTTTACCAAGCGTCTTCTCCGATGAGTCATGTGTTGCCTATCAAAATGGTTAGGACAAATGCAATATATATATAATATAAACAATGCAATATTTTTGGAATTTTTGAAAGTTTTCAATTTTTAGGTTTTTTTGTAATTTTCTCAAATTAACAACTATATATACAAATATAAATATTATGCACAAAGTGGATATTTCCCTCACCACACTTGAAATTTACACTGTCCTCAATGGAACAAAGTATAGGGAGAGAATAAGAAATTAAAAGAACATAGTTTTTTGATTTTAAATATTTGAAAATAAATAACATGTTTTTGTATTTTTAAAATTTGAGAATGTCCTCCCCGCACTTATTTATTTACCTATTTCTTGATGGAAATAAATGTGTGGAGGATATTAGAAAAGTAAATACATATTTTTGAAATTTTTCAATTTTTCCATTTTTTTTTTGTGATTTTCAAATAGGTATGCAATGCATGATCTATTCTATAAGCGGAATTGAAATATGATGCAACTATACTATATGAATGCAAAGAGAGCTAATTTAGATTAACTCCTAATAGGATCATGTTACTAAATGCAAAATGCGGTAAAAACTTAATTAAAGAGAAGCAGAATATATACAATGCGGTGGTTCTTAAGTAACTCCTCCAAACCTCTTCATTAAGGATGCTTCAATCAACCGGGGTCCCCCTCTTGGAATCCCTCGATCCCTTTAACAACTTCAAACTTTTCCATGGAGCAAGAGCTCCCAAGCTTTGACAAAACTTCATGTACACCGCTTATGGCATGGTGTGCACTTCCGACCATTTCCGAGCAATTTCTTCTTCAAGCTTCTTCTTGTCATGGACAAGAACTTCTTCATTTTCAAAGCTTGGCTCAAATTTTCCTTTTCTTTTCACCTTCTTTCTCCATCTTTTTGGTTTCTTCTTCTAAATCTTGGCTTCATTTTTAGAGGGGCATTAGTGCTAGAATCAAATTTGGGAGGGATGACATTGGGGTGATCATCTCCAACATTAAGCTTTAACTCTTATTTCGCTTTTTCATCTTCTATCATCAACACTTCACCTACCCCTTTCTCATCAATATTCTTTGGGGTTTATTTGCTTGAAGTGACCGAGCTAAACTCTTCAAGGCAAGTAAATTGGTAGGAGGTGGGAGGTGGAGGAGTCAACTTCTCAACATTGAGGTTCATGATGTTGTCATTTTTATCCTAATTTTCTTGACCCTTCAAATGAACCGAACCATTTTCAAAGAGGAGAGTTTCAATATCTTCCAAGCTAGTGTCAAAACTTCATAGTTTTTCTCATGGCTCCTCAACTACCCAAGTATGGCAAGTTCAAATTCATCAACATCCATTTCCAAATTTCGAACCTCTTCCCCACACTTGTCATTGACACACACTTCATCATCATGAATTTTGGAAGGAATTGGTGGTGGGAGGTCTTCCTCATCATCATAGATATTCTTTTGCTTTGAGATAACTTCCTCAAGAAAGTTGGTGTAAAGAGGTGTCTCTTTCGTGGATGGAAGAGTGACTTCTATCGTTTTCATCAAGTTAAACAACTTATCGACACATGAGTCTTCATTGGTGACTTCCACCCTTTGAGGAAAAGGCAAAGGTGGCACATAAGGGGGTTTTGGTGTACCCTTGGGTTCCTCAATAACCAACTCACTAACCTCTTGATTTTCCGGTGAGTTTTCCTCCCACATAACCATTTCTTCTTCTTCATCATCGGCTTCAACTTCTTTTCTCTCAACTTCTATCCCCATAATTTCTTCAAGAACAAACTCATCCTCAATTTCACACCTTCTTTGATCAACAATTTTGGAGGTAGTTGATACAATCGAATCATCATTCTCTTCACCCACTTCAAATGATATTGGCATTGACTCATCACCAAGATTAGGGGACATGCATGCTTCTTCCATTACCACTTCTCCTCCCACAATGATTGTGTTGACCTCATTTACCACTATAGGATCTTTAGCATTTTGCCCTTGCCCTAAAAATTCATCCGGTGGTGTTTGAGGGTCAACAAGAGCTTTGGAACCCATTAGACGGATAAGGGTACTTTGGGAGGCATAGAGTTCCTTTATGTTTTCAAAGATTTGGGTCTCAAGAAATTTTTGATGGGCGGAGAAGCTATTAATGCTTTGTAGGGTTGAACTTGCCAAGTCTTCTATCATATTAAACAATTTGTCATATTGAGCATCTCCCAAGAAATTGCTTGCTTGAGGTGGTGGCTCTTGATTGGAAGATTGGTTGGCAAGTGAGAAATGAGAGTCATGGTTGTACCGGTTTTGAAAATTTGTACCGGTTTTGAAAATTTGAATCCTTGATAGTTTTGATTGAAATTTTGGTCTTGATAACCTTGGTTGTACCCTTGTTCTTAGTACCTTTGGTTGTACTCTTGATCAAAACTGAGATAGTTTTCGTTGCAATTTTGATCTTGGTACCCTTGATTGGCTTGGTTCTCTTGGTTTCCTTGGTAAAAGTCTTGGTAACCTTGGTTGAAACTTTGGTGATTCATGTTTGACTTTGTGATGGGTATTTTTGTAAGGAGTTGTATGTTGTGAAAGGATTTTGTAAGAAGGGATCAATTCTGTTGTTTGGTTATTCTTTGGTAAAGGTTTCTTGGTGAGATTTGGGTGGATGTGCTAGCTTGGTTTAAAGTTGCCAAGTCGGAATTCTCAATTCTTGCTAAGGTCCTTCTTCTTAAAGCTCTAAAGAGCCTTTCTGCTTTCGGGTCACTAAGCAAAGGATTACCGTTTCCTCTAGGCCTATACTTCAATAAACTGTTAGTCTCCTAGTGCTTTGAGGCACTAGGGGTAAGCAATAACACACTCACTCTGCAAGAAACAAGTAACTACTCAAACAAGCAAACAACAATAAAGACTAAGCCTAAGACTCTAACTAACTAAGCATAACCTAACGCCATCCCCGGTAACGGCGCCATTTTGATGACCGGTTTTTGCCGTCACTTCCGGTACCAAAAACAATTTATAAAACCCAACTAAAAATTAGTATTTAATCGGGGTTGAACACAAAGATGGCGGGGGTTAGATACTTGGCCGGTTTAAGTCTTTAGTTTAGTCAAATAAATGAAAGAGGTTGATTAATTGTAAACTAAGATGCAAATGAGATATAAAATTAAGCTAAATTAAAACTGCTTCTAATCAAATGAATGAAAACCAAGGTCCTTGGGTTCACTTGGGTAAGTCGGAGAAGAAAAGGTTGTTAACAAGAAATAGGTAATGATAAAGGCCTATGATTGATCCTAATTTCTTAGTCAATTAGAGCTAACCAACAAGCATTCACTTAGTAAGAAAAACTCGTCTCGACCATGCCATATAGGCCTTCCATTGTCTTTCGACCTAGGATAGACTAAACATGACAATGAAAGACTCAAACTTTCATTTAAGCAATCCATCAAACATTTCATAGGCATGGGAGTAAGGGTTTACAAACAAGCTTTCACTTAGTTGAGACAAACTCATCAGAATCATGCATAAAGACTATCTAATAGCATAGGCACCAAGATGGATCAAATATGTCTAAGAAAGGCTCCAACTTTCATATAAGCATCTCATTTAAACACTTCTAAAACCATCCAATATCATAATGCACCAAGATAAGTTAAACATGCTAATAAAAGACTCAAACTTTCGTTCAACCATTTCATCGAGTACTTCATATGCACAAGAATAAGACCAATTAATTACCCAATTTCAAATATTAATAACCCAATTTTACCCCTTTTAATCACCCAAGTTCCCCCATGACCTTAGATGAGACTATTCACTCATGTTCATGGGTAAGAAATTACCAACAATTTCCAACAAAATACAAACAAGCATGGTAAACATGATAAAGATTGTAAATTTGAGTAAATAACAATTAACCAACATAAAAGATGTAAACTAATGAAGTAAATGTAAGCAAAGGATGAGAATTATACAAACTAAGAAGAAAGTATCAAGCTTGGATAATAATGGAAGATGAATTTATTCTTGTCTTCCAAATATAACCCAAAAGATTAATTGTAAACTATTGAGAAATGAAAAACTTGGATGAACTAAAGAGGAATTAAACTATTAATTAAAGGAATATTACAACTTTTTATTGAACGAAAATGAGAAAGGAAATATTAGGGTTCTATAATATTGAGAGAGTAATAATCTAAGTTATTTTAATTTCTCAGTAATGTATTGTGTATGTAGTCTTTATATACTAATTTATTAAAAATAATATTACTAATTACTAATAATAATGATGATAATAATAATAATAATAATCCTAATAATTCTTATAACAAAATTAATCGACCCATAAAAACAATACAACGACACAAAGCAAAATCAAAACATAGACACAGATGACGAAAGGGTAAAAGACGGAAGTAGAGGGGCCCCTGCCGGTTGGCCGGACGCCGGCCATGTCACCGGTAGCGAGGACTTGAAGAAAGAGCAGAAATCAAGTGGGGTGTGTGTGGTTGCCGGGTGGCCGGCAGAAGTGTTGGAGCCGGTGTCCTCCAGTTAGTGCGGATAACGTTATTGCACGTACACTTGTATGGACAAGTGGGAGCTTGTTGGGGGTGGTGTCCTCCACAGTTAGTGCAATGACATTTAAATCTCTAAAAGGATTAAAGGGTATACTTTTGTTTTATTATCAGTTGGTCCACGTTTATCAATAACGGTTGGCTTGCTAGATAAGTTTGACGTTATTGTCATACAGATGGCGGTGATCAACTGGTCCCTAAAAGTCACACCTATAGGATACGTTTGAGAGATGTGACGGTATGAAAATACAGTCATGTTGATGCCTAATATGACTAAGCGGTTAGTCGGAGTTATTGACTAATAATTAGTCAAACGCGATGTCGAGATAATTATTTAATACGGATTAAATAATACTGGCTAAGGTGAATTAAGCGGTTAATTCGGAAATTGAATATAAACGGTTATATTTAATTAATGTATATTGAATTAATTAATTATACAATATTGTCATTGTCGGACAAGTATTAACATGTCGACTGATTCATGTTATTAGTCGATATTTTAATATCCGATAACGGATAACGGTTTATGATTAAAACCCGTCATATACATTTAGCAAAACGAGTCGGACCACGAGTTAAATAAGGAGAAAGTGGAAAGCCCACTCCCACCCTTAGCATTCGGTCGACCGAATAGAACAAAAGGAGAGTCCTTCTTTCCTTTTGACCTAATCATTCTCATTTTGAAGAAAAATTAGGGTTTTGGAGCCTTTTTCTCTGAAATTCTAGATCTTGCATCAGAAAAACTCATAAAAGCTCTCTCAATATTGCAAGGCAATCAGAGAGCAATTTCTAGCACAAGGGGCATAGTCTCAGACGATCTTGGGTGCAACGATTAGGAGGAAATCTGCGTTGATTTCTGCTCTTAGGCCGATTTACACAGGACCCGAGGTTGATTCTTATTCTTTTATCGTTTCTCTTGTTTTTCGTTTATGACCATTAATCACATGATAAATTACGTTATAGTCCTTAGTTTTAAGGGGTTTTATACGGATATTACCCTACAAGTGGTATCAGAGCGAGGCCACGTAAATTTTTCATCGTGATTTTCATAAAACGATTTGAATCGATAATTTTGCCTTGAAAGCCGTGATATGTTGTTCACATCTGATTTTCTGTGCTGTTGTAAACAATCGATCGAACTGATCGATCGATCGAGGTCGATCTTGATCTTTGTTATAAACAGTCAATCAACCCGATCGATCGATCGAGGACTGTAGTGTCTCGATCGATTGGTTTTGTTTTCGATTTGTTTTTGCATATTGTTTTATAAACGGTCTTTATAGCAATATGTTAAGGTTTTGTCAATTGTAGATTTAATTTAATACGAATTAGGTCAAAATTGCAATTGGTTTTGTTTTGTCAAATCGATTTCACGAGGGTTTTATTTTTCGATCGAGAGGTAAAGTGTTTTGGCAGCGCTGAAAAATTATTTTTCCATGTTTTATTTTTCATTTTGGCCATAAAATGTACATTATACGGATTTTGTACACTCGCTTGATTGTGAAACGGTTCACACACGTACCATTTAGTTATTTTAAAGCGGTTTAAAGTAACGGATTGTAATGGTTTAAAATTAAGTTGATAAAAGCGGTTTTGTCATATAATTTTAAGCGTTAAAAGGTGGTTTGGATAAATTTAACATAATTACGGAATTATGTCACGAATAAATTTTGTTTTAGTTGATGCAACTTTTATTTATCGTTACTTTTGAATGCCATGAATGTTTTTATTACGTATTTAATTTTACAAACGGTTGTAACTTAGTGTGGCCTTAGTAGAACGTGTTACCGTAATGATGGAGCACGGTCTTGGTTGTATTTTGAGATCTCGCATCTCCGTTTTGGATTTTTCCTTGTAATTACAGTTTTAATTTAGAATGTAAATAGGTTTATATTTTGTAAATTTTAAATTGTAATTTTGAGAAGACCAAACATGGAGATCGGATGCTCACTCCCATTGCATGGATCAAGGTGGAACATCAAGACAAGCTTCTGGGGTCCAACGGTGGATTCCAAAGTTGTATTATGTTTATTTTGCTAGGATAGGCCACACTAGGACTTTTATTTACGTTTTGTTTTTTGTTTTTTTATGTTTTTCATCGTAACGATAGTTTGCATCATATTCCGCCTAAAACCAAACCACCTAATATTTGCATGAAAACTGACTCATATAGAGGTTGCGCGTTAGTTTTCTATGACATACAGATGTCACACGGACTTAATAAGCCATCACCTAAGTTAATTCATTCAGGTAATGCTAGATTTTCGTTCACTTTAAATGAATTAAAACTAAGTTGATGGGATCTTCCTCGTATAACCAAAAATTGAGAATAGTCTTTATAGGTCAAACTCCAATGAATCCCTTCTTCGTCGGTAGGCATAATATAACCCCTTCTACGTCGGGTAAGTTGGAACTGATTGACCTATTTTATCTCAACACTATGGTCACTCGTACGATCCTGTGATTATGGTGGACTAAAGATAGGATTTACGGAAATCTATCGACCAAGAGTTCTAACTGTAGAACTAGCCAAACAGTTGGCTTATCAATTTACGGAAATTGAGTCTTGGGATCATTTGTATAATTCTTGAGGTAGATCGATTATGCAAGTGCAATGAGTCTACACGTTAAAATGAATTTTAAATAGACTTAAATCACCTCGATGAGTTGCTTATTTCGTTTTGTTTTTCCTTTCTTTTTCAGTGTAGATCACGATCATTTAAACTGCTAATAACAAAATGGCTGGCCGTACGGACGACCCAATGCCAAGTGCCACATTGGACCGTGAGTCCTGGCTTCGGATCTTCATGAATCAGATGAATCAGTCTACTCGACTGAAGAATGATGGATCAAACTTCGCGGACTGGGAGGAGGCATTACGGAATGCTGCCATTGCTGACGGGAAGCTCAAATATCTGATAGAGCCTATCCCACCAAACCCAGTCCCCACGGCTGGAGCTAACGAGATCGCCACGTATAACGATTTCGTCATGGAATCGGGTGCGATAAAGAACGTACTCATTTTTGGAATGGAATCCAATTTGCAGAAATGCTTCATAGCCCAAGGTGCAAACAAGATTTTCACCACGCTCACTAAGGAATTCTCGAAAGCACCGAGAATCGTGACCTATGAGCATACCTGTCGCTTCTTTGAGGCGAAACTCCAGAAGGGCCAACCGGTTAGCCCACACATTCTCAGCATGATTGAGAATGTCGAGAAACTGGAGGCACTTGATTGTAAGATCAGCGAGAACATCGTGATTGACCGCATGCTTCATTCACTCCACGATGGTTTTGCGCTCTTTAGAGCCAATTACTATATGAATGATTTGAAGAAAAGTCCCCATGCACTACACTCCCTTCTCGTACAGACCGAGAAGGACATGAAGTTTAGTGGGAGCCTAAAACAGGATGTTCTCATTGTGTCAAACAAGGGCAAGGGTAAGGGCAAATCTCAGGCAGACCTAGCAGTAGGTAAGCCGAAGTTTAGGAAGTCGGGATCAGGAAAGAGTGGGCCTGGTGAGTCGAGCACCTCACTAGGCGCGACAAAGAGCAAGGACGGTAACATGGAATGCCATCATTGCCACAAGACTGGGCATTGGAGGCGTACATGTCCTGTATACCGTGAGGACATCAAAGCAGGTCGCGTTACTCCTGTTGGTATGTCTACTTCTTCTTCTTTTATTCATATGATTGAGATTAACCACGCAAGTTACGGAACTTGGGTACTAGATACTGGTTGTGGCTCTCATCTGTGCAATCATGTGCAGGGCCTCCGAAACATCGAACCCCTCGTAAAGGGTGAGGTGGACCTGCGTGTCGGGAATGGAGCACGAGTGGCTGCCGTCTCGAGGGGAACATATGTGATTCAGCTTCCCAGCGGATTTGAGTTATTTTTATATAACTGCTATTATGTACCCAGTCTATCTAAAAACATTATTTCAGTTTCTGCACTTGACAAACTTGGTTTTTCATTTGTAATAGAGAATAATAGCTGCATTTTCTCGTTACACGATATGATTTATGGCAAGGCAGTCTCCATGAATGGAATTTATGTTTTAGATCAGACCACTGAAATATTGCACGTAATGAATAAAAGGTTAAAGGTTGGTGAGAAAGATCAAACTTATCTATGGCACTGCCGTATGGGACACATTAATGAGAAACGCGTTAAACAGCTCATACAGAATGGAGCTATCTCGGCCTTTGATTTTGAATCATTTGGCACGTGTGAATCATGTCTCAATGGTAAGATGACTCGAATTTCCTTCAAAGGTGTTGGAATGCGCGCTGCTGACCTATTAGGACTCATACATACGGATGTGTGTGGACCTATGTCAATCACCGCACGAGAAGGCTATAGGTATTTCATCACTTTCACGGACGATTTAAGTAGATATGGCTATGTCTACTTGATGAAGCATAAAAGTGAGTCCTTTGAGAAATTCAAAGAATACCAGAATCGGGTACAGAACCAGCTGGGTAGAAAGATTAAAGCACTACGATCAGACCGTGGTGGCGAGTATCTTTCACACGAGTTTGATCAACACCTTAAGGACTGTGGGATTGTCTTACAGTTAACTCTGTTGGGGTTAGTGTCCTTAACAGTTAGTGCAAGGACTTATAAACCTCTAAAAGGATCAAAGGGTATACTTTGTATCATAATCAGTTGATCCACGTTTATCAATAACGGTTGGCTTGCTAGATAAGTTTGACGTTATTGTCATACTGATGGCGGTGATCAACTGGTCCCTAAAAGTCACACCTATAGGATACGTCTTGAGTGATGTGACGGTATGAAAATACAGTCATGTAGATGCCAAATTTGACTAACCATTAGTTCGAGTTATTTGACTAATAAATTAGTCAAAATGTGATGTTGAGATCTTATATTTAATACGGATTAAATATCATGGGCTAAAGCGAATTAATCATTAATTCGTAAAATTGAATATAAACGTTTTATATTTAATTAAATGTGTATTGAATATAATTATACAATACTTTTTTTTGTCGGACATGTATTAAGAATTCAACTGACCCGTATTATTAGTTGATGCCTTAATTTCCGATAACCGATAACGATTTATAATGAAACCGCGTCGTACACACTTAGTAAGCTATGGACCGGACCACAAGTTTAAGTGAAGAGGAAATTAGAAAGCCCATGAGGCTCCCTCTCCACGGTTTGGCCGAGCCATCACAAGACATAAGGGGAGTTCTCTCCTCTTTGTCTAACCTAATTTCTTTTGACAAAAATAATTAGGGTTTTTGGGAATTGTGCCTCCTAAATTCCGGATCTCTCATCCAACACAAATTCACAAAAACTAATCCCCTCGATATTGCAAGTCAATTAGGGGATTGTCTCTAGCACAAGGGCATTACTCGGACATCTTGGGTGCATCGTTTAGGAGGAGATTTGCTTTAATCTCTCATTGCCTTATTGCACTAGGACCGAAGGTTATTCCTACATCTTTGTCGTTTCTTTATGTTTATCGTTTTATGACAATATTCACATGTAAATTTTGCGTTATAATCCTATAATTAAAGGGCATTATACGGATATTACCCCACAAGTGGTATCAGAGACAGGTTACGTATATTTTTATATGTGTTTTTCATTAAACGATTTTGAAAACGATGAATTTTGTTCAATATAGGCCACGGCTGCCTCCTTTTTGGTCTCGGCAATTTATAAAAAAAAAAATTGCTGCGTTTTTGTGCCTTGGGATCCGTGTCTAGTTTACACGGTGATGTTTGTTTATTTTTGATCTTTGCATATTGTCTATGTAATCGATATTCATCGCTATATGTTAAAGATCGGTCAAAATAATTGCATAAAATTTCGTGTGGCAATTTTTATTTCTAAGAAATCATTTTTTTTAGAAAACCGTGTGGCCTTCACTGTTCACGGCCTGTTTTCTGTTTTTTTTGCATTGGTTTGCGTGCCACAAGTTTTGTTAGATCGTTCGATCTCTTGTTTTCGTGTTGTTCTTAGCGATTTGTTGTTTTAATCGATAATTACAACAAAATGTGAAGAACATGTCAATTGTTTTTTTTATTTTAATCCGGATTAGAGTAAATTGCAATTGTGTTTTTATCAAACCGTTTTGTTTTGATCTTTAGTTGCTCACGTTTTGAGCCGTGTAAAATTAGTTTTTGGCCTTAAAGGCTCTCGGCATTTCTGCTAAAATAAAAAAAAAAATTTCAGGCCCCTGGTACTGTTCACGTACAGTACAGAGAAGAGAAAAAAAAAAAAAAATTTTTTTGTTTTTTTTCGGCCTTTTTAATGCATAAAACGTTTTTTTTTATGCTCTCGCTTGATTAGTGAAACGGTTCACCCACGTAAAATAAAGTTACATTAACATGTTTTATTGTAACGGATTATCTCGGATTAAAATTAACTTGACTGAAGCGGTTTTGTCATGTAATTTTAATTATCTTTGGTGGTTTGGATAAAAATTAAACATAATTACGGAATTATGTCACGAATAATTTTATTTTTAGTTGATGCATTTTATTTATCGTTTTTGTTTATTTTGAATGTTTTGAATGCCTTTTAATTACGTATTTAATTATTTTGCAAACGGTTGTAACTTAGTGTGGCCTTAGTAGAACGTGTTACCGTAATGATGGAACACGGTCTTGGTTGTATTTTGAGATCTCGTATCTCCATTTTTATTTCTTTTAATTACAGTTTTATTTAGAATGTAAATAGGTTTATATTTGTAAATTTTAAATTGTAATTCTTGAGAAGACTAAAGATGGAGACCGGATGCTCACTCCCGCTACTTGGATGAAGATGGAACATCAAGACAAGCTTTTCGGGTCCAACGGTGGATTCCAAAGTTGTACTTTGTTCTTTTTACTACGATAGGCCACACTAGGATTTTTTATTTACGTATCGCATTCATTTATTTATTTTTCGTAACGATAACATGCATCATATTCCGCCTAAAAACCAAACCACCTAATTATTGCATGAAAACTGACACATATAGAGGTCACGAGTTAGTTTTCATTGACATTCTCATGTCACACGATTTTAAGCCATCACCTAAATTGATTCATTCACGCAGACGCTAGTTATTCGTTCACTTAAAATGAATTATAATTAAGTTGATGGGATCTTCCTCGTATAAACAAAAATTGAGAACGGTCTTTATAGGTCAAACTCCAATGAGTCCCTTCTTCGTCGGTAGGCATACTATGACCCCTTCTACGTCGGGTAAATTGGAACCGATTGACTTATTTTATCTCAACACTATGGTCACTCGTACGATCCTGTGACTATGGTGGACTAATAGATAGGATTTACAGAAATCTATCGACCAAGAGTTCTTCCGAAAGAATTAGCTAAACAGTTGGCTTATCAATTTACAGAAATTGAGTCTTGGGATCACTTGTATCTTTCTTGAGGGAGATCAATTATGCAAGTGCGAGAGTCTACATGTTTTAAAATGAATTTTAAAATAGACTTAAATCACCTCGATGAGTTGCTTATTTCGTTTTGTTTTTCCTTCTTTTTCAGTGTAGATCACGATTTTAAACTGCTAAACAACAAATGGCTGGTTGAAGTGATAACCCAATGCCAAGTGCCACATTGGACCGTGAGTCCTGGCTTCGGATCTTCATGAATCAGATGAATCAGTCTACTCGATCAAGAATGATGGATCCAACTTGCGGACGGGAGGCGGCATTACGGAATCTTGCCGCTGGCGACGGAAGCTCAAATATCTATTAGAGCCACTCCCGCAAACCCAGTCCCACGGCTCGAGCCGCTGAAATCACCAAGTTTAATGATTTCTGTATGGAAGCGGGTGCGATTAAAAACGTACTCATTTTTGCAATGGAATCCAATTTGCAGAAACGCTTCATAGCCCATGGTGCGAACAAGATTTTCACCACGCTCACTAAGGAATTCTCGAAAGCACCGAGAATCGTGACTTATGAGCATACCACTCGCTTCTTTGATGCGAGACTCCGAAGGGCCAACCGGTTAGGTTAGCCCACACATTCTCGGATGATTGAGAATGTCGAGAAGCTGGAGACCTTTGATTGTAACATCAGCGAGAACATTGTTATCGACCGCATGCTTCATTCACTCCACGATGGTTTTTCGCAATTCAGAGCGAATTACTATATGAATGATTTGAAGAAGACTCCCCATGAACTGCACTCCCTTCTCGTACAGACCGAGAAGGACATGAAGTTCGGTGGGAGCATGAAACAAGATGTTCTCGTTGTGTCAAACAAAGGGAAAGGTAAGGGCAAAGCTCGAGCAAACCTAGCGAGGGTAAACCGAAGTTTAAGAAGTCGGGTCCAGGTAAGAGTGGGCCTGGTGAGTCGAGCAACTCATCAGGCGCGACAAAGAGCAAAACCGAAAACATGGAATGCCATCACCGCCACAAGATCGGGCATTGGAGGCGCACATGTCCTGTTTATCATGAGGACATAAAAGCTGGTCGCGTTAAACCTGTTGGTATGTCTTCTCCTTCTACTTTTATTCATATGATTGAGATTAACCATGCAAGTTACGGAACTTGGGTACTAGATACTGGTTGTGGTTCTCATCTGTGTAATCATGTGCAGGGCCTCCGAAATCTCGAGCCTCTCGTAAAGGGTGAGGTTGACTGCGTGTTGGGAATGGAGCAAGAGTGGCTGCCATCTCAAAGGGGACATATGTGATCCAACTTCCTAGCGGATTTGAGTTATCATTATATGATTGCTATTATGTTCCTAGTCTTTCCAAAAACATTATTTCAGTTTCCGCACTTGACAAACTTGGTTTTTCATTTGTAATAGAAAATAATGCTTGCATTTTCTCTTTACACAATATGATGGCAAGGCGGTCTCCTTGAACGGAATTTATGTTTTAGATCGGGCGACCGAAATATTACACGTAATGAATAAAAGGTTGAAGGTAGGTGATAAAGATCAAACATATCTATGGCAATCGCCGCATGGGACACATTAATGAGAAACGCGTAAAACGACTCATTACAAATGGAGCTATCTCGGCCTTTGATTTTCAATCATTTGGCACGTGTGAATCATGTCTCATCGGTAAGATGACTCGTATTTCCTTCAAAGGTGTTGGAATGCGCGCTGCTGACCTATTAGGGCTCATACACACAGATGTATGTGGACCTATGTCAATCACCGCACGAGAAGGCTATAGGTATTTCATCACTTTCACGGATGATTTAAGTAGATATGGTTATGTCTACTTAATGAAGCACAAAAGTGAATCCTTTGAGAAATTCAAAGAATACCAAAATAGGGTACAGAACCTACTTGGTAGAAAGATAAAAACACTACGTTCAGATCGTGGTGGCGAGTATCTTTCTCACGAGTTTGATCAACATCTTAAAGACTGGGATCGCCCTACAGTTAACTCCACCTGGAACACCTCAGCTAAATGGTGTGTCCGAACGGAGAAATCGAACACTACTTGATATGGTTCGATCCATGATGAGTCACACGGTTTTACCTGATTCATTATGGGGTTATGCTCTTTTGTCGGCCGCTCTAATACTTAACCAAGTCCGTCTAAAGTCATTGACAAAACTCCATATGAACTATGGAAGGGAACGGTCCCTAACTTGTCCTTTATACGGGTTTGGGGCTGCGAGGCTTATGTCAAGTGGAGACCTGAAGATAAGCTCGGCCCGCGATCGGTCAAGACATACTTTATAGGTTATCCTAAAGGATCACGTGGTCATTACTTCTATTCGCCAACCGAACAACGTGTTTTTGTTGCGGCGAGTGCGACATTCTTAGAGAAGGAATTTCTCGAGAATGCAAAGAGTGATAGAACCTTCGACCTGTCGGAGATTCCAGAACCAAACACCGAGCAACCATTGGAGGAACCTATTCCTTCAATCCCGGGCTGCGGTAAATATTCTGAGGAACCTAGGAGGTCGGGAAGAGTCTCTATTCCTCCGGACAGATACATTGGTATGGTCGAGGAACATGACATAGATGACGTTCTACTCTTAACGAGTAGTGAACCCGCAACCTATAAAGGTGCCGTGACCATTCGACTCGAAACTATGGCTTGAGGCCATGAAATCCGAGATGGACTCTATGTATGAGAACAACGTATGGGATCTTGTTGACTTACCTGCTAAGGTTCGTCCCCTTCAATGCAAATGGCTTTACAAGATAAAGCATTCTGTGGAAGGTCAACAAGATATCTACAAAGCACGACTAGTTGCAAAAGGTTTCACCCAAGTGCCAGGTTTGCACTACGATGAGATTTTTGCACCCGTAGTCATGTTGCGTTCCATCCGGATTATCTTAGCGATTGCCGCTTTTCATGACTATGAAATTTGGCAAATGGACGTGAAAACCGCCTTCTTAAACGGCTTTTTGGAGGAAGAGTTGTACATGGTACAACCCGAAGGTTTTATCGATCCAGCACATCCTAAGAAAGTGTGCAAGCTTAAGCGTTCCATTTATGGACTTAAGCAAGCATCAAGGAGTTGGAATCATCGCTTCGACCAAGTGATAAAAGAAAATGGATTCACTCGATCAGTCGAGGAACCATGTTTATATATCAAGTCGAGTGGGAGCAAGATTGTCTTCCTAATATTGTATGTTGACGACATACTCCTGATTGGGAATGACATACCTCTCTTAACTTCGGTGAAAGTATGGTTGAAAAACCATTTCCAGATGAAAGATCTGGGAGAGGCACAAAGAATTCTAGGCATCCGTATCTATCGAGATAGATCACGACGGATGCTATCTCTCGATCAGAGTCTTACATAGACAAAGTCCTAGAGAGATTCAGCATGACTAACTCCAAGAAGGGGTTCCTTCCTATGGCTCCAGGGGTGCATTTGAGCAAGTCTCAGGCACCAGAGACACCGGAAGAGAAAGAACGCATGGCACGGATCCCTTATGCTTCGGCTATAGGATCAATCATGTATGCCATGATATGCACACGTCCCGACGTGGCATATGCATTGAGTATGACAAGTCGATTCCAACAGCATCCAAGTGAATCACATTGGCTCGCTGTCAAGAACATTCTTAAGTACCTCCGGAGGACTAAAGATTGGGCATTGACTTATGGAGGCTCTCAAAAGCTATGCGCAACCGGTTCTGCAGATGCTAGCTTCCAAACGGATCGAGATGACTCGAAATCTCGATCTGGATTCGTTTTTACTCTTAATGGCGCTGCAGATCACCGGAAGAGTTCCAAGCAAACATTCTGATTCTACGACTGAGTCCGAGTACTATGCCGCGTCTGAAGCTACAAAGGAAGCGATATGGATGCGTCAATTCTTACATGGACTATCCGTAGTGCCTAGTTCGAATGACCCGATCACCATCTATTGCGACAATAGTGGTGCCATCTTCCAGGCTAAGGAGCCAAAGTCTAGCAACAAGTCTAGACATGTACAACGGAAAGCTCATCTAATCCGGGATTACGTGGAGCAAAAGGAAGTAGTGATAGAAAAGATTGCTACAGATGATAACATAGCAGATCCTCTCACTAAACCATTACGACAAGATAAGCATGAAGGGCACGTTAATTCCATGGGAATTAAACGTGTTCCTAAGTTGTAGTACTCTTTTATGGATTAGATTCATTCGCTTTTGTACTCTATACAACCTCATCGTTTTGATATTTATATATTTTGTTTTTCATGTGGATTTGTACGACAAATTTTGAACACCACAAAGTGAACTGAACGAACATTATATTTTTCAGTCCTTAATTGCCCACATGAGCTGATAACTCTGGCAATTATTTTGTGACGTTGGTTGATGGTGGGTTCAACGAGCCATAAGTCAACCGGTTGACTGACCAATCACAGAGGCAATTTATACGGATATTTCGTAGGACACAATTGTGACATCGACGTGGAGTCCTAAATGTTTTATAACATTCGATGCCCGGTCGTGGATAGGACCTCCATGGTGATCCTAAGAGTCGATTCTTTGACTATCGACTGTCTCTTGAGACTAAGGCAGATTTTGGGTGACTTTGGTTTCTTTCTCACGGTCATCCGTAACAGGGGGCCAAGTAGATTTTTTCTGGGTCATTTCATGCTGTGCTTAGATCGGAAGGAGTTCGAGTTGAAGGAAATATTCAGCCTTTATCAGGTACTCGATATTTCTCAGGGCCACTCGAGGAGTCAGAATCGAAATGCATGGCCATGCTCGGATACGGATTCGTTTTATCAGTTAAGTTACTCTCTAGTCGGGGAAACCACTCTAGATACAGATCGATTGTAAAATACGACCTTTGCGGATCCAGATCTGCAAATTGTTTTACATTGAGTGGGAGAAATTTTAAATGAATATGAGAATCGGTTATCGCACATACACTTGTACGGACAAGTGGGAGTTTGTTGGAGCTTGTGTCCTCCAGTTAGTGCGGATAACGTCATTGCACATACACTTGTACGGACAAGTGGGAGCTTGTTGGGGTTAGTGTCCTTAACAGTTAGTGCAAGGACTTATAAACCTCTAAAAGGATCAAAGGGTATTCTTTGTATCATAATCAGTTGATCCCCGTTTATCAATAACGGTTGGCTTGCTAGATAAGTTTGACGTTATTGTCATACTGATGGCGGTGATCAACTGGTCCCTAAAAGTCACACCTATAGGATACGTCTTGAGTGATGTGACGGTATGAAAATACAGTCATGTAGATGCCAAATTTGACTAACCAGTTAGTCTGAGTTATTTGACTAATAAATTAGTCAAAATGTGATGTTGAGATCTTATATTTAATACGGATTAAATATCATGGGCTAAAGCGCGAATTAATCGTTAATTCGTAAAATTGAATATAAACGTTTTATATTTAATTAAATGTGTATTGAATATAATTATACAATACTGTTTTGTCGGACATGTATTAAGAATTCAACTGACCCGTATTATTAGTTGATGCCTTAATTTCCGATAACCGATAACAGTTTATAATGAAACCGCGTCGTACACACTTAGTAAGCTATGGACCGGACCACAAGTTTAAGTGAAGAGGAAATTAGAAAGCCCATGAGGCTCCCTCTCCACGGTTTGGCCGAGCCATCACAAGACATAAGGGGAGTTCTCTCCTCTTTGTCTAACCTAATTTCTTTTGACAAAAATAATTAGGGTTTTTGGGAATTGTGCCTCCTAAATTCCGGATCTCTCATCCAACACAAATTCACAAAAACTAATCCCCTCGATATTGCAAGTCAATTAGGGGATTGTCTCTAGCACAAGGGCATTACTCGGACATCTTGGGTGCATCGTTTAGGAGGAGATTTGCTTTAATCTCTCATTGCCTTATTGCACTAGGACCGAAGGTTATTCCTACATCTTTGTCGTTTCTTTATGTTTATCGTTTTATGACAATATTCACATGTAAATTTTGCGTTATAATCCTATAATTAAAGGGCATTATACGGATATTACCCCACAAACTCCACCTGGAACACCTCAGTTGAATAGTGTGTCCGAACGGAGAAATGGAACACTACTTGATATGGTTCGATCCATGATGAGTCACACCGTATTGCCTGATTCATTGTGGGGTTATGCTCTTCTGTCAGCTGCTCTAATACTTAACCGAAGTCCGTCTAAAGCTGTAGACAAGACTCCATATGAACTATGGAAGGGAACGGTCCCCAACTTGTCCTTTATACGGGTATGGGGCTGCGAGGCTTATGTCAAGTGGAGACACGAGGATAAGCTCGGCCCGCGATCGGTCAAGACATACATTATAGGTTATCCTAAAGGAACATTTGGTCATTACTTCTATTCGCCAACCATACAACGTGTATTTGTTGCGGCTAGTGTGACATTCTTAGAGAAGGAGTTTCTCGAGAACGCGAGGAGTAATAGAACCTTCGAGCTGTCAGAGATTCCAGAACCAAATGCCGAGCAACCATTGGAGGAACCAGTTCCTTCAATCCCGGCTGCGGTTAGTATTCCTGAGGAACCTAGGAGGTCGGGTAGAGTCTCTATTCCTCAGGACAGATACATTGGTATGGTCGAGGAACATGACATAGATGACATTCTGCTCTTAACGAGCAGTGAACCCGCAACCTATAAAGGTGCCATGACTAGTTCCGACTCAAAGCTATGGCTTGAGGCCATGCAATCCGAGATGGACTCCATGTATGAGAACAACGTATGGGATCTTGTTGACTTGCCTGCTAAGGTTCGTCCCCTTCAATGCAAATGGCTTTACAAGATAAAGCATTCTGTGGAAGGTCAACAAGATATCAATAAAGCACGACTAGTTGCTAAAGGTTTCACCTAAGTGCCAGGTTTGTACTACGATGAAATTTTTGCACCCGTAGTCATGCTGCGTTCCATTCGGATTATCTTAGCGATTGCCGCTTTTCATGATTATGAAATTTGGCAGATGGATGTGAAAACCGCCTTCTTAAACGGTTATTTTGAGGAAGAGTTGTACATGGTACAACCCGAAGGTTTTATCGATCCTGAACATCCTAAGAAAGTTTGCAAGCTTAAGCGTTCCATTTATGGACTTAAGCAAGCTTCTCGGAGTTAGAATCATCGTTTCGACCAAGTGATAAAAGAAAATGGATTTACTCGATCGGTCGAGGAACCATGTCTATATATCAAGTCGAGTGGGAGCAAGATTGTCTTCCTAATATTGTATGTTGATGATATACTCCTGATTGGGAATGACATACCTCTCTTAACTTCGGTAAAAGTATGGTTGAAGAACCATTTCCAGATGAAAGATCTGGGTGAGGCACAAATAATTTAGGGCATCCGTATCTATCGAGATAGATCACGTCGGATGTTATCTCTCAGTTAGAAGTCTTATATAGACAAGATTCTAGAGAGATTCAGCATGACTAACTCCAAAAAGGGGTTTCTTCCTATGGCTCCAGGGGCGCATTTGAGCAAGTCTCAGGCACCAAAGACACCGGAAGAGATAGAGCGCATGACCCGGATTCCTTATGCTTCGGCTATAGGATCAATCATGTATGCCATGATATGCACACGTCCGGACGTAGCATATGCATTGAGTATGACAAGTCGATTCCAACAGCATCCAGGTGAATCACATTGGATGGCTATCAAGAACATTCTTAAGTACCTACGGAGGACTAAAGATTGGGCATTGACTTATGGAGGCGTCAAAAGCTATGCGCAACCGGTTACGCAGATGCTAGCTTCCAAACGGATCGAGATGACTCGAAATCTCAGTCTGGATTCGTTTTTACTCTTAATGGCGCTGCAGTTGGCTGGAAGAGTTCCAAACAATGTGTTACAGCAGATTCTACGATTGAGTCCGAGTACTATGCCGCGTCTGAAGCTGCAAAGGAAGCGATATGGATGCGTCAATTCTTACAAGGACTATCTGTAGTGCCTAGTTCGAATGACCCGATCACCATCTATTGCAACAATAGAGGTGCCATCTTCCAGGCTAAGGAGCCTAAGTCTAGCAACAAGTCTAGACATGTACAACGAAAAGCTCATCTAATCCGAGATTACGTGGAGCAAAAGGAGGTAGTGATAGAAAAGATTGCTACACATGATAATATAGCAGATCCTCTCACTAAACCATTACGACAAGATAAGCATGAAGGGCATGTTATTTCCATGGGAATTAAACATGTTCCTTAGTTGTAGTACTCTTTTATGGATTAGATTCATTTTCTCGTGTACTCTATACGACATCATCGTTTTGATATTTATATATTCTGTTTTTCATGTGGAGTTGTACGACAATCTTGAACACCACAAAGTGAACTGAACAAACATTATATTTTTGGTCCTTAATTGCCCAAGTGAGCTGATAACTCTGGCAATTATTTTGTGACGTTGGTTGATGGTGGGTTCAACGAGCCATAAGTCAAACGGTTGACTGACCAATCACAGAGGCGAGTTATACGGATATCTCGTAGGACACAATTGTGACAACGACGTGGAGTCCTAAATGTTTTATAACATTCGGTGCCAGGTCGTGGATAGGACCTCCATGATGATCCTAAGAGTCGATTCTTTTGACTATCGACTGTCTCTTGAGATTAAGGCAGATTTTGGGTGACTTTGGTTTCTTTCTCACGGTCATCCGTAATGAGGGGCCAAGTAGATTTTTTCCGGTCATTTCATACTTGCTTAGATCGGCAGGAGTCGAGTTGAAGGAAATATTCAGCCTTTATCGGTACTCGATATTTCTCGGGGCCACTCGAGGAGTCAGAATCGAAATGCATGGCCATGCTCGAATACGGATTCGTTTTATCAATTAAGTTACTCTCTAGTCGGGGAAACCACTCTTGATACAGATCGATTGTAAAATACGACCTTTGCGGATACGGATCTACAAATTGTTTTACATTGAGTGGGAGAAATTTTAAATGGATATGAGAATCGGTTATCGCACATACACTTGTACGGACAAGTGGGAGTTTGTTGGAGCCGGTGTCCTCCAGTTAGTGCGGATAACGTTATTGCACGTACACTTGTACGGACAAGTGGGAGCTTGTTGGGGTTGGTGTCCTCCACAGTTAGTGCAATGACATTTAAATCTCTAAAAGGATTAAAGGGTATACTTTTGTATTATTATCAGTTGGTCCACGTTTATCAATAACGGTTGGCTTGCTAGATAAGTTTGACGTTATTGTCATACAGATGGCGGTGATCAACTGGTCCCTAAAAGTCACACCTATAGGATACGTTTGAGAGATGTGACGGTATGAAAATACAGTCATGTTGATGCCTAATTTGACTAAGCGGTTAGTCGGAGTTATTGACTAATAATTAGTCAAACGCGATGTTGAGATAATTATTTAATACGGATTAAATAATACTGGCTAAGGTGAATTAAGCGGTTAATTCGGAAATTGAATATAAACGATTATATTTAATTAATGTATATTGAATTAATTAATTATACAATATTGTCATTGTCGGACAAGTATTAACATGTCGACTGATTCATGTTATTAGTCGATATTTTAATATCCGATAACGGATAACGATTTATGATTAAAACCCGTCATATACATTTAGCAAAACGAGTCGGACCACGAGTTAAATAAGGAGAAAGTGGAAAGCCCACTCCGTCCCTTAGCATTCGGTCGACCGAATAGAACAAAAGGAGAGTCCTTCTCTCCTTTTAACCTAATCATTCTCATTTTGAAGAAAAATTAGGGTTTTTGAGCCTTTTTCTCTGAAATTCTAGATCTCACATCAGAAAAACTCACAAAAGCTCTCTCAATATTGCAAGGCAATCAGAGAGCAATTTCTAGCACAAGGGGCATAGTCTCAGACGATCTTGGGTGCAACGATTAGAAGGAAATCTGCGTTGATTTCTGTTCTTAGGCCGATTTTACACAGGACCCGAGGTTGATTCTTATTCTTTTATCGTTTCTCTTGTTTTTCGTTTATGACCATTAATCACATGATAAATTACGTTATAGTCCTTAGTTTTAAGGGGTTTTATACGGATATTACCCTACAAGAAGGGCCACCGGTAAGGAATTAATTACAATCGTGGGTTTACACGATTTGAGTGAGGGAGGTGTTGTGTGCCGGTGAGGCGGCTGCCGGGGTCATGACCGGTAGCGAGCACACAATTAATTGGAATAAATTGAGTGTGTGTGCCTGCCGGTCGACGGGTCGGATGCCGGTGAACCGGTATGGAGTACATCTGCTTCATATTTGTTGAATTGAATTGGTGATTGATGGGGTAGAATTGGTGGAGCTTGGGCGGTGCTGTGGGGTGGCTGTTAAGGCTGCCGGTAATGCAAGTGGTCTGTCGCAGGTGGAGTGAAGGTGCAGCGAGCTCGTGGTGGTTTGCATGTGATATGGTGGTAGGAATAGAGGTTAGTTAATGGAAGTAGCGGGTATGATGGTGGTTGTATTGTTGTTGCAGGTTGGTGTCGGGTTTGTTGGTTGCTTGGTGAAGATGGAGGTTGTTAATGGTTGAGGATAGAGTTTATGGTGACTGAATGTGTGAGGGGTAGTGATGATGACGGAGGAAATGGAGGTGAAATACAGGTTGAAGCTGCTGGTGTTCTCGAAATGGGTTCGATTGTTGGCTGCTCGGAACTCCGACAAGGCAAAAGGAGGTTGTGGTGGTTGATGGTGGTGAATAAAGGAGAAAATAGGTGAAGTGAGTGAATGAATGGTGAATGGAGGATGAGTTTGATGGTGATGTCGAAAATGGGGATGAAGTGGTGGTATGAATGGAGGTTGAAGAAGAGTTGCAAGGGGTTGACTTTAGTAATTGGAGGTCAAAGTTTGACCTTAATTTCCCTCCTTTATGACTTGTAGCTTTGACCCGTCACTTTGACTCGTCTTGATTCTTATTATTCCGCCTGGCTTTCCCGTTTCACCTACACATTAAATTAATATAATAATATTAAAATAATACTAATATAATATAAAACCGACTAATTATTAAATATAACTAATACGACTAATTATTATAAATTAGTAATTAAATGAGCTTATTAGACAATTAAGCACACAAAATCGAATCGGAAGAAAGTATAAATGCGGGGCAAAATACGACTAAAATGCTACTTATCAATGATTACGATTTGAGTCTCGAAAGTACATATCAGTTATACATAGTTGTTGTTTTGTTTGCTGTTGTTTCCTGTGAGTTTCAGCTTGGGAGTGAGGGTAGAGTATGATATGGAAGAGAGTTGTGTATGTTTCTGTTGCCGGCATGGTATAGCGATATTCTGTTGATGGGACACAGTTGTGAGAGGTTGTTACAGTAAGTTTGATCTTGATTTAAGATGAGGCATCGATAGTCATAGTCACGGCGAGTGATTCGTGGAACATGTGTTGTAATGATCTAAAAGCTGTAGGTGGTTCTTAATCTTTCGTTGAGACAGTGAGTGTAGGGTGTTGGGAAGTGGTGTCATGTTAAGTCATGTATGAGTTTTGTGGTAATAAAAGAAAAGAACTTGAGGATCTAGTGTGAGTGTACTTAACAAGTGTGGATTGTGAGTTATGCTTTTGGCGATAGGAGTTTTATATAGTTTATATAGAGAGGTATGTCGTGTTTCGGTAATGTGGAAGAGTTGGAGTATTGGTTATGATAAGGATTTTATGGTATTGGTTAGATGGAGTGCAGAATGAATTGAGGTACGAGAGCTGTTTAAGTAAGAGAGCCTTGGATATAGGAATGGTGAGTGTTTAGATTATAGGCGGTCATCTTTGACATGCGGTGGTGATAAGGATAATGAGAAGATATGTCCAAGGATATAGTATTAGTGAGATACGAGGACGTAACATTTATCTTAAGAGGAGTAGGATGAGGCAAAGAGAGTTTGATGGTTGTTGATGTTGTAGTAGATTTGGAAGTTCGAGTCTTAGTGAAGAATAAAGGATCGATTTGTATTGTGGTTGATATTGTTAAAAGGCCATGGCCGTGCTTGTAGTAGTGTGATGTCCATGAGTGTGAGAATTCTTCGATAGTGTTGACAGTTGGGTGAGGATGTTTATGAGTAAGATAGTGTTGACAGTTGGGTGAGGATGTTTATGAGTTCGATAATGTTGACAGTTGGATGATGATGTTATGAGTGGGAGTAAACGTCGAGGACGAATAGCAAATCCACTGTACGCAATGATCATTATCTTCCCAAAACCTGCATAAAACGCAAAAATACTAGCCGCAAAAATACCAAATCCACTATATGCAGTCTATATTCTGTCTTAGGCTAAAACTAGCTAAGCTATTACTATTGTCTAAACGCAATAAAGAAGTCTAACAAATCCAAAATACAAATTGTTTTTCCAAGCCGAATAGCACTACGACTCATCTTCCAAAACACTTGAAAAGCCCGAAAGAGGGCTTATGACTGGAGGAGGTCCCTTCAGCATCGCGGACCGTCCCTTTAGGCCTCTATGTACTTGAATTGATCAAAGGAGAGTAGCCTGCATCCACATATGCCTTCACTCCCTTTTTTACTTTATCGGGCCTATCCTTCTCTTTTTCTTTCGTGCCTTTCTCGCCTTTGACATCGTCTTTAGCAACGAGCTCAAATCCCAATGTACTCTTATCACCAGGATCTCCAATTTCCAATCCACCAAGACCTGAAACAACAGAAATGACAGGATGGTCCTCCATTGTAACATTCCGTTTGATGTTTATGAGTGTCTTGATATTGGATTTTCTAGTGGATTATATTGTTATGGAGCTAGCAGCGTTTGTGGACGGTAATTGGTAGTGTATGGAGTTATTGTCGAGAGAGATATAATGTAGTTGGTACGATATCGTGAGCCATGTTGTGGAGGCAGGAATAGTTGGTAGAAATGGTGTTACGAGTTCATGATCTGTAGGTTGGAGTTTTGTTTTGAATTTTGGTTATGTTGTTGTGTCGGAGTGGTGTTAGTGTGGTTTTGTTTCTTTATGGGTTGAATTTCGGGAACGAAGTTCTTTTTAAGGAGGGAAGACTGTAATACTACGGTTTTATGTGTCTCTGGGTACTCTATCGAGTGGGGCTTACTCTGTCGAGTAAGTAGCTTTTTACGCAAAATAGTAGTCTGCCTGTAGGGTACTCGATCGAGCGAAGTTGGGGACTCTATCGAGTAAGAGTCACTCGATCGAGTAAGTCACTTACTCGATCAAGTAAGTGTGTTTTACGGGGTTGTTTTGACGGGTTTTGCTAATAACGCGAGATTAATATAAAAGGTTTCCGTCATTTTCTTTAATCACTTTTTCACCTTTCTAAACCTTTCAAAACAAGAAGAAGTTACGTAGTTCTCTCTAGTTGCGTTGTTGGCAAATCCCCAAGCTTAGGTTCGTCGGATCATCTCGTTCTTTACGCCGTTGTGATCATCGTGTCAAGGGTAAGTTCTTTGTATAATTTTTATAGCGTTTGGTTGAGTTTCTTTAAAACCCTAATTGGGTGATTTTGGGGGTTTCGGGGTGATTTGTATGTATGTGGTAGTAATTGTATGTATGTATGTTATAGGAGGAGGTTTCGTTGAAGAAAGATTCTGATTAGCTGCTAAGACCGTCTGTGGTGTTTGCATTTCAGGTAGGGTTTCCCTACTCAGTATTAGTTACATGGCTTTGTTGGTGTTAATGTTGTTGTTGTTGAGTAATTATCGTATTGGATTCTGATTTGGTGTTTGTTGTTAGATGTATTGTGATTATCGTATAACTGTCTGTGATCTTCAATGTGCATCCCTGGCTGAGTGGAGTCACTTACGGGAGTGGCTTCACGCCCTTGATTCGCCTTCTGTGGAACCCGGCACAGAAGGGTGTGCACATTAATGGACTTGGGTTTATCGCTCGGATAAGATGAGCAGGGCTTAGGTGGGAACGGCTGCGGTCCCCCACTGGCAGTGAGGCGTACTTGTTGCGACGGGTACTCTGGCAAGACTACACACTTCAGTGTGTAGTCAGATATATGGAGATAGGGTGGAGATGTGGTGACTGAGATGTGTGGATTTGAGTTGTTTGTATTATCGTTTCATTGCAGCTGTTGATTTCGTGTAATTAGTACTGACCCCATTTAAATGTTTTAAAAACTGTGGTGATCCATTCGGGTGTGGTGAGCAGTTATTGAGCAGGTATGATTAATGTGCACGGGATAGCTGGGTTGAGTCATCACGAGCTGTTTTAGAAGTCTTCCGTTGTGTCAAACGTTGTTCTTTAGCTAGTTGATTTAGCTTTTGAGAACCTTTGTATTTTCTTTTATCAGTTTCGGTTTTGGTTGTATCGCTTTAAACTTTATTATTATTAAAGTACGTTTCGTTATTGTCTATTTGATTATCATTGCCTCGGGTAACCGAGATGGTAGCACTCTCATGCCTTAAGTGGTCCTGGTAAGACACTTGGAGTATGGGGGTGTTACATTCATATTGCTCCCAATCTGGGGCGGAGGTGTTAACATAACATCACATGTTTCAACATTAGCAGTTGAAGATTCCGTATCAGGGTCTTTAGAGGGAATAGCATTGCAGGGCTTGACTTGCATATGGGCCCTACGAACATTAGACTGGCAAAAGGTTAGTTCCTCATCACCTACCTGAAAAGTCAAAGTCTACCCCCGACATCTATTACTGCACGAGCGGTATATAGAAATGGTCGTCCTAAAATAATAGGAGTATATGAGTCTTCGGGGATATCTAAGACTACGAAGTCGACGGGAATAAAGAACTTCCCGATCTTGACAGGTATGTTCTCTAATTCACCTAAAGGCCGTGATACAGTACGATCGGCCATCTGTACGGTCATATTAGTACAGTCAAATTTGGTTAAACCAAGCCTCTTAGTAAGAGACAATGGTAAAACACTCACGCTAGCTCCCAAGTCGCATAAAACATTAACAATTAAATGGGTCCCAATGTGACATGGTATAGAGAAACTACTCGGGTCAGACAACTTAGGTGCGGTCTTATTTTGAAAACGAGCAGAGTCTGCTTCAGTCAAAGCCACCGTGTCATGGTCATTTATATGCCTCCTACGTGCTAAAATGTCTTTCATAAATTTCATATAGGAGGGTACCTGGGTTAGTAACTCAGCAAATGGTACGGTAACATGAAGACTTTTCAAAATTTCGGCGAACTTACCGAATGGTTGCTCAATCTTCTTGTCCTGCAATCTTCCTGGAAATGGGACCGAATTGGAATAGCTAGGCCTTCATTTTTCTTCGATAACGAATTGTCGCGTTCAGCATTAGAATCACTTGATCGAGCAACAGTATCTCTCGATTGAGAACTTTTCTCAGCAATAGTGCTCGATCGAGCATGTTGATCCACTCGATCGAGATCTCTCTTTTCCTCAGTGCTTGATCGAGCACTTTCATTCCCTCGATCGATCACTTTTTCAGCATATGTAATCGATCGAACACCAGAAATCCCTCGATCGAGTACTTCACGTGATACGGTCGTACTTTCGTCAAAAGACGCCTTTTCTTGAGCAGTAGATTCAGTCTCCGAGTCAGAAATTTCAGCATCTTCCCTTGCCATTTTGGGTCCCTCATAGGAAAGACCACTCCTTAGACGAATCAGATTTACCGTCTCATGTGGTTTCTTGTCAGGTTGTGACGGTAAATGATCCGGTTGTCTTGAAGCTTGATTGGTAGCTAGTTGAGCCATCTGGGATTCAAGTTACTTAATAGAAGCATCCTTTGCTTGGTCACTTTTCTGCAATTGAATCATCAGTGATTGCAACATTGACTTCAACTCAGCTATTTCACTTATGCCACTAGAAGAGGCACCTTGTTGCGGTGGTGGGAAAGAAGGAGGCTTTTGAAAGCATTGTTGTTGAGCTTTATGAGGCGGTACATAAGCTTGTTGTTGCTGCGGTGGAGGTGTAGGATTCAAAACATTCTGGCTAGTCCACCTCAAATTTGGATGAATCTGGCTTGGTTGTTATAATAGGAGCCTCCTTGCCTATATTGTTAAAAGGCATAGACTTGCTTCTTCTCAGCTAAGCATTCCACTGCAGAATGACCATCAGCACCACCACATCTCTCACATGAGACGACCTCTTGTTTAGTCAACAAGTGAACTGTCTGTTGATTCCCCGCGGCTTGCAACTCGAACTTATCAAATCTTGCATTCATGGCTTCCAACAGCCACAAGTGCACTATTATCTGTAGAGACCGTTCTAGTACCACTTCTAGGATTCCCATATTCAGCACAATGGGTAGCCTTCTCTTCTATAATACCCTAGCCCTTATCATCATCAATGTTCTTCTGAAATCTACCATTGGCTGCAGCATCTAAAATAGCACGGTTGTCATCGTACAACCCATTGTAGAACTGGTTGCACAAAAACCACTGGTTAAACCCGTGATGTGGGACAGACCGAACCAACTTTTTAAATCTACCCCATGCATCATAGAAATTCTCAGTCGGAGTTTGCTTGAAACTCGTAATCTGCCCTCTCAATGCGTTAGTTCTCTGCGGAGGGTAGTATCTTTTGTAGAAAGCAAGAGCCAAGGTCTCCCAATCAGTAATCCCAACTGCAGCCCTATCCAGATCAATTAACCACTCTCGGGCACTATCAGTAAGAGAAAAAGGAAACATAACTTCCTTTATCTTGTCTTGTGTCACTCCCTTAGTAGCGGGAATGGTGGAGCAATAATCTGTAAAGACCTCCATATGCTTCCTCGGATCCTCACCACTACTACTCAGTACGGGTTTCTCTCCACCAGATTAATATAGGAGGGCCGAATATCAATGGTATTCCCCTCATCATCGATCAAAGCTTGAAACCTTTCGGAATAGAATCAACTGTCGGCTTAGAATGACTAGCAATGTTAGGCATATTCGCAGATTTGGTTGCAGAAATAGAAGTGTCTTCCTCTAAAGACTGATCTTCTGCAAATGTAAAGTTTTCAAGAACAGGTTCAAGAGTACTCAAGATTTCCTCTTGACGAATCTTTCTCAACAAGTTCTGTCTACGGCGAAAAGTCCGCTCCGGTTCAGGATCAGCTGGTATTAATTCCGACCTGTTTGACCTGGGCATAAACAAAACTAAGAGAAAATAAATAAGAACTGTCTTAAGGAATTAGAAATCCCTTGAGACTAAGACAAACTAAAATAAGACAAGTAAATAAACTAATTGCCTCCCCGGCAACGGAGCCAAAATTTGACACGGCTGTCACAATCCAATCAAAAATAAACCAAACGGCTCTAACTAATATAGAAAAGGTAAGTTGGGTATCGTACTCCACAGGGAATCTATTGTATCTACTTGTTATTCTAGTCCATCACGGTAACAAATTGGGGTGTTTGATTTGATTTCTAAACTACTGAATTGAAAATAAAGCAGAGAAAGAATAATAAAAAGGAAAAGACGAAAAAAGAAATTGATCAAATAAAGAGAGAAATGCCAGGATGTCGGTTCACCATGATATCACACAATTCTGCTAAAGGTAAGGTCAATCGGTCTAATGTGATAAGGGTAGAGGAAAGGTCCTTCCGTTCTGCTATCCGCCCTAAAATACTACTAACTTAGCTTCCGCCCTCATTAGAGTAGTCTATTGTTCATAACAAGTATGTTCATTCCAATCTTCCGATCTAGGTCTGAATTTAACCGGATTAATTAATTTAGAAGCGTGCACTCAACTAAACAATTACCATTAAATTGCTATGATTCAATTCTCACATATAAACCTTCTAATCTAATTATAACATCATCGTTTTACTATCATGGCTCCCCTAATCCTAGCACTAAGGGATTAAGCTACGCATATCAGTAAATGAAACAACAACGATTGATGAAATAATAGAAGACATGATATAGAGATTAATAAGAAGAAATTGTATAAACTAATAACAATACTAATAAAGCAGAAATTCAAGACAACAAAATAAAGTATGCAAAGGGGAATTAAATTAAATAAAGAGAGATTACAAAAGTTTAAGATCCGGAAATATGAACGTCGAACAAGAGAAGAAATGTGTCTACTGAATGATTAAGAGTAAAAGTATCAGATAATGAAGTGTACTTAAACCTAATTAAGTCCCTCCTTTATATAGGCGAGATACTTATTTAACCTAAAAACGAAAATAGGATATTAAGTAAATAAGATTACACGAGAAAATCTCGCATCAGATAGCAAAGTGCTCAATCGATCACTATTAGACTCCTCGATCGAATATTCTTCCAGCAAAACCTCTCGATCGAGTACTTAATATACTCGATCGAGGACCTCCAAAATAGCACCTCTCGATCGAAGACAGCAAACCTTTTGATCGAGGTCTTCCCTTCACCCTCGGCACTCGATCAAACAGTTAGGCCAACAAAAGCCTTCGATCGAGTGAACCAGCACTGAATCTGCACATAGCTCGTTGATTTGGCTTCTGAGACAACTTCATGTAATACTCCGTATTTATATGTCTTGGGGTACTCTATCGAGTAGCCCTTACTCTGTCGAGTATGGGCAAGTTGCGAAATAAAATAGTTTCTGACCTGTTGGGTACTCGATCGAGTAGCTGGGGTACTCGATCGAGTAAGGGGGTACTCGATCGAGTACCTTGGGTACTCGATCGAGTGTCCGGTTTTACGGGGAGTTTTCTCGGGTTTTGTTAATTATGCGATTAAGGTATTTAAACATATTCGTCATTGTTTTAATTCACTTTTACAAAACCTAAAACCCTGTTTAAGAGAGAAAGCAGCCACTTCATCTTCCTAATCGCATTCTTAGCAATTCCCGGAGTTCAGACGGTCGGTTCTTGTTGTTTTTCGTGTCGTTGGATTCCTTGCGTCGAGGGTAAGCTTTTAACATAATTTTTATAGTGTTTTGTTGGGATTGATTAAACCCTAATTTAGAGATTGGGGGTTTTATGAGTAGTAAGTGATTGGTAGTCTTTATGTGTTATGTGTTAGGAGGAGGATTCGTAGAAGAGGCGTTTTGATACAGCTGTAGATACCGTCTGCTTGTTGTGCTTCCAGGTAGGATTTCCTACTCAGTATTAGTCCCATAATGGGATATTGGTGATGTGTTGTATTTGGTTGTTTGATATAATGACTGTGTTGTGATTGTGGTTGTGTTTGTTGATGGTTCTCGAGATGCGTTCTCGGCTGAGTGGGGTCACTTGCGGGAGTGATCTCACGCCCTAGTTTCGCCCTTCGTGGAACCCGCCACGGTGCACATTAATGGACAGGGTTATCGCTCGTACGATGAGCGGGGCTTAGGTGGGAACGGCTGCGGTCCCCCAATGGCAGGGCTGGTCCAGTGGACAGTCAGTATTGAGATGATGGGAGTTGGTGGTGGTGTGTGTGTGTGTGTGTGACAGTTCAGCTATCTGTTATCTTATTGTTGTTATCTATATTGATTGTGTGATTAGTACTGACCCCGGTGTTGTTTTGTAAACCTGCGGTGATCCATTCGGGGATGGTGAGCAGATATTGAGCAGGTATTGAGATGAGTACTGGGATAGCTGGGATGCCACGACATGACGATAGGAGTCTTCCGCTGTAGCCTTAGTTTATTTTACATTTCAGTTAGAACAGTCATTTGAGAATCTTGTATCGTACTTTGGTTTGGTTTTGAGGATTGTATTTATTCATTAAACTATTTATAATAAATGTTGTTTCTGTTTTGTCTATTTGATTATCATACCTCGGGCGACCGAGATGGTGATGTCTTCATACCTGAGTGGTCCTGGTAAGGCACTTGGAGTATGGGGGTGTTACAAATGGTATCAGAGCGACGATCCTGAAACCTGTAACCAATGAACTTAATAAACATAGGGAGTCAATTAAAATGAACCCGGGGTAAAAGTTGTAGGAGCTAGTGCAAAGGCTTGGGAGACGTCCTAAAGTCGCGGGGGTCGCCCTACAACTTTAAACCGGTCACATGGGGAAAGTGATTGTCGAATCATATGTGTGCTTGGTTAACTTGTTAACAATGTGATGAAGTGTGTATTGTTGGATGTTGAAGGAGAAGTTGAGAATGTGAAAGAAAAGTAATATATGTGTAGACTTGATGTTGGAATAACATGTTGGATGTTTACAATGTGGCTTTAATAGCATGATGAATTGATCTTGTTGATAGTAGCATAGATGCGTAGCATATTTATTATGATGTAATATGGTTTTATAAAGTTTAGCATGTTAGTATATGACGTAACATGCGGGTAGCTCTTACGAGTTAGTGTTACTCGATCGAGTGAGACTGACTCGATCGGGTGGGTTTTTGGCGATTTTGAGTCCAGAATCGAGTTTTGGGGCACTCGATCGAGTAACTAGGGGTACTCGATCGAGTAGGGGTCACTCGATCGAGTAGCCTAGATACTCGATCGAGTAGGTAAGAGATCAGAAGGTCTGTTTAGTTCTGGAGTTTGGGTACTCGATCGAGTACGTGGGGCACTCGATCGAGTAGCCCGTTACTCGATCGAGTGTGTTTGGGAACTCAATCGAGTGGGTTCTGGGCATCGTGTTTTCGTGTTTTGAGGTTTAGTACGTGTGTTTATGTTTACCCTTTCTTATATAGCTTCAAGATGCCGCCTAAGAGAACTGCTTTGTACGCGAGAGCTGAGCTTATGACCACGGATGACATCGTTAAGATGTTAGAGCACCAGGATGCTCTTACTGAGACCCTGAAGAGAGTGAATGAGGACAAGGACAAGAATAAGGAGAAGAAGGTTGATCATTCGAAAATCAGCCTTTACATTGCGAGGTTTAACCCGAAAGAGTACACGGGGGTTGGGGAACCTAATCTGCTTGATAGTTGGCTGAGAGAGATGGAGAACATCATAGACTTGGTTCATTGTCCTGATGAGATGAGAGTGGAACAGGCTGCGTTCTATTTGAGGGAGGCAGCAGGCAAGTGGTGGGATTCAGTAAAAGTGAGTGCTAAGGAGATATACACCACCCAAGGCTTACCTGCTATACCTTGGGGGGAGTTTCGTAGGGCTGTGAGGAAGGAGTTCGTACCGGAGCATGTGAGGAGTAGGTTGAGGGAGGAGTTTGATAAGTTTAAGATGACCGCTGAGATGTCGGTAGCCGAGTACTACGAGACAGTTCAATGAGAAGTCCAGTATCTTTGAGGATATGGGTTTGAGTGAGGAGACCTGGCGTTGAGGTTTGAGAGTGGGTTGACTACCAAGATTATGGATAAGTTACCCGTGGGAATCCTTACCGATGTTAAGGAAGCTTATGAGAGGGCTGGAAGAGCTGAGAGGTTGGTGGAGATGGCTCGGAGAGGTCCGTGGAGAGAAGAGGAAGTCCGAGAGCGAGGGTGGTGGCCAATCTAATTACAAGAAAGGCAACCACAATCGGTGTAAGGGATTTTCTTAAGGTCCGGTTTAGTCTTTGGGCTTCCTTTGGGCGTGGCCGTGGGAGTGTGAGTAATAGTTGGGGAGTGACTGCTTTGGTTGTGGTGGCGTAGGCCACAAGAGACATGAGTGCACGAGTGCACCGGATCTTTTCGGAGACTGCTCGCGAGCTTCGCGAGCAACAGACCGGGCCGGATCATGGCCAAACCGGAAGTCGAGTTACAGTGGAGGCAACCGCAACGGCGGTAATTCTTATCAGAAGACACCGATGAACAACAACAACAACAATCAAGGGTCGGGTGCTAAGCCGACCGCATCAGCCAAAGATCTTGTCCGGGGAGGTGGGCGGAAGACCGATGTGGCAAGTTATTCATGATGGAGAAGAAGGCAAGAGGAAGATGCGCACGTTATCACCGGTACATTCCTTGTTAATGGTATTCCTACGTTTGTTTTGTTTGATTCGGGGGCTTCTCAATCGTTTGTGTCTTCGAGTCATGTAAAACAGTTGGGTTTGAGAGTATATGAGTCCGTTAGGGAGCAAGTTTTCATACCTTCGGGTGAGTCTGTATCGTGTGGGAGGTTGTTTAGAGATGTATCTTTGATAGTTGGGCAAGTCGATTTCCCTGTAGACTTGCTAGAGTTTCCTTTTAATGGTTTTGAGATGATAGTTGGAATGGATTGGTTAGGAAAGTATAAAGCTAAGATAGATCACATCAAAAGAAAGTGTCCCTAAGAGGTCCTAAGGGTGTTAGTGTGTCTTATCGTGGGTTTCTAGTCAAACCCAAAGTTAAGTTGATTGCAAATTGTTACTTTGAAGTCGTATCTGAGGAAGGGATGTCCTTTGATCTTATGCCATGTGAGAGATGACCGGATAGAAAGTCCAGCAGTTGATGAGATACCAGTGGTGGGAGAGTTTGCAGATGTTTTCCCGGAGGAGATTCCGGGGTTGCCACCGAAGAGGGAGATAGATTTCACCGTTGAGTTTAAGCCAGGGACGCGGCCAATCTCTAAGGCACCGTACCGTATGGGTCCTAAGGAGATGGAGGAGCTTAGGAAGCAGTTGGATGATTTGATAGAGAAGGGATACATTAGACCAAGTGTATCGCCTTGGGGGAGCACCGTTCTTTTCGTGAAGAAGAAAGATGGGAGCTTGAGGTCATGCATAGATTACCGGAGTCAACCGTGTGACGATAAAGAACAAGTATCCTTTGCCAAGGATAGATGACCTGTTTGATCAGTTGAGTGGTGCAACAGTCTTTTCTAAGATTGATTTGAGGTCGGGGTACCATCGGGTGAAGATTAGAGAGGTGGACATAGCAAAGACAGCTTTTACGTCAAGGTATGGCCATTATGAGTATGTGGTGATGCCGTTTGGGTTGTCTAATGCGCCGGCAGTGTTTATGGATTTGATGAATAGAATCTTCAGACAGTTCTTGGACCAGTTTGTAGTGGTGTTTATCGATGATATCTTAGTCTACTCTAAGACTAAGGAGGAGCATGAAGAGCATCTGAGGATCGTGTTGCAGACTTTGAGAGATCATGAGTTGTATGCTAAGCTGTCCAAGTGTGAGTTCTGGTTAGAGAAAGTTGCTTTTCTGGGGCATGTAATCTCTAAAGATGGGGTAGCTGTGGATCCGGCGAAGATTGAAGCAGTGACAAAGTGGGAAGCACCAAAGAATGTTGCTGAGGTTAGGAGTTTCTTGGGTTTAGCTGGATACTACAGACGGTTCGTGAAAGATTTCTCCAAGATAGCTAGACCGATGACAGCGTTGATGAGGAAAGAGAACAGGTTTTGTTGGGATGAGAGTTGTGAGACGGCGTTCCAAACATTAAAGGAACGTTTGACCACGCTCTGTCCTAGCATTGCCTGAAGGGAGCGAGAATTTCGAGGTTTATACAGATGCCTCGAAGAATGGGTTGGGATGTGTGTTAATGCGAGAATGGTAAAGTGATTGCCTATGCTTCTAGGCAATTGAAGCCTTATGAGGAGAACTACCCTACTCATGATCTGGAGTTGGGTGCAGTGGTGTTTGCTCTCAAGATTTGGAGACATTACCTTTATGGAGCAATCTTTAAGGTATTTTCTGATCACAAGAGTCTTAAGTATATCTTCACGCAGAAGGAGTTGAACATGAGACAGAGGAGGTGGATGGAGTTGATTGGCGATTACGACATGGAGATTATCTACCATGAAGGGAAGGCCAATGTTGTTGCTGATGCTTTGAGTAGGAAGAGTGTACATTCCTTGTGTACAGCTCTATCTTTGATGAGGCTGAGGGATGAGGTAGCGAGCTTTGGGATACACATGATGCGAAAAAGGAGATGCCATGGGTGATATGACAAGATCTGACTTGAGTTTTATGATGATATTCGGGATAAGCAGGCTTTGGATCCTAAGATAGTTGAGTGGAGAGCTGGAGTAGAGAAAGGGACAGTGTCCCGCTTTTCTATTCATACAGATGGTAGTTTGAGGTTTGATGGTAGGTGGTGTGTTCCTAATGATGAGGAGTTGAAAAAGACGATCATGACAGAGGCTCATTGCACACCATATTCAGTTCATCCAGGTGGAGACAAGTTATACAAGGATTTGAAGAAACCGTTTTGGTGGCACTGGGATGAAGAAAGAGACAATGAGTTTGTGTCCCGTTGTTTGACATGCCAGAGAGTTAAAGGGGAACAGAGAAGACCACAAGGTAAGATTCAGTCTTTAGAGGGTGCCTGAGTGGAAGTCGGAATCCATTTCCATGGATTTCATTGTGGGTTTGCCTAAGAGTCAACAAGGTAACAACATGATTTGGGTGATAGTGGATCGTCTGACCAAGTCAGCTCACTTTGTTCCAATGAAAGATACATGGACTAAGGCACAATTGGCTATGGCCTATCGAAAGAACGTGCTTAAGTTACATGGAGTCCCTAAGGACATAGTTTCTGACAGAGATGCGAGGTTTATATCAAGGTTTATGAAAGAGTTGCAGGAATCGTTGGGAACAGCTTTGAAGATGAGTACAGCATTTCATCCTGCGACAGATGGGCAGACTGAGAGAACAATCAAGACTCTTGAGGATATGTTGCGAGCTTGTGTGATGGATTTTGGCGGTAGCTGGGAGCAAAGGCTGGACTTGATAAGAGTTTTCTTACAACAACAGCTATCACACCAGTATTGGTATGGCACCGTTTGAGGCTTTGTATGGGAGGAGATGCAGGAGTCCAATCTGTTGGGACGATAGTGCCGAGGCAGTGGTTTTAGGACCAGAGATGGTGCATGAGATGGTGGAACAGATTAAGATGATCAGGGAACGGATGAGAGCAGCCCAGGATCGACAGAAGAGTTATGCAGATCTACATCGTCGGGACATAGAGTTTCAGGTTGGGGACAAGGTTCTTCTGAAAGTGTCTCCGATGCGTGGAGTTATGAGATTTGGGAAGAAAGGCAAGCTAAGTCAGAAGTTTATAGGGCCTTATGAGATCTTAGAGCGAGTTGGGGAAGTTGTTTATCGTCTGGCATTACCAGTTGCGTTAGAGAGAGTGCATAATGTGTTTCATGTATCGCAGTGCGAAGTATGTGAGTGACCCGTCACATGTGTTGGAGGCAGAGAGCTTAGAACTGGATGAGTCTTTATCATACCTTGAGGTGCCTAAGCAGATCCTAGACCGAAAGGTTAGAAAGACTAGGAGTGGTGAGACAGTTTTGCTTAAGATCCTTTGGTCTAACCACGAGACTGAGGAAGCTACATGGGAGGCGGAGGATATCATGAAAGAGCGTTACCCTTTCCTTTTTGATCAGGTATGTATGGTTACGGGGACGTAACCTTGTTTCTTTTAGGGGGTAGGAGATGATCGCGAGAGTTTTTAAGAGAGTTTTATACACCTTTTATATGTTGTGTCGGTATGTTTGTCGGGATAAGTTGGGTTAGTATCATGCTTTACGTTGTGTTTTGTTTGACCTTCGAGTCGGGCGGCTTATGGGAGTACCTTTGTTTAGTAGTGGTTTGAACTTCGGGGACGAAGTTCCTTTTAAGGAGGGAAGACTGTAATACTCCGTATTTATATGTCTTGGGGTACTCTATCGAGTAGCCCTTACTCTGTCGAGTATGGGCAAGTTGCGAAATAAAATAGTTTCTGACCTGTTGGGTACTCGATCGAGTAGCTGGGGTACTCGATCGAGTAAGGGGGTACTCGATCGAGTACCTTGGGTACTCGATCGAGTGTCCGGTTTTACGGGGAGTTTTCTCGGGTTTTGTTAATTATGCGATTAAGGTATTTAAACATATTCGTCATTGTTTTAATTCACTTTTACAAAACCTAAAACCCTGTTTAAGAGAGAAAGCCACCACTTCATCTTCCTAATCGCATTCTTAGCAATTCCCGGAGTTCAGACGGTCGGTTCTTGTTGTTTTTCGTGTCGTTGGATTCCTTGCGTCGAGGGTAAGCTTTTAACATAATTTTTATAGTGTTTTGTTGGGATTGATTAAACCCTAATTTAGAGATTGGGGGTTTTATGAGTAGTAAGTGATTGGTAGTCTTTATGTGTTATGTGTTAGGAGGAGGATTCGTAGAAGAGGCGTTTTGATACAGCTGTAGATACCGTCTGCTTGTTGTGCTTCCAGGTAGGATTTCCTACTCAGTATTAGTCCCATAATGGGATATTGGTGATGTGTTGTATTTGGTTGTTTGATATAATGACTGTGTTGTGATTGTGGTTGTGTTTGTTGATGGTTCTCGAGATGCGTTCTCGGCTGAGTGGGGTCACTTGCGGGAGTGATCTCACGCCCTAGTTTCGCCCTTCGTGGAACCCGCCACGGAAGGGGATGTGCACATTAATGGACAGGATTATCGCTCGTACGATGAGCGGGGCTTAGGTGGGAACGGTGCGCGTCCCCCATCGCGGGTGGTCCAAAGGTGGACAACGTATTGAGATGATGGGAGTTGGTGGTGTGTGTGTGTGTGTGTGTGGCAGTTCAGCTGTCTGTTATCTTATTGTTGTTATCTATATTGATTGTGTGATTAGTACTGACCCCGGTGTTGTTTTGTAAACCTGCGGTGATCCATTCGGGGATGGTGAGCAGATATTGAGCAGGTATTGAGATGAGTACTGGGATAGCTGGGATGCCACGACATGACGATAGGAGTCTTCCGCTGTAGCCTTAGTTTATTTTACATTTCAGTTAGAACAGTCATTTGAGAATCTTGTATCGTACTTTGGTTTGGTTTTGAGGATTGTATTTATTCATTAAACTATTTATAATAAATGTTGTTTCTATTTTGTCTATTTGATTATCATACCTCGGGCGACCGAGATGGTGATGTCTTCATACCTGAGTGGTCCTGGTAAGGCACTTGGAGTATGGGGGTGTTACACTTCACGCTTCCCGAGGGAGAGGCAATCTTGCTCCAATTCTTCCATCTCCAAAAATGCAAGCTAATGGGATAGTAAAAGGCATGATTCCGCTACTTTCAAGTCCATTCCTCCAATTAAAGCCAAATGAACCAAAGTAGACTATTCGAGGCATTTCGTAGTATAAAACTTACGAGAATCGCATAGAAATACGTGCATAAAAGGCTTAAAAAGACTATATAAAATGCATGTATCAGACGCTTACACTAGCTCATAGGTCACACAACGCATTATCAATTAAATAAGTTCCAATATGACAGGGAATAGAGAAACTACTCGGGTCAGCCAATTTCGATGGAGTTTTATTCTGAAGAAGTGCGGAGCACTCCTCAATCAAAGCAACCGTTTCAGTTTCATCTACATTCCTCTTACGTAAAAGAATTTCTTTCATAAATTTAGAGTAAGAGGGTACCTGGATGAGTAGCTCGGCTAACGGAATGTTGACTTTAAGACTCTTCAAAAGATCGACAAATCTGTCGAATTGTTGTTCCGCCTTTGTCCTCCGTAGCCGCCTTGGAAATGGAACTTGGGGCTTATAGGGATTAACCTTATTAGCAGAATTATCATCCATATTAGATTTAGACGACAATTTATCATCCTCAGCAGCAATAGTGCTCGATCGAGTAACATCACCACTCGATCGAGAGGTTTTCTCATAATTTTTGCTCGATCGAGCAATTTGGGTTACTCGATCGAGAGGCCTGTTTTATGCACCGCTCGATCGATCATTTCTTTCTCCTCAATCAAGTACTTCCTCAGCAAATTTGCTCAATCGACCATCAGAAACCGTTCGATCGAGTACATCTCGTGAATCAATCAATTTTTCGTCAAAAGACGCCTTTTCATGAACAACAACTTCAACTCCCAAGTCTGGAAATTCAGCCTTCTCAGTTGGCATTTTGGGTCCTTCATAAGAAAGACCAATCCTTAAACTGATCAAATTTACCATCTCATGTGGTTTCTTGTCAGGTTGTGATGGTAATTGCCCGGTTGTCTTGAAGATTGCTTGGTAGCCAATTCAGCTAACTGGGACTCAAACAATTTAATAGAGGCATCTCTCATTTGTTCATTCTTCTACATCTGAAGTGCAAGTGTTTGCACTAGTGACTTCAGCTCAGCAATGCCATTATTTCCACTAGAAGAGGCACCTTACTAATGCGGCGGTGGGAAAGAAGGAGGCTTTTAAAAGCCTTATTGTTGATTCCGATGAGGTGGTACATAAGTTTGTTGTTGTTGCGGTGGAGGTGTAGGATTCAACACATTCTGGCTAGACCACCTCAAACTTGGATGAACTCCATCTTGGTTATGAAAATAAGAACCTCCTTGCCTGAATTGTTGAAAAGCAAAGACTTGCTCCTTCTCAGCTAAACACTCCACTGCATTATGGCCATCAGTACTACATCTCTCACATGAAACTGTCTCTTGTCTAGAAAAAAAGTGAACCGTCTGTTGAATTCCTGCAGTCTGCAATTCTAACTTATCAAATCTTTCATTCATGGCTTCTAGTTGAGCCACAAGTGCACTATTATCTGTAGCAACTTTTCTAGTACCACTCCTTGGATTCCCATATTCAGCAGAATGGGTAGCCATCTCCTCTATAATATGCCAGCCCTTATCATCATCAATGTTTTTCTGAAATCTTCCATTGGTTGCAGGATCTAAAATAGCACGGTGATCATCATACAACCCATTGTAGAACTAGTTGCACAAAAACCACTGGCCAAACCCGTGATGTGGGACAGACCTAACCAGCTTCTTAAACCTGCACCATGCTTCATACAAGTTCTCGGCCGGATTCTGTTTAAAACTTGTAATATGCCCTCGTAATGCATTATTTCTCTGCGGAGGGTAGTATCTCTTGTAGAAAGCAAGAGCCAGGGTGTTCCAATCGGTGATTTCTACTGCGGTCCTGCCCAGGTCAGTCAACCACTCTCGGGATCCATCAATAAGAGAAAAAGGAAACAAGACTTCCTTAATCTTCTTTTGGGTCACTCCCTTAGTAGCAGGGATAGTAGAACAATAATCCGTGAAGACCTCCATATGCTTCCTTGGATCCTCACCAGCTATTGCTCTAAACAGGTTTTTCTCCACCAGATTAATATAGGAGGGACGAATATCGAAGGCACTCCCCTCATCGGTTACAAACTTGAAACCCTTAGGAATAGAATCAGCTGTCGTCTCAGAATGACTAGCAATGTTAGGACCCTAATTTCGAAAATTGCCCCAAATTAGTCGAAAATTGATAATGCAAATAAGGGTAAATGATTTAATTGATGCTTGGAAATGTATTTGGGTAATTTGATCGGTAAATTAGGGGAAGAAATTGAGATTTTAGTGGAGGGATTAAGGGTATCGAAAAATTTTGGGAAGAACAAAATATTAAGCAAATGAAAATAAGTGAGGAAGAAGGGACTCCCTCGTGTGTTTAAGCTCTTGAACTACTCGATCGAGTGGTTTGAAAGTGCTCGATGGAGAGCTTTCTCCTTTCATTTGCTCGATCGAGTGATCTGAGTACTCGATCGAGAACCCCTGAAATTGGTTGCTCGATCAAGAGGTTGAAACCACTCGATCGAGGACTTTTGCTTGGCCATTTGCTCGATCGATCACATAAAGTGTTCGATCGAGGGCTTTCTTCTGGGCACGCTTCCCAATGATCAGTAATTCTCCCTAAACATGCATAAAACGCAATAATACTTCCCGCAAAAATACCAAAATAACAGTACACAGTCTATATTCAGTCCTAAGTGAATTAAATCTATCTAAGCTAATACTATAGTCAATAACTAACAAGCAAATAAATGTCTAACGAAAATTCAAATTACAAAATGTTACAAATGGGATAGCGTCCCGTATCATCTTTCAAACCAATTAAATAGCCCAAAACTGGACTTCTGGCTCGACGAGGTCCCTTCAGCATTAGTGACCTCCGTCTTCGGTCTCCAAACAATTGAGCCATCAGAAGGAGAACATCATTTCTTGTAGTCTGCATCCTTCCTCTTTTCTTTCTCCGACTTTTTCTTCCTATGATCCCTGTGATCTGTAGCGTCATCAAAGCTAGGCTCTAATTGTAATGCACCAAGTTCGTTCACAGGATCTCCACTATCCATTCCGCCAGGTCCCGCAGAAGTAAAAATAACAGAATGGTCTTCCAATTCGCTCCCAGACTGGGGCGGAGGTGTGATAACAATAGGGTATGACTCAATAACAGTACTCGAAAGATCCATGTCGCAGTCTATAGAGGAAATAGCGTTGCAGGGCATGACTTGCATGGCTGCCCTGCGAACACTGGACTGGGTGAAAGTCAAATCCTCCCCACCCACCTAAAAGATTAAAGTCTTAGCCCCGACATCTCGATTATTGCATGAGCAGTATGCAAAAATCGTCTTCCCAAAATAAAGAGAGTGTATGAGTCCTCGGGTATGTCTAAGACAACGAAATCAACGGGAATAAAGAATTTCCCGATCCTAACAAGGATGTCCTCATAGACTCCTAACGACCGTGATAATGAGCGATTGGCCATCTGTACGGTCATGTTGGTGCATTGAAATTTCGTCAAACCAAGTCTCTTTGCGCGAGACAGAGGTAGGACGCTTACTCTAGCTCCTAGGTCACACAACGCATTATCAATTAAATAAGTTCCAATATGACAGGGAATAGAGAAACTACCCAGGTCAGCCAATTTCGGGGGAGTCTTATTCTGGATAAATGTGGAGCACTCCTCACTCAAAGCCACCATTTCAGTTTCATCTACATTCCTCTTATGTAAAAGAATTTCTTTCATAAATTTTGAGTAAGAGGGTACCTGGGTGAGTAGCTCGGAAAATGGAATGTTGACTTTAAGACTCTTCAAAAGATCGAAAAATCTGCCGAATTGTTGTTCCAGCTTTGTCCTCCGTAGCCGCCCTGGAAATGGAACTTGGGGCTTATAGGGATTAACATTTTTAGCAGAATTATCGTCAAAATTAGATTTAGACGACAATTTATCATCCTCAGCAGCAATAGTGCTCAATTGAGTAACATCACCACTCGATCGAGAGGTTTTCTCATAATTTTTGCTCGATCGAGCCATTTGGGTTACTCGATCAAGAGGCCTATTTTCTGCACCGCTCGATCGATCACTTATTTCTCCTCGATCGAATACTTCCTCAGCAAATTTACTCGATCGACCATCAGAAACTGGTTGATCGAGTACACCTCGTGAATTAATCACTTTTTCGTCAAAAGACGCCTTTTCATGAACAGCAACTTCAACTCCCGAGTCTGGAAATTCAGCCTTCTCAGTTAGCATTTTGGGTCCTTCATAGGAAAGAGCACTCCTTAAATTGATCAAATTTACCGTCTTATGTTGTTTCTTGTCATGTTATGATGGTAATTGGCCCAGTTGTCTTGAAGATTGCTTGGTAGCCGATTGAGCTAACTAGGACTCAAGCATTTTAATAGAGGGATCTCTCGTTTGTTCAATCTTCTGCATCTGAAGTGCAAGTGTTTTCACTAGTGACTTCAGCTCAGCTATGTCATTATTTGCACTAGAAGAGGCATCTTGCTGATGCGGCGGTGGGAAAGAAGGAGGCTTTTGAAAGCCTTGTTGTTGATTCCGATAAGGTGGTACATAAGTTTGTTGTTGTTGCGGTGGAGGTGTAGGATTCAACACATTCTCGCTAGACCACCTCAAATTTGGATGAACTCCAGCTTGGTTATTAAAATAAGAACCTCCTTGCCTGAATTGTTGAAAAGCAAATACTTGCTTCTTCTCAGCTAAACACTCCACTGAATTATGGCCATCAGTACCACATCTCTCACATGAGACGGTCTCTTGTCTAGACAATAAGTGAACCGTCCCGTTGATTTCCCACAGCCTGCAATTCTAACTTATCAAACCTTTTATTCATAGCTTCCAGTTGAGCCATAAGTACACTATTATCTGTAGCAACTGTTCTAGTGCCACTCTTTGGATTCCCATATTCAGCACAATGGGTAGCCATCTCCTCTATAATATGCCAGCCCTTATCATCATCAATGTTTTTCTTCAAATCTTCCATTGGTCAGGGATCTAAAATAGCACGGTGATCATTATACAACCCATTGTAGAACTAGTTGCACAAAAACCACTGGCCAAACCCGTGATGTGGGACAGACCTAACCACTTCTTAAACTCCGCACCATGCTTCATACAAGTTCTCGGCCGGATTCTTTTAAAACTTGTAATCTGCCCTCGCAATGCATTATTTCTCTGCGGAGGGTAGTATCTCTTATAGAAAGCAAGAGCCAAGGTGTTCCAATCGGTGATCTCTACTGTGGTCCTATCCAGGTCAGTCAACCACTCTCGGGATCCATCAATAAGAGAAAAAGGAAACAAGACTTCCTTAATCTTCTTTTGGGTCACTCCCTTAGTAGCAGGGATAGTAGAACAATAATCCGTGAAGACCTCCATATGCTTCCTCGGATCCTCACCAGCTACTACTCTAAACAGGTTTCTCTCCACCAGATTAATATAGGAGGGACGAATATCGAAGGCACTCCCCTCATCGGTTGCAAACTTGAAACCCTTAGGAATAGAATCAGCTGTTGGCTCAGAATGACTAGCAATGTTAGGACCCTAATTTCGAAAATTGCCCCAAATTAGTCGAAAATTGATAATGCAAATAAGGGTAAATGATTTAATTGATGCTTGGAAATGTATTTGGGTAATTTGATCGGTAAATTAGGGGAAGAAATTGAGATTTTAGTGGAGGGATTAAGGGTATCGAAAAAATTGGGAGTGACCATAATTCGCCCTAAAACAATACTAGCTTAGATTTCGCCCTCACTAGCAGGCCCCTAATGTTCATTGCAGGTCTTACCCCTTCCAAACTCTCGATCTAGGTCAAGGTGTACCAATTCAATTAGCTAAATGTGTCGACTCAAACAACTAATCTCTATTAAATGCAATGATTAACAACACAAACCTAATTTGCACCAAACCCTAATCACCTATTCATAATTCCCTAATTACCATGGCTCCCCTATGCCCTAGCATAGAATATTAGCTATGCATAATAGATATTGGGGAAATAATAAATAGCACAACAAACAAATTAAACATACTAATTAACAAAGAGACAAGGGAAGGAGAAATCAATAGAAGAGATGAAAACAAGAATGAAATTGCAATAATAATTAATCGAAATAGGGATTAGAAATACCGAATACAAGAGAGTAGCAATGGAGTAATTAGGTTTTTAAGAGTAGAGTTCTAAGAGAAGGAAAATCCGAGAGAAGAGAAGAAGTAGTCCCGTCGTTTTTCTATTATTCCTTATTTATTCTAAGTTACAAAATAAAATATCCAAAAGGTGCTGAAAGATTGTGTATAAGACTAAACCTCTCGATTGAGTAAAATTAAACTCCTCGATCGAGAAGAACAAGAAGCAAACCTCTCGATCGAGTAATACAAGTACTCGATCGAGGAACTCAATAAACACCCAACTCGATCGAGTAAGCAACCACTCTGGTCGATCGACTGGTATAGGCAACCACTCTGGTCGATCGAGAACAATAGCATCATATCAGCGTAAACGCACTTAAAGCATCTTCCGAAACCACTTCACGCATCCTTAGGCAACAATATCCGGGCTCCGATTCTTCTTTCTCCGAAATGCATGCGAACGGGGCAAGTTTAGGCTCGATTATGCTCCTTGTGGCTCCTTTCTGCAATTAACACAAGATAGACCAAAGTAGACTATTCGGAGAATATTTGTTGCTAGATGCCACATAAATAACATAAAAATGCGTGTAAAAATAGGGTCAAAACCTTATATAAAATACACGCATCAAGCCTCCCAAAACCAAACCTTTTCTTGTCCCCCAGCAAACTATGAATGCAGCTAAAGACAGCCAGTGGAATGGGACTAACTTATCGGCTACAAATTGTCCACCAAAATCAATTTAATGCAACAACTAACAAAGTGGCGAAAGGTAAGTGCAAACGAATTAAATCAATGCTTTAAACTATTGAACCATCGACCTTGTAAGACTCAAAGATATCGGACTTTCGCAGGTCGCTCATCACACATATTAAGCACAAGGTGAGTATAAATGTATGAGATAGAAAGAAGTAAGGACGCTCACCTAACTCGACCTATAAGAACATGCATGCAACTAACATAAAATCGATTTCCACTGGCTGTACATATGTATTCCAACCAATCAGGACCAAGACATACGCCGAGGACTTACATATAATGTGAGGTGAGGCAATTGGGTAATAAGGGGCAAAATAAATTTGGATAAGTGGAGGTAAAGCCAAGTTAGTACAACCAAAACCAAATAATCATCACATTTCGCTTCACTACTCAATACAAAACGCAAAACCATGCCATTGTGGAAAAACATCACTCACATCAACAAAAGACTCCCCATAAGAAATAATGATAAGCATGGGAGTATTATTCAACGATCTTTTTCCATATGATTTTTCTTTTTCTTTCTTTTTTCGTTCCTTCAAATTTTTTTTTCATTTCTTTCTCATTTCACTTTTCCTCTTTTTCATTCACGACCAACTTCAAATCTTTTGAAGCAAACCAAATCTAACATGGATAATAGCATACCCATAATAACCACGCAACTAGCTTGACAGGGTAGGCTAAATTTGGATGTAGTTAGGGAGTTAAAAGGCAAATTTGGCTAATGTGAAGTTAATGGGTAGTAATGAAAGAAGGATTGTAAGTTACCTCTCCACGTGTGTCACCACCGCAAACCGAATGCATACAGGTACTAAGAAAAGAATGTCATGCACGTGCAAATTGATGTTACATGTCTTATAGAGAGTACTACTCACATCCTATATGAAACTCGGCCATGAATGTCACCCTTTATCAAGCTCTAAACCTTAGAAAGTATATGTAACTTGCCAATAAGAGAGTCAAGTCTATTCGTTCAGATAAGTTTAAACCAAAACTCGTAGATTACACACATTACCATGACAACAAAAATGTTAAAAATGTGCAAGGCAAGGGTGAAAGACTCAAAGTAGCATAAAAGTTCCAACGTTCCGACTCAACCGAAATGCAAAAGTAAACGTGAGATTTTTGAATTTTTTTTGATATTTTTGAAATAAAACAACAGTGCATGCGAAAATAAACGTGCAAACTGAAATGCAATAAATAAAACAACATGCAGACACAGATATTGATGCATACTCTCCCCAAACCAAATCGTACAATGCCCATATTGTACCAAAAATAGGGAAAGAAAATGCAAACTGACGAGAAAAGATGAGGTAGTCTTGGAAAACTTACAAGATGACGTGAATTAACGACCTCCCTAAACCAGCCAGCAAGATGGGAGGTCGTTGTAATACCCGCTCTTTTAGAGACCTGTCGACCAGCGTTGACCGACCTCGGGGGTGGTAATGGTCCTTAGAAGTACGTACTAAAGTGATCTTATGTTGTGAGTTAGGGGTGGTACTCGATAGAGTAGAGGCTACTCGATCGAGTAGCTTTGATAATCGATCGAGTAAGGGACACTCGATCGAGTAGGTAGGCCACTCGATCGAGTATTGTGTTTTCAGCGACGGTTTATAATCGCGTTTTGTTATATCCGCAATCATTTCCGCCTCATTTCTTCAGATCCTTAGGTCGCCTCTTTCCCTTCCCTTCACCATATAACCTCCATGGAAGCCTTTGAAGGTCCTTGTGCCTTAGGAGAGCATAGCTTGAGTCGGGTAGCGGTCCTTTGCCAGGTTTCTTCTTGTAGGTATGTCTTCGTCATCATCATCCGTATCCTTATCTTTGCAGTTAGGGTTTGCTTGGTAGTGATATATGGTTGTGTTATGTGTATAGGTGTTGCTTGATTGCTGGGTTTTTCATGTATGAGCGTGGAATCGTTGCAGTAGCTTAAAGGTAGGTTCGCCTACTCATTTCCTGTGGATGGTTTAGTGTGTCGGTTATTGTGTCTTGGTTGTTGTTGTGTGGTTGTGTTGTGTGGCAGCGTATATGCAGTAGTCGGTTGGTGTATATAGTTTGTTGGTTGTTGTTGTATTGCAGCTGTCTGTGACTGTTTGTCTCTGGTTCTCGAGGTGCGTCCTCGGCTGAGTGGAGTCACTTGCAGGAGTGGCTTCACACCCTAGTTTCGCCCTCCGTGGAACCCGCCACAGGAGGGGATGTGCACATTAATGGGACAAGGTTATCGCTCCGTATGATGAGCGGAGATTTGGTGGGTACGGCTACGGTCCCCCACTGGCAGGGCTGGTCCAGTGGACAGTTGGTGACGGAGATTGATTGGAGTGGGTGTGATTGCGTGTGACTGGTTGTGTTTGTAATGTATTGATAATTGTTATTAGTTTATGTTGAGTCTTGCCCCAGTTACTGACCTTGTGTGGTTGTCTTGTTTGTTTATGTGTCTGCCGTGATCCCTTATGGTGAGCAGTCTATCTTAGCAGGTGTTGATGTCGTTGATAGCCGGAGTCCGGGCAGGGATGAGTCTTCACGAGTTCTGATAGTAATAGAGTGTAGCCGATGAGTTGTACCTTTATTTTGTTAAGTTGGTTGTCACGCTTGTAATATAACTATAGTTGTTCTTTTATCGACTTTTGATGATTACTTACCTCGGGCAACCGAGATGGTAACGCTCTTATATGCTAAGGAAGGCCTAGTTAAGGCTCCTCAGAATATGGGGGTGTTACAAAGTGGTATCAGAGCGACGATTTTGGAACCTGTAACAAATGAACCTAATGAACGTAGTGAGTCTAATAAAGTGAACCTGGTGTATGTGTAATGGGAGCCCCAGCTGATGCTAGATTTTGGGTGAGTAGGCGCCCTCATTTCAAAATCTTGGCCCCATTGTACTTAAATCAGTCACTGGGTATGGGAATGTGGAGTCCGTGAGTATGTGCTTAATGTGAATGTGGATTTCATTGGAGCTATCTGTAGTCGAGTCTTTGTTAAAGTTGATATAGGTATGATAGTTGAATTGGATCATATGTGGTGAAGTTTGGTAGAATTAGTGAGCTTATGCGATGAGTATGAGAAACGTAAAAAGGGGTTATTTAATAGATATGTGTGAAAAGTGAACATGTGGTGTTTGCTTAAGGTTATTAGTAATGGTGAACCTATATGAGTTTATAAGTCCTACCGTAGCTATAGTAATGATAGTTGATGTGACCATAATTGGCGCATATTGAGCCCCCGAATTACCATTGTTTCCATGCTTTTTAGTGCCTATTTGGGTCATTTCTTATCTTTAGTTCATTGTTTTGCATATTCTTTGAGATTTTGATCCCTTGGTAGGAAAGGAGTAAGAATCTTGCATTTTCATGGCAAAACGAGGCTAAATTGATTGTATTCAATGACCAAGCATCAAGAAGAGACAAGACTAGAAGGCCTTTGTACATATTATAGTAGAAGAGCAATGTTGAGAAAGGATCCTTGCGTCCCCAAGGAAATCCCCAAGGAATTTATGAAGAAAAGGGAAGAAAAGAAGAAGAATTGACGCTGACCAACAATCCGAACGGATTGCAGACAATCCGTCCGTCCAGCCTCAACAATCCGAGCGTCCCTCCTTGGAATCCGCTCGGATTCCCCCTCAACAATCCGAGCGTCCCTCTCCTGAATCCGCTCGGATTGCCCAGCCCAATTCCGGCCGTCCCCGACTCTAATCCGCACGGATTTCAAGATGCAAAGACGGATTTCATTCTTCAAGCTACGAAAAGAGAAGCCCTTCTCTCGGAAAATACCGGGTCCTCCTTGCTCAACTTAAAAAGTGTAATTACTAGTTTAGCCCTTAGTTAACCCTAATGCATCCTCCCTAATTTTCACTATAAATACCCCATTAAGCTAATTAGAGGAGCATGTTCTTCTTATCAATAATTAGTGTAGTTAATATCAATCAAATCTCTCTTCAATATTGTAATCAAGTATTAATCAAGTTTTAATCCAAGTTTTAGTTCTTTAATCTCTCTCTTGTTCTTCCTTTATTTTGGGTAATTGAAGATTATTTGGGTTATTATTGGGAGATTGACAACCTCTCAATCTAGGATTCAAGTACTTCTATTATTCTTGCTTTATTATTGGAATCATTAGTAGGTATAATCTCTTAATCCCTTTTTAATTATTGTTAATTACTTTTATTTATTCATCATGTTTCATTATGTTAGTATGATTGACAACCTTTCTAGCATGATCAACATGATAATGAGTGAGTAGTCTCTTAGCTAGGGTTTAATGGGTGATTAGGGGAAACCAACATGGGGAATGATTCATGCTTAAATCAATATGCTTTCATATCTTATTTGCTTGCTTGTTTTGATCTTAATACATGCACATGTTATATTTGATGAAATGCTAAGCCTATGAATCCTTGCATTTACTATCATCTTCTATCTTTTCAACTTGACTTGTAAGACATAACCCAACTCGAGTCTTGTTAGACCGTGCATGTGTTGAGTAGGAAAGATTAAGTCGACTTGTAGGTGTTGTACAATCTAATCGATTCGGCTCCGGGACCCAAACTTTCCTAGGATTGTAAGATATAACCCAACTCAATCCATCACAACAATAATTGCTTGCTTATAATTTGAGAACATGTTTGTATGATCATATCCCATGATTTCCCTATGAACCCATAACACCCTAGTGCCTTTAATCAATTGTTTACACCCCTTATTCTATTCATCTTGCTAGTTTATTTTCATTGCTATTTTAGTTTAGTGACCTTCTACACCAACTCAATTTGTGACACCCCTAGACACTACTAGTTACAATAGAATTCTCATTTCAATACCCGTCCCTTGGGATCCGACCTTTACTTGCCTCTTTACTAATTGTAGAGTTGTTTGTGGAGTATAAATTGTGTTTTGTATCGACCATTGACCAACGACCACATATGCTTAATTGTGAACACGAAATGGCCTCGATCAAAAATGGCGCCGTTCTTGGGACGGTGTTTAATTGATTCAAGATTTCTTTTATTGTTATTAGTTGTGTCTTTTTCACCTTGGGGAAGTAAAACTCCTCAAGGCTTGTTCTAATTGTTTTCTAGTTGTTTGATATTTTGCATGTCTAGAAGGTCACAAGGTGATTTGTTACCTTTTGACCGTGAAATCGAAAGAACCTTGACGAATAATAGGAGACTTGTTAGGAGGAATTTGAGAGGTGTTGGTGAAGTTGTTCAACCCACTAGTGAGTTTGTCAATCCTTTCGCAATAGAAGGAGAAGAAAACCCATTACACAATATCCCACAAAATCCACCTACAATGCCTAAATTCTCGTCACACTCTATACCCACCGAGGAGAATCTACCAAATGGTACTCCTACACCGCAACATCTCACCGGTAATTTTATTGCCAAGTCCGCCTTCATCCAACTAGTTGAGAGGAGCCAATTCGGGGGAATGCCTAGTGAGGACCCTCATTCTCATATGGAAACCTTTTGCGATTATTGTGATGTTATCTCTCAAACGGGCGTGACTCCAGACCAAATAAGATGGGTCTTATTTCCTTTTTCGTTAATCGGCACCGCAAAGCAATGGTTGAAGGGCCTTGATAAGGCCACCCTTGGAATAGATTCTTGGAAGAAGTTAGCTCTAGCTTTCTACAAAAATTCTACCCAATTTAAAAAGACTAACATGCTAAGAGCTCAAATTACGGGTTTTAAGCAAAGGGATGAAGAATCTTTGTATGAAGCTTGGGAGCGGTTCAAAGGTATTTGTCGCTCATGTCCTCACCATGGACTTAGCGAATGGTTTTTAGTGCAATAATTTTGGAATGGTTTATATGAAGATTCTAGGAACATTCTCAATATGGGATCAAATGGAATGTTCACCGAAGATGATGACAATCAAACATGGAACAAGATTGAGGAAATGGCGGTCCATAATTCACAATATAGTAGACCTCGCAAGGCTACTAGAGGAGGAAAGCATGAAGTGGACTCCGTTACTCAATTGGGTGCTCAACTTAGTGCTCACATTGACACAATCAACTTGAAGTTTGAACAAGCTATGGCTAGACTTGAGGAAAACTCAAAAACATCAAAGCATCATGTCAATGCCATGACGGCATCCTCATCAATCCCAAGTGGGATATGTGAGAATTGTGGAACTTTGGGACATGACCAAAGTGAGTGTAGGGGAACAACCGAACAAGTTAATGCTTTCCAAGCTTACAAAAGTGGTACCCCTTATTCAAATTTTTACAATGAAAACACCAAGTTCCATCCAAATCTCTCATACAAAAGCCAAAATGTTCAAAACCCTCAAACAACATACACTCCACCACCCATGAGGAACCAAAATCAAAGACCCTTTTACAATCAAAACCAAGGTTACCAAAATCAAAATCCATACAATCACCAAAATGGCCAAGGTTTTGATGTCCAAAAAGCGATCCTCCAAATGCAAAAGAATCAACAAGAATTTTTCACTCAAATGAAAAAAGATAGCCAAGCAAAAGACACCACCATCAACAACATTCTAGCTCATACCAAGATGTTGGAAACACAATTGACTCAACTAGCATCTTCAAGCTCACAAAGACAAAAGGGGCAATTACCACCTCAAAGTAATCCCCCTAGACATGAAACGGTTAGTGCCATTCACTTGAGAAGTGGTACAAGATATGAAGCACCGAAGGAGCAAGTTGAGGATGAAGTTGTGAAAGCTAGTGAAAAGGAAGAAATTGTGCAAAGCCCCAAAGAAGGGGAATCATCAAAAGAAGAAAGTTCAAAGAAAAATGAAGACAAAGCCAAAGAAAAGGAACCCATTGTGATTAGACTTCCTTTTCCAAGTCGTCAAGCCAAGCCCAAATTTGATGATCAACTTGGAAAGTTCATGGAGATTGTGAAGAACTTAGAAGTCTCAATTCCTTTCACGGAATTAATCAATCACGTACCGGCCTATGCAAAGTACATGAAAGATATCCTCACAAAGAAGAAGTCGATCCGGAAACTTGAGACTATCGCCTTCACTAAGGTGAGTAGTGCAATACTTCAAGGGAGTTCACCTCCAAAGTTAAAGGATCCGGGAAGCTTCTCAATACCGTGTACCATTGGCGACACGACGATCAACAAAGCCTTATGTGATCTAGGGGCTAGTGTGAGTGTCATGCCGTACTCGGTGAGTAAAAGGTTGGGAATGGGAGAGCTTAAATGCACCAATATCACACTTCAAATGGCCGATAGATCGACGAAGACACCATTAGGGATATGGGAAGATGTCCCCGTGCGAATTGGGAAGTTTTTCATCCCGGTGGACTTTGTCATTGTTGATATGGAGGAAGATTCCAACATTCCAATCATCTTAGGAAGACCTTTCCTACACACCGCGGGTGCGGTGATTGATGTGAAACATGGAGAGCTCACTCTAGAAGTGGGATATGAAAGCATAACTTTTAATCTTGACAAGACCATGAGAGCTCCTCGTTTGCATGAGCCATGTTTCATGATTCATCATTATAGCCGAAAAGATGAAAGGAAGAAATCGGAACTCCAATGGAGGAAGAAAATTGAAGATGCTCCATTCAAAGAGCAAGTGAATTGTAACAAGGAGAGCTTGCAAAGCTCATCAAAATCAACCAAGGAAGAAGAAGATGGCCTCATTGGCCAAGAAAAGAAATTGGGAGAGTTGTCTCCATCTAAGCAAGAGATTTTCAATGATCAACTCAATGAAGTTTGTGGTCTTTGGGACGACGAATTTGAAGGGATCTTTAATCCCTACATTGGGCATGCCATCGATCATGATCAACAACAAGGGCCACGGTCTATTGAGGACCTCTACCATAACAATGAACAAGCTTTTGATTACTTCTTCAAGGTGTTGAGCAACATCAACAACACCTTGAACATGCCCCCTTGACATCTCATCAAGAATGAGAGTTTGGTGGAGTCCTCCCTAAACCACCACTTGTAAATATTTCTAACTCCCTAACTTACATTTCAATTCTTGTATTGCATTTTTTTGTCATTTTTGGATTTTTATTTACTTTGATCAAAATAATTGTCATGTAAGAGAGAAGTGAGGGAGGGACTAACGATTTCAATTGATGTGTAGTGCTTTACCTTAGTGTGGGGATGGGAATTGCCTAGGCTATTCATGCCTTAGTAGTGCCCCCACAATGAAGAACACAAGAAATAAAGAAGAATGGAAGAATGGTAAAGGGAAATGCATTGTGCACGAATGAAGTGAATCCGGTACAAAGGACCGTAATCCGAGCGGATTCCCAAAATCCGCCCGTCTTAACAATCCGAGCGTCCCGACCAAAAGACGCCCGTCCTGAGCCGAGCTGAAATTGAAAATTTCTTGATCGTTAAAGAATCCGAGCGGATTTACGGGAAGACGCCCGTCTCACGAATCCGTCCGTCTTGTGAACAAGACGCCTGTCTTTGTGAAGAAAACAAAGAAATTTCTCTCGACTCAAATCCGTCCGTCCCGCAAAGAAATCCGCCCGTCCCTACACAAAGAATCGAGCGGATTCCCCGAGAATCCGCCCGTCTTTAGGCGAGCTTCGAAAATTTTGAAGTCTGCGAATCCGCACGGATTGTGCCTAATCCGCACGGATTGCCCCCGCGTTTTGAAAATTTCGACTCTTTTAAATACCCTCCCACCTTCATTCCTTCAATCATTCATTCATAAACACTACCCTAAACATCAAAACCCTCATCCTCTCCATCACAAAAACAAAAACCCTCAACAAAATCCACCAAAATCAAATCAAACCATCCTTCAAACAACAAATCAATCACTCCATCTTCAATAAAAATCAAAAGCAAGAACAAAATCTTCAACCTTTGAGTCGATTTTTGTTTTCATAAAGGCAAAGCCTTTCACCTTCAAATCGATTTGGGCATTCTACAAATTGAAGATTTTTGATTCTTTTCTTGGTTAGTTCATCAAATGGCAAGGACAAAGGGTGCAACAAAGGCACCAGAGGCAAAGGCTCTCTCTCAAAGGCAAAAAGCTCTCCAAACAAAGAAAGCTTTGGCAATGGTGGTATCAACACCAAATTTGGAAGTGCAACAACAACAACAAGAAACTTCTATGGGAGCATCACCTTCTACTCCGGTAATCGATCAACTCTTGCATTATCTGGAGGTAACTTTTATTTTCGATACCCATAGAAAGACATTTGCCAAGTTTGCTATGAAATCAATTCAATCCACCAAATTCATATGTAAAGATGCTTTGGAGAAATTGGGTGTTCTTGAACAAACAAAAGCCTTTTTCAATGCCATGGGTTTGAAGAAATTGTTTGAAACAAAGGAATTGACATACCCTTCCCTTGTCTTGGAATTCTTAAGTTCTTTAAAAGTCACCAAAGTTGAGAATAGGGAAAATCTTGAGTTTAGTCTAGCTAACATTAGTAGACGCATTACCTTTAAGGAATTGGGTGAAATTTTGGGTCTTAGCGATGAATCGAGATATTTTAAGCATTATGGAAAATATGACCCCGAGCCTCTTTGGGAGGCAATCTCCGGGAAGAAATTTGATGATTTTCATGCCTGTCGTGCTCTTTTGGTCCATCATCCGGGCATAAGAGTATGGCACATAGTTGTGGGAAATACCATAATTGCTAGGAAAGACACCAATCATTTCACAAGACTTGATTTTATTCTCCTTGAATCGGCTTTGAATATCGGAAGAATCCATACCAAGCCTTTCAATTCTTTGAGGCTATTGGTTGATAGATGGCTCCATGTTGATAGTGGGAAGAAGGGTACAACCGTTATTGTTAATGGCGGCCTAGTCACGGTCCTAGCCAAGCACTTTGATCCTAATTTCAATAAGGATAGCAAGTACAAGGCAAAGGAAGGTGGCCATCTTATTGATATGCCTATCATGATTAACAAGTTCAAGTGGGTTGCTCAAAACCCCCTTGACACCAAGTGTGGATGGCTTACTAGTGAGGCTCGATCATTCACTTTACCCGCAAAGATTTGTCGTCTAAGTGTCCACCGGACCAACTATTTACTTCCCTATCCGAAGAAGCCGAGTACATCATTCAACAACAAAAGGGTGATCATGAAACTCCCTCCTCTTCCATTGTTATACCGCCTTACCCCTTTGTGTATGAAGAGTTCAAACCGCAAGGAGTTGAAATTGGGAAAGACTATGTCACTCTTCTTATGCAAGCCATGCACAAGCAAGCTTATGAAGATCGGAAGAATGCTTATTTGGCTCAATATCCTCCCCTCTTACATTTAGCTAGGCAAGGACTCCTTGATCCATCTTGTCCTTTGCCTAGTTGGGCGGATAAAGAAGCCTTGTTTCCGGGTGCATCTAGGGACGTGGTGGAAGACAATGAGGTTATTGGAAATGGTGAAGAAATTGATGATAATATTGAGGAAGAAGCAAGTGGAGATGGAGAAAGAGATGGTGAAGATGATGATGAGCAAGATAATGAAGAAAGTGATGAAGAAAGTGCCAAGGAAAGTGGCAATGTGACCACTTCTCATGAGGGAAGTGATGATGATGATAGCATGATGGAAGACTAGCCTTGGAGACTCCTACACTCCCATAGTTTGTCTATATCTCTTTGTATTTTATTTCATTTTGATCATTGTTGGTTTAGTCTAGCAACATCAAAGGACTCACACCTCGGTACCATTGAGGTGTTCTTTATTGTTCCCATTTGTAAAATCCAAAATAACAATCTAGTTTCATGCATAGCATAGTGTGTGCATGAACTATACCCATCCTTGACATTAGCAATAGTGTCTTATTTGGTTTGGGGAAGTTAATGCATACACAACGGGAGGTAATCTAAATTATCCTCTCCGTCATAACAAAAACCATGCATCATGTAGTATAGCTTAGTGTAGAATTGCATTTAGTATAGAAATCATGCATCATCTTTGCATAATTTCCATCATTTTGGCCATTGAGGACAATGCCCATATTAGTGTGGGGATGGGAATTCTAACACTTAACTTTTATTCAAAAAACCCATAAAAATTGAAAAATTTCAAAAATCATAAAAATTGAAAAAATTGAAAAACCAAAAACAAGTTCATTTCCTTAGTATATATTGTCTTGTATATATTGTGTTTGTTTATCCTTGTTCACTTTGATTGACTACGCCACATCCGAGACATGAGGATATTGAAGACCGCATGGTATGATCTTTCCAATCTCCTTTTTCCTCTTTATGTTAATGACTATGTGGCTTTATTTTGATTGATGCGGTAAAAACAATGTGAATTTAGGATTGCATTTAGTTTATATGGCATATTAGTTGGTAGAATCATTTGAATTAGGATGTGTATATGTTAGTTGCATCATGGCATGTAGTTGCATGTTAGAAAAATTTTGCGAAACCGTCTATTTGGGAAGCTTGACAAGTATATATATAGGCCCTAGTAGATGCTTTTTATTCTTAAGACTTTGCTTGTTAGAATGCTTGTAAAACACCCTAGGATGTGTCATGCTAGTATCCTTTGACCCTTGGTTTAAGGCCTAGTCAATAGTACCTTGTGGTGTGATAACTCCTTGGCTACCGTTTATTCCAAGGTGACCCTTGAAACCATGCATACATCTATCATTCATCCATGTTCTACCACATTTTTGTCATCAAAGGGAATGGGCACAAAAAGAAATCAATTTGAGTTCAATGAAATGAAAAGTGAAAGAAAGTTTGCAAAAATGCATCAAATGAAAAGAGGAGCAAAAATAGAACTCCTAAGCTTCAAATACAAGGCACCCTCGTTACTAATTGGGGTGACTTTGAAAATGTTCAAAAAAAGAAATGCAAAAAAGTTGTCAAGTATTGAAAAGCCAAAAATCAAAAAGAAATGGCAAGAAAGTGTTCTCAAATGTCAAATGCCAAATGAAATTGGGGGGGAAAAAAACAAAAACAAAAGCAAACTCCCAAAATGAAACTCAAATATCTATTGAGCCCTTTATTTATCGTATCCATTTTTGTGCATGGTAGAGAGGGGACGACCCTTCTTCTTGTCTAGGCAAGAGGGGGAATTCCGCGATCCTCCAGTGTTTCTAACACCATAGGGAGTCTACTCTTGACAAAAGCATTTAACGATTGAGGACAAAGGTACCCCAGCTTGACACAACTTGGAGGTGATTTATTGGTATCCTTCTAGGCTTAGTAGTTTGAACAAATTGCATCTATGAAGGATTGTGTACCCTTGAATTGCTTCCCCTGTAGATAATTTCCGCCACTTAGATGAGGAAAGTGGCTATTCTTTTTGTAGATGCATCCATTATGTGATTTTATGTGCTTTAATGTTTGGATGTGTCGCCATTTTGGCAAGACCCACCTTGCCTTGCAAGAAGGCATCCTACCTCATGGTTGTCTTGTTGTGAGTTGAAGGGGCGGAGTGAGACCCGCTAATTGTCTCATATCGGCTATTATTATTAGGATAGGTTAGTTTTGGTCCTAGTCTTTGTCACCTCTTTACTCGGGACGAGCAAAGGTTCGGTTTGGGGATATTTGATGTGACCATAATTGGCGCATATTTAGCCCCCGAATTACCATTGTTTCCAGGCTTTTTAGTGCCTATTTGGGTCATTTCTTATCTTTAGTTCTTTGTTTTGCATATTCTTTGAGATTTTGATCCCTTGGTAAGAAAGGAGTAAGAATCTTGCATTTTCATGGCAAAACGAGGCTAAATTGATTGTATTCAATGACCAAGCATCAAGAAGAGACAAGACTAGAAGGCCTTTGTACATATTATAGTAGAAGAGCAATGTTGAGAAAGGATCCTTGCGTCCCCAAGGAAATCCCCAAGGAATTTATGAAGAAAAGGGAAGAAAAGAAGAAGAATTGACGCTGACCAACAATCCGAACGGATTGCAGACAATCCGTTCGTCCAGCCTCAACAATCCGAGCGTCCCTCCTTGGAATCCGCTCGGATTCCCCCTCAATAATCCGAGCGTCCCTCTCCTGAATCCGCTCGGATTGCCCAGCCCAATTCCGGCCGTCCCGACTCTAATCCGCACGGATTTCAGTACAGCACGGATTTCATTCTTCAAGCTACGAAAAGAGAAGCCCTTCTCTCAGAAAATACCGGGTCCTCCTTGCTCAACTTAAAAAGTGTAATTACTAGTTTAGCCCTTAGTTAACCCTAATGCATCCTCCCTAATTTTCACTATAAATACCCCATTAAGCTAATTAGAGGAGCATGTTCTTCTTATCAATAATTAGTGTAGTTAATATCAATCAAATCTCTCTTCAATATTGTAATCAAGTATTAATCAAGTTTTAATCCAAGTTTTAGTTCTTTAATCTCTCTCTTGTTCTTCCTTTATTTTGGGTAATTGAAGATTATTTGGGTTATTATTGGGAGATTGACAACCTCTCAATCTAGGATTCAAGTACTTCTATTATTCTTGCTTTATTATTGGAATCATTAGTAGGTATAATCTCTTAATCCCTTTTTAATTATTGTTAATTACTTTTATTTATTCATCATGTTTCATTATGTTAGTATGATTGACAACCTTTCTAGCATGATCAACATGATAATGAGTGAGTAGTCTCTTAGCTAGGGTTTAATGGGTGATTAGGGGAAACCAACATGGGGAATGATTCATGCTTAAATCAATATGCTTTCATATCTTATTTGCTTGCTTGTTTTGATCTTAATACATGCACATGTTATATTTGATGAAATGCTAAGCCTATGAATCCTTGCATTTACTATCATCTTCTATCTTTTCAACTTGACTTGTAAGACATAACCCAACTCGAGTCTTGTTAGACCATGCATGTGTTGAGTAGGAAAGATTAAGTCGACTTGTAGGTGTTGTACAATCTAATCGATTCGGCTCCGGGACCCAAAATTTCCTAGGATTGTAAGATATAACCCAACTCAATCCATCACAACAATAATTGCTTGCTTATAATTTGATAACATGTTTGTATGATCATATCCCATGATTTCCCTATGAACCCATAACACCCTAGTGCCTTTAATCAATTGTTTACACCCCTTATTCTATTCATCTTGCTAGTTTATTTTCATTGCTATTTTAGTTTAGTGACCTTCTACACCAACTCAATTTGTGACACCCCTAGACACTACTAGTTACAATAGAATTCTCATTTCAATACCCGTCCCTTGGGATCCGACCTTTACTTGCCTCTTTACTAATTGTAGAGTTGTTTGTGGAGTATAAATTGTGTTTTGTATCGACCATTGACCAACGACCACATATGCTTAATTGTGAACACGAAATGGCCTCGATCAATAGTTAAAGAAGTGTTGAGTTACGATGTGAGAAGTAGCAAACGGTGATGCATGGATGCATTGTTTAATGGTTGAAACTTTCCGCTGCGTGATGATCAGTTTATGTAGAATAATTTTTTATGTTGATATTGGAACATGATAGGCTTTAATTTGTTTATGTAGAATATACCTGGATGGCATGAGGATATCCACCGTTAATTATATGTTTTATATTGACGTGAGCATAAGTTTGCTAGCAATGTGGTGAGACGAGTCTAGGTATGATATGGTGACGTAAATGTGTATACGAATGACTCGGTAGCAGGTAAACCGTGTTGTGTGAATTTGTTGTACCGTGATATGATATGAATCTTATCTGATGAGTCGGTATTATATGTTTAAATAATAATGATGATATAGAAGTAGGTACGGTAACCAGTGACGAATTCCGAACTTGGTTTGGAATCGACACGCGATATTGTTTTTGCAGAAATCTTCAATTAATTTTGTATTTCGATCAAGTAGAGGGCACTCGATCGAGTACCCTAGGCACTCGATCGAGTAGGCTACAGTACAGAGGCTCTTACGGGTTTCTTAAAACCCTTATTTCTTCTTATTCCTCTCATTCTTTCTCCTTTATTCAAATCCTAAGCTCTAAAATTCCTCAAAAACTCTCATAATCTTGTGGTGGTAGTGATTGATTTGGGTTGTTTTTCCTTGTTTAATTGCATTCTTTTACCTTCCATCTAATCAAGGTATGAATTTCTTCCCTATCTACATGTTTTATCACTTTGAATCTATTAGAATGATAGAATAGTTCGAAAATTTCGATTCATATGGACAAAAATTGCTTGTAATCGTTGTAATGTGATTCATATGCTTCCCTTTAATGATTATTGATGTTAATTGTGCTAAAGGTAGAGTAGAAATTGCAAAATTGGGGGCGAATTTTCTAGGGTTTGCAAAATCAAAATTGATTTTTGATTGTTTTCTATATGTTGGATGATGAAATTGAGTACTATATGTTACATATGTTATGTTAGAAGTTGGATTTTGGTAATTTTCACCTTAAAATTTGCCTTAAAACTCCGTCTTAAAAGTGCCCCAAATTGAAATTCGTTTCCTATGACTAAGGTTTTGTATTGGATATGAATATATATGCTAGAGTTAAACTCTTAAATTAGTAGTGGCGATGTTAACTCTTGAGGAATGTGTCAAAATCGTTACAGCTGTAGAGACCGTCTGACTAGTGTAATTGAGTTGTTTGCTTCTAATGTTGAAAGTTGATGATGACATGTTTTAAGTTGCTTTTCTATGACCATATATGAATATTTCACATGTTATCAAGTAATTACATGAGGCAGCATTTGAGCCATGTCATGATATCCGAATTGGTCGAGTAGATTATGTTTATTATGTTAAAGTTTTTACAGCTATAGAGATCGTCTGAGTTACTATAAACTGAATTTATGTATCCAATTGGGATTTGTTGGTAAAAGTGTGTACCTAGATGTATATTCAATGTTCAATTGTGTAAAGTATGTGTTTAAGTACCGATGCAAGTTTATTTAAACCGCATGCTGAAACAGATGCCGAGACTGAACATAGGGACCCATCAGTGCAAAAGGGGGAGGGCTTCACAGCCCGAAGTTGGGGAGGGTAGTGGACTCGTTGTACCCGTGGTACCGGAATACCCTTCAGTGGTGTTTGTAGACTTTAAATAGAGAGAGCGATTTGTGGCGTTGCAAAAACGCAAAATGAGGCCTAACCGTTGTGTGGATACCACACTTCTTGAGGACTTGGGAATTGAGACGGATGTCCGTCACATCTTTTAGACTTTGGGGTTTATGGGGTTATATCGGTTGAGGAAGCATTCTTACCCTTTTCTGACTTTAGAGTTTATGAGCTCGTTTAATTACGAGCCAGCTGCACAAACTATTGAGTTTCGTTTGATGAACACGAGCTTCGTGTTGACCATGGACCTTTTTGCTTCTCACCTTGGGTTGGCCAAGCCTCCCAAGGATTCCATCAGTGAGATCCCATCCGAGTGCGGTGTCTGCCGACTCATGCCTTGTATTTCCGGAAAGCCAGCTCTCACCTCTAGCAACATGTTGATTAATGATGTTCAACATGTTACTTTGAGGATCTTCCTTCGTTCTTTGTCAAACCTCCTTTACGAGAGGCCGGATATGAGTAAGCTAAACAATCATGAACTGTTGCTTTTGATGTCTTATCTGAACTCAGAGCGGACCGAGAGGGAGGGGGGTCTTTAATGCTCCCGCCATGGTCTGCGCTAGCCTGGCCTTGATGGCTACTTCCACCACCCGGTACCTGAGTTGTGGTGCTATCGCCACTCGGCAAGCTGAAAAGCTAGCCTCCTTTGAGGCTTCTTCGGAGTACGTGCCTCTATCTACTCCGGTGCCTACGATGGACAGAGACTACTACCTCGACCTGAAATGGTTGAGAACTTTAGCTGATGGCAGCCTAGCTTGGAGGGTGTGGGGTATGAGCTGGATGAAGATCCCGGCTCCTGAGCACCTCCCACCGACAGAGCCGTTAGATCCGGTGGTGGTGGCTGTTGACTCCGGTGAGGAGGAGGAGGATGATGATGTACCTCGATAGTTGCAGATGATACCCGTCATTGTGAGTATCAAAAATAAAATTTATATTTCCTATTAAGACTAACAAAAGCTAGTGGTAACAGGGTCGAACCACAGAGAGGCAGATGTAATTATTAGATCTCTAATTTCAGTCTAAGGTAACAGTGCATGGGGGTTGAGTTGATTTGGTCTATAGCTAAAGGCAAATAAAGACAGTAACCTAAATAAACGGATAAAATCAAGAAATAAAAAGGGTGCAAGGATGATCGGTTCACTATAGTTTCGGCGGCAGCAAACTAGGTAGGTCGGAAACAATCACGTGCAAGGATGAATGGAATTTATGTTTTAGATCAGACCACTGAAATATTGCACGTAATGAATAAAAGGTTAAAGGTTGGTGACAAAGATCAAACTTATCTATGGCACTGCCGTATGGGACACATTAATGAGAAACGCGTTAAACAGCTCATACAGAATGGAGCTATCTCGGCCTTTGATTTTGAATCATTTGGCACGTGTGAATCATGTCTCAATGGTAAGATGACTCGAATTTCCTTCAAAGGTGTTGGAATGCGCGCTGCTGACCTATTAGGACTCATACATACGGATGTGTGTGGACCTATGTCAATCACCGCACGAGAAGGCTATAGGTATTTCATCACTTTCACGGACGATTTAAGTAGATATGGCTATGTCTACTTGATGAAGCATAAAAGTGAGTCCTTTGAGAAATTCAAAGAATACCAGAATCGGGTACAGAACCAACTGGGTAGAAAGATTAAAGCACTACGATCAGACCGTGGTGGCGAGTATCTTTCACACGAGTTTGATCAACACCTTAAGGACTGTGGGATTGTCTTACAGTTAACTCCACCTGGAACACCTCAGTTGAATGGTGTGTCCGAACGGAGAAATCGAACACTACTTGATATGGTTCGATCCATGATGAGTCACACCGTATTGCCTGATTCATTGTGGGGTTATGCTCTTCTGTCAGCTGCTCTAATACTTAACCGAAGTCCGTCTAAAGCTGTAGACAAGACTCCATATGAACTATGGAAGAGAACGGTCCCCAACTTGTCCTTTATACGGGTATGGGGCTGCGAGGCTTATGTCAAGTGGAGACACGAGGATAAGCTCGGCCCGCGATTGGTCAAGACATACTTTATAGGTTATCCTAAAGGAACATTTGGTCATTACTTCTATTCGCCAACCGTACAACGTGTATTTGTTGCGGCTAGTGCGACATTCTTAGAGAAGGAGTTTCTCGAGAACGCGAGGAGTAATAGAACCTTCGAGCTGTCAGAGATTCCAGAACCAAATGCCGAGCAACCATTGGAGGAACCAGTTCCTTCAATCCCGGCTGCGGTTAGTATTCCTGAGGAACCTAGGAGGTCGGGTAGAGTCTCTATTCCTCAGGACAGATACATTGGTATGGTCGAGGAACATGACATAGATGACATTCTGCTCTTAACGAGCAGTGAACCCGCAACCTATAAAGGTGCCATGACTAGTTCCGACTCAAAGCTATGGCTTGAGGCCATGCAATCCGGGATGGACTCCATGTATGAGAACAACGTATGGGATCTTGTTGACTTGCCTGCTAAGGTTCTTCCCCTTCAATGCAAATGGCTTTACAAGATAAAGCATTCTGTGGAAGGTCAACAAGATATCAATAAAGCACGACTAGTTGCTAAAGGTTTCACCCAAGTGCCAGGTTTGCACTACGATGAAATTTTTGTACCCGTAGTCATGCTGCGTTCCATTTGGATTATCTTAGCGATTGCCGCTTTTCATGATTATGAAATTTGGCAGATGGATGTGAAAACCGCCTTCTTAAACGGTTATTTTGAGGAAGAGTTGTACATGGTACAACCCGAAGGTTTTATCGATCCTGAACATCCTAAGAAAGTTTGCAAGCTTAAGAGTTCCATTTATGGACTTAAGCAAGCTTCTCGGAGTTGGAATCATCGTTTCGACCAAGTGATAAAAGAAAATGGATTTACTCGATCGGTCGAGGAACCATGTCTATATATCAAGTCGAGTGGGAGCAAGATTGTCTTCCTAATATTGTATGTTGATGATATACTCCTGATTGGGAATGACATACCTCTCTTAACTTCGGTAAAAGTATGGTTGAAGAACCATTTCCAGATGAAAGATCTGGGTGAGGCACAAAGAATTTAGGGCATCCGTATCTATCGAGATAGATCACGTCGGATGTTATCTCTCAGTTAGAAGTCTTATATAGACAAGATTCTAGAGAGATTCAGCATGACTAACTCCAAAAAGGGGTTTCTTCCTATGGCTCCAGGGGCGCATTTGAGCAAGTCTCAGGCACCAAAGACACCGGAAGAGATAGAGCGCATGACCCGGATTCCTTATGCTTCGGCTATAGGATCAATCATGTATGCCATGATATGCACACGTCCGGACGTAGCATATGCATTGAGTATGACAAGTCGATTCCAACAGCATCCAGGTGAATCACATTGGATGGCTATCAAGAACATTCTTAAGTACCTACGGAGGACTAAAGATTGGCCATTGACTTATGGAGGCGTCAAAAGCTATGCGCAACCGGTTACGCAGATGCTAGCTTCCAAACGGATCGAGATGACTCGAAATCTCAGTCTGGATTCGTTTTTACTCTTAATGGCGCTGCAGTTGGCTGGAAGAGTTCCAAACAATGTGTTACAGCAGATTCTACGACTGAGTCCGAGTACTATGCCGCGTCTGAAGCTGCAAAGGAAGCGATATGGATGCGTCAATTCTTACAAGGACTATCTGTAGTGCCTAGTTCGAATGACCCGATCACCATCTATTGCGACAATAGAGGTGCCATCTTCCAAGCTAAGGAGCCTAAGTCTAGCAACAAGTCTAGACATGTACAACGGAAAGCTCATCTAATCCGAGATTACGTGGAGAAAAAGGAGGTAGTGATAGAAAAGATTGCTACACATGATAATATAGCAGATCCTCTCACTAAACCATTACGACAAGATAAGCATGAAGGGCATGTTATTTCCATGGGAATTAAACATGTTCCTGAGTTGTAGTACTCTTTTATGGATTAGATTCATTTTCTCGTGTACTCTATACGACATCATCGTTTTGATATTTATATATTCTGTTTTTCATGTGGAGTTGTACGACAATCTTGAACACCACAAAGTGAACTGAACAAACATTATATTTTTGGTCCTTAATTGCCCAAGTGAGCTGATAACCCTGGCAATTATTTTGTGACGTTGGTTGATGGTGGGTTCAACGAGCCATAAGTCAAACGGTTGACTGACCAATCACAGAGGCGAGTTATACGGATATCTCGTAGGACACAATTGTGACAACGACGTGGAGTCCTAAATGTTTTATAACATTCGGTGCCAGGTCGTCGATAGGACCTCCATGGTGATCCTAAGAGTTGATTCTTTTGACTATCGACTGTCTCTTGAGATTAAGGCAGATTTTGGGTGACTTTGGTTTCTTTCTCACGGTCATCCGTAACAGGGGGCCAAGTAGATTTTTTCTGGGTCATTTCATACTGTGCTTAGATCGGCAGGAGTCGAGTTGAAGGAAATATTCAGCCTTTATCGTACTCGATATTTCTCGGGGCCACTCGAGGAGTCAGAATCGAAATGCATGGCCATGCTCGAATACGGATTCGTTTTATCAATTAAGTTACTCTCTAGTCGGGGAAACCACTCTTGATACAGATCGATTGTAAAATACGACCTTTGCGGATACGGATCTACAAATTGTTTTACATTGAGTGGGAGAAATTTTAAATGGATATGAGAATCGGTTATCGCACATACACTTGTACGGACAAGTGGGAGTTTGTTGGAGCCGGTGTCCTCCAGTTAGTGCGGATAACGTTATTGAACGTACACTTGTACGGACAAGTGGGAGCTTGTTGGGGCTGGTGTCCTCCACAGTTAGTGCAATGACATTTAAATCTCTAAAAGGATTAAAGGGTATACTTTTGTATTATTATCAGTTGGTCCACGTTTATCAATAACGGTTGGCTTGCTAGATAAGTTTGACGTTATTGTCATACGGATGGCGGTGATCAACCTGGTCCCTAACATCACACCTATAGGATACGTTTGAGAGATGTGACGGTATGAAAATACAGTCATGTTGATGCCTAATTTGACTAAGCGGTTAGTCGGAGTTATTGACTAATAATTAGTCAAACGCGATGTTGAGATAATTATTTAATACGGATTAAATAATACTGGCTAAGGTGAATTAAGCGGTTAATTCGGAAATTGAATATAAACGATTATATTTAATTAATGTATATTGAATTAATTAATTATACAATATTGTCATTGTCGGACAAGTATTAACATGTCGACTGATTCATGTTATGAGTCGATATTTTAATATCCGATAACGGATAACGATTTATGATTAAAATCCGTCATATACATTTAGCAAAACGAGTCGGACCACGAGTTAAATAAGGAGAAAGTGGAAAGCCCACTCCGTCCCTTAGCATTCGGTCGACCGAATAGAACAAAAGAAGAGTCCTTCTCTCCTTTTGACCTAATCATTCTCATTTTGAAGAAAAATTAGGGTTTTGGAGCCTTTTTCTCTGAAATTCTAGATCTCACATCAGAAAAACTCACAAAAGCTCTCTCAATATTGCAAGGCAATCAGAGAGCAATTTCTAGCACAAGGGGCATAGTCTCAGACGATCTTGGGTGCAACGATTAGGAGGAAATCTGCGTTGATTTCTGTTCTTAGGCCGATTTTACACAGGACCCGAGGTTGATTCTTATTCTTTTATCGTTTCTCTTGTTTTTCGTTTATGACCATTAATCACATGATAAATTACGTTATAGTCCTTAGTTTTAAGGGGTTTTATACGGATATTACCCTACAAGAAGGGCCACCGGTAGGGAATTAATTACAATCGTGGGTTTACACGATTTGAGTGAGGGAGGTGTTGTGTGCCGGTGAGGCGGCTGCCGGGGTCATGACCGGTAGCGAGCACACAATTAATTGGAGTAAAATTGAGTGTGTGTGCCTGCCGGTCGACGGGTCGGATGCCGGTGAACCGGTATGGAGTACATCTGCTTCATATTTGTTGAATTGAATTGGTGATTGATGGGGTAGAATTGGTGGAGCTTGGGCGGTGCTGTGGGGTGGCTGTTAAGGCTGCCGGTAATGCAAGTGGTCTGTCGCAGGTGGAGTGAAGGTGCAGCGAGCTCGTGGTGGTTTGTATGTGATATGGTGGTCGGAATAGAGGTTAGTTAATGGAAGTAGCGGGTATGATGGTGGTTGTATTGTTGTTGCAGGTTGGTGTCGGGTTTGTTGGTTGCTTGGTGAAGATGGAGGTTGTTAATGGTTGAGGATAGAGTTTATGGTGACTGAATGTGTGAGGGGTAGTGATGATGACGGAGGAAATGGAGGTGAAATGCAGGTTGAAGCTGCTGGTGTTCTCGAAATGGGTTCGATTGTTGGCTGCTCGGAACTCCGACAAGGCAAAAGGAGGTTGTGGTGGTTGATGGTGGTGAATAAAGGAGAAAATAGGTGAAGTGAGTGAATGAATGGTGAATGGAGGATGAGTTTGATGGTGATGTCGAAAATGGGGATGAAGTGGTGGTATGAATGGAGGTTGAAGAAGAGTTGCAAGGGGTTGACTTTGGTAATTGGAGGTCAAAGTTTGACCTTAATTTCCCTCCTTTATGACTTGTAGCTTTGACCCGTCACTTTGACTCGTCTTGATTCTTATTATTCCGCCTGGCTTTCCCGTTTCACCTACACATTAAATTAATATAATAATATTAAAATAATACTAATATAATATAAAACCGACTAATTATTAAATATAACTAATACGACTAATTATTATAAATTAGTAATTAAATGAGCTTATTAGACAATTAAGCACACAAAATCGAATCGGAATAAAGTCTAAATGCGGGGCAAAATACGACTAAAATGCTACTTATCAATGATTACGATTTGAGTCTCGAAAGTACATATCAGTTATACATAGTTGTTGTTTTGTTTGCTGTTGTTTCCTGTGAGTTTCAGCTTGGGAGTGAGGGTAGAGTATGATATGGAAGAGAGTTGTGTATGTTTCTGTTGCCGGCATGGTATAGCGATATTCTGTTGATGGGACACAGTTGTGAGAGGTTGTTACAGTAAGTTTGATCTTGATTTAAGATGAGGCATCGGTAGTCATAGTCACGGCGAGTGATTCGTGGAACATGTGTTGTAATGATCTAAAAGCTGTAGGTGGTTCTTAATCTTTTGTTGAGACAGTGAGTGTAGGGTGTTGGGAAGTGGTGTCATGTTAAGTCATGTATGAGTTTTGTGGTAATGAAAGAAAAGAACTTGAGGATCTAGTGTGAGTGTACTTAACAAGTGTGGATTGTGAGTTATGCTTTTGGCGATAGGAGTTTTATATAGTTTATATAGAGAGGTATGTCGTGTTTCGGTAATGTGGAAGAGTTGGAGTATTGGTTATGATAAGCATTTTGTGGTATTGGTTAGATGGAGTGCAGAATGAATTGAGGTACGAGAGCTGTTTAAGTAAGAGAGCCTTGGATATAGGAATGGTGAGTGTTTAGATTATAGGCGGTCATCTTTGACATGCGGTGGTGATAAGGATAATGAGAAGATATGTCCAAGGATATAGTATTAGTGAGATACGAGGACGTAACATTTATCTTAAGAGGAGTAGGATGAGGCAAAGAGAGTTTGATGGTTGTTGATGTTGTAGTAGATTTGGAAGTTCGAGTCTTAGTGAAGAATAAAGGATTGATTTGTATTGTGGTTGATATTGTTAAAAGGCCATGGCCGTGCTTGTAGTAGTGTGATGTCCATGAGTGTGAGAATTCTTCGATAGTGTTGACAGTTGGGTGAGGATGTTTATGAGTAAGATAGTGTTGACAGTTGGGTGAGGATGTTTATGAGTTCGATAATGTTGACAGTTGGATGATGATGTTATGAGTGGGAGTAAACGTCGAGGACGAATAGCAAATCCACTGTACGCAATGATCATTATCTTCCCAAAACCTGCATAAAACGCAAAAATACTAGCCGCAAAAATACCAAATCCACTGTATGCAGTCTATATTCTGTCTTAAGCTAAAACTAGCTAAGCTATTACTATTGTCTAAACGCAATAAAGAAGTCTAACAAATCCAAAATACAAATTGTTTTTCCAAGCCGAATAGCACTACGACTCATCTTCCAAAACACTTGAAAAGCCCGAAAGAGGGCTTATGACTGGAGGAGGTCCCTTCAGCATCGCGGACCGTCCCTTTAGGCCTCTATGTACTTGAATTGATCAAAGGAGAGTAGCCTGCATCCACATATGCCTTCACTCCCTTTTTTACTTTATCGGGCCTATCCTTCTCTTTTTCTTTCGTGCCTTTCTCGCCTTTGACATCGTCTTTAGCAACGAGCTCAAATCCCAATGTACTCTTATCACCAGGATCTCCAATTTCCAATCCACCAAGACCTGTAACAACAGAAATGACAGGATGGTCCTCCATTGTAACATTCCGTTTGATGTTTATGAGTGTCTTGATATTGGATTTTCTAGTGGATTATATTGTTATGGAGCTAGCAGCGTTTGTGGACGGTAATTGGTAGTGTATGGAGTTATTGTCGAGAGAGATATAATGTAGTTGGTACGATATCGTGAGCCATGTTGTGGAGGCAGGAACAGTTGGTGGAAATGGTGTTACGAGTTCATGATCTGTAGGTTGGAGTTTTGTTTTGAATTTTGGTTATGTTGTTGTGTCGGAGTGGTGTTAGTGTGGTTTTGTTTCTTTATGGGTTGAATTTCGGGAACGAAGTTCTTTTTAAGGAGGGAAGACTGTAATACTACGGTTTTATGTGTCTCTGGGTACTCTATCGAGTGGGGCTTACTCTGTCGAGTAAGTAGCTTTTTACGCAAAACAGTAGTCTGCCTGTAGGGTACTCGATCGAGCGAAGTTGGGGACTCTATCGAGTAAGAGTCACTCGATCGAGTAAGTCACTTACTCGATCAAGTAAGTGTGTTTTACGGGGTTGTTTTGACGGGTTTTGCTAATAACGCGAGATTAATATAAAAGGTTTCCGTCATTTTCTTTAATCACTTTTTCACCTTTCTAAACCTTTCAAAACAAGAAGAAGTTACGTAGTTCTCTCTCGTTGCGTTGTTGGCAAATCCCCAAGCTTAGGTTCGTCGGATCATCTCGTTCTTTACGCCGTTGTGATCATCGTGTCAAGGGTAAGTTCTTTGTATAATTTTTATAGCGTTTGGTTGAGTTTCATTAAAACCCTAATTGGGTGATTTTGGGGGTTTCGGGGTGATTTGTATGTATGTGGTAGTAATTGTATGTATGTATGTATGTTATAGGAGGAGGTTTCGTTGAGGAAAGATTCTGATTAGCTGCTAAGACCGTCTGTGGTTTTTGCATTTCAGGTAGGGTTTCCCTACTCAGTATTAGTTACATGGCTTTGTTGGTGTTAATGTTGTTGTTGTTGAGTAATTATCGTATTGGATTCTGATTTGGTGTTTGTTGTTAGATGTATTGTGATTATCGTATAACTGTCTGTGATCTTCAATGTGCATCCCTGGCTGAGTGGAGTCACTTACGGGAGTGGCTTCACGCCCTTGATTCGCCTTCTGTGGAACCCGGCACAGAAGGGTGTGCACATTAATGGACTTGGGTTTATCGCTCGGATAAGATGAGCAGGGCTTAGGTGGGAACGGCTGCGGTCCCCCACTGGCAGTGAGGCGTACTTGTTGCGACGGGTACTCTGGCAGGACTACACACTTCAGTGTGTAGTCAGATATATGGAGATAGGGTGGAGATGTGGTGACTGAGATGTGTGGATTTGAGTTGTTTGTATTATCGTTTCATTGCAGCTGTTGATTTCGTGTAATTAGTACTGACCCCATTTAAATGTTTTAAAAACTGTGGTGATCCATTCGGGTGTGGTGAGCAGTTATTGAGCAGGTATGATTAATGTGCACGGGATAGCTGGGTTGAGTCATCACGAGCTGTTTTAGAAGTCTTCCGTTGTGTCAAACGTTGTTCTTTAGCTAGTTGGTTTAGCTTTTGAGATCCTTTGTATTTTCTTTTATCAGTTTCGGTTTTGGTTGTATCGCTTTAAACTTTATTATTATTAAAGTACGTTTCGTTATTGTCTATTTGATTATCATTGCCTCGGGTAACCGAGATGGTAGCACTCTCATGCCTTAAGTGGTCCTGGTAAGACACTTGGAGTATGGGGGTGTTACATTCATATTGCCCCCAATCTGGGGCGGAGGTGTTAACATAACATCACATGTTTCAACATTAGCAGTTGAAGATTCCGTATCAGGGTCTTTAGAGGGAATAGCATTGCAGGGCTTGACTTGCATATGGGCCCTACGAACATTAGACTGGCAAAAGGTTAGTTCCTCATCACCTACCTGAAAAGTCAAAGTCTACCCCCGACATCTATTACTGCACGAGCGGTATATAGAAATGGTCGTCCTAAAATAATAGGAGTATATGAGTCTTCGGGGATATCTAAGACTACGAAGTCGACGGGAATAAAGAACTTCCCGATCTTGACAGGTATGTTCTCTAATTCACCTAAAGGCCGTGATACAGTACGATCGGCCATCTGTACGGACATATTAGTACAGTCAAATTTGGTTAAACCAAGCCTCTTAGTAAGAGACAATGGTAAAACACTCACGCTAGCTCCCAAGTCGCATAAAGCATTATCAATTAAATGGGTCCCAATGTGACATGGTATAGAGAAACTACTCGGGTCAGACAACTTAGGTGCGGTCTTATTTTGAAAACGAGCAGAGTCTGCTTCAGTCAAAGCCACCGTGTCATGGTCATTTATATGCCTCCTACGTGCTAAAATGTCTTTCATAAATTTCATATAGGAGGGTACCTGGGTTAGTAACTCAGCAAATGGTACGGTAACATGAAGACTTTTCAAAATTTCGGCGAACTTACCGAATGGTTGCTCAATCTTCTTGTCCTGCAATCTTCCTGGAAATGGGACCGAATTGGAATAGCTAGGCCTTCATTTTTCTTCGATAACGAATTGTCGCGTTCAGCATTAGAATCACTTGATCGAGCAACAGTACCTCTCGATTGAGAACTTTTCTCAGCAATAGTGCTCGATCGAGCATGTTGATCCACTCGATCGAGATCTCTCTTTTCCTCAGTGCTTGATCGAGCACTTTCATTCCCTCGATCGATCACTTTTTCAGCATATGTAATCGATCGAACACCAGAAATCCCTCGATCGAGTACTTCACGTGATACGGTCGTACTTTCGTCAAAAGACGCCTTTTCTTGAGCAGTAGATTCAGTCTCCGAGTCAGAAATTTCAGCATCTTCCCTTGCCATTTTGGGTCCCTCATAGGAAAGACCACTCCTTAGACGAATCAGATTTACCGTCTCATGTGGTTTCTTGTCAGGTTGTGACGGTAAATGATCCGGTTGTCTTGAAGCTTGATTGGTAGCTAGTTGAGCCATCTGGGATTCAAGTTACTTAATAGAAGTATCCTTTGCTTGGTCACTTTTCTGCAATTGAATCATCAGTGATTGCAACATTGACTTCAACTCAGCTATTTCACTTATGCCACTAGAAGAGGCACCTTGTTGCGGTGGTGGGAAAGAAGGAGGCTTTTGAAAGAATTGTTGTTGAGCTTTATGAGGCGGTACATAAGCTTGTTGTTGCTGCGGTGGAGGTGTAGGATTCAAAACATTCTGGCTAGTCCACCTCAAATTTGGATGAATCTGGCTTGGTTGTTATAATAGGAGCCTCCTTGCCTATATTGTTAAAAGGCATAGACTTGCTTCTTCTCAGCTAAGCATTCCACTGCAGAATGACCATCAGCACCACCACATCTCTCACATGAGACGACCTCTTGTTTAGTCAACAAGTGAACTGTTTGTTGATTCCCCGCGGCTTGCAACTCGAACTTATCAAATCTTGCATTCATGGCTTCCAGTTGAGCCACAAGTGCACTATTATCTGTAGAGACCGTTCTAGTACCACTTCTAGGATTCCCATATTCAGCACAATGGGTAGCCTTCTCTTCTATAATACCCTAGCCCTTATCATCATCAATGTTCTTCTGAAATCTACCATTGGCTGCAGCATCTAAAATAGCACGGTTGTCATCGTACAACCCATTGTAGAACTGGTTGCACAAAAACCACTGGTTAAACCCGTGATGTGGGACAGACCGAACCAACTTTTTAAATCTACCCCATGCATCATAGAAATTCTCAGTCGGAGTTTGCTTGAAACTCGTAATCTGCCCTCTCAATGCGTTAGTTCTCTGCGGAGGGTAGTATCTTTTGTAGAAAGCAAGAGCCAAGGTCTCCCAATCAGTAATCCCAACTGCAGCCCTATCCAGATCAATTAACCACTCTCGGGCACTATCAGTAAGAGAAAAAGGAAACATAACTTCCTTTATCTTGTCTTGTGTCACTCCCTTAGTAGCGGGAATGGTGGAGCAATAATCTGTAAAGACCTCCATATGCTTCCTCGGATCCTCACCAGCTACTACTCTGTACAGGTTTCTCTCCACCAGATTAATATAGGAGGGCCGAATATCAATGGTATTCCCCTCATCATCAGTCCAAAGCTTGAAACCTTTCGGAATAGAATCAACTGTCGGCTTAGAATGACTAGCAATGTTAGGCATATTCGCAGATTTGGTTGCAGAAATAGAAGTGTCTTCCTCTAAAGACTGATCTTCTGCAAATGTAAAGTTTTCAAGAACAGGTTCAAGAGTACTCAAGATTTCCTCTTGACGAATCTTTCTCAACAAGTTCTGTCTACGGCGAAAAGTCCGCTCCGGTTCAGGATCAGCTGGTATTAATTCCGATCTGTTTGACCTGGGCATAAACAAAACTAAGAGAAAATAAATAAGAACTGTCTTAAGGAATTAGAAATCCCTTGAGACTAAGACAAACTAAAATAAGACAAGTAAATAAACTAATTGCCTCCCCGGCAACGGAGCCAAAATTTGACACGGCTGTCACAATCCAATCAAAAATAAACCAAACGGCTCTAACTAATATAGAAAAGGTAAGTTGGGTATCGTACTCCACAGGGAATCTATTGTATCTACTTGTTATTCTAGTCCATCACGGTAACAAATTGGGGTGCTTGATTTGATTTCTAAACTACTGAATTGAAAATAAAGCAGAGAAAGAATAATAAAAAGGAAAAGACGAAAAAAGAAATTGATCAAATAAAGAGAGAAATGCCGGGATGTCGGTTCACCATGATATCACACAATTCTGCTAAAGGTAAGGTCAATCGGTCTAATGTGATAAGGGTAGAGGAAAGGTCCTTCCGTTCTGCTATCCGCCCTAAAATACTACTAACTTAGCTTCCGCCCTCATTAGAGTAGTCTATTGTTCATAACAAGTATGTTCATTCCAATCTTCCGATCTAGGTCTGAATTTAACCGGATTAATTAATTTAGAAGCGTGCACTCAACTAAACAATTACCATTAAATTGCTATGATTCAATTCTCACATATAAACCTTCTAATCTAATTATAACATCATCGTTTTACTATCATGGCTCCCCTAATCTTAGCACTAAGGGATTAAGCTACGCATATCAGTAAATGAAACAACAACGATTGATGAAATAATAGAAGACATGATATAGAGATTAATAAGAAGAAATTGCATAAACTAATAACAACACTAATAAAGCAGAAATTCAAGACAACAAAATAAAGTATGCAAAGGGGAATTAAATTAAATAAAGAGAGATTACAAAAGTTTAAGATCCGGAAATATGAACGTCGAACAAGAGAAGAAATGTGTCTACTGAATGATTAAGAGTAAAAGTATCAGATAATGAAGTGTACTTAAACCTAATTAAGTCCCTCCTTTATATAGGCGAGATACTTATTTAACCTAAAAACGAAAATAGGATATTAAGTAAATAAGATTACACGAGAAAATCTCGCATCAGATAGCAAAGTGCTCAATCGATCACTATTAGACTCCTCGATCGAACATTCTTCCAGCAAAACCTCTCGATCGAGTACTTAATATACTCGATCGAGGACCTCCAAAATAGCACCTCTCGATCGAAGACAGCAAACCTTTTGATCGAGGTCTTCCCTTCACCCTCGGCACTCGATCAAACAGTTAGGCCAACAAAAGCCTTCGATCGAGTGAACCAGCACTGAATCTGCACATAGCTCGTTGTTTTGGCTTCTGAGACAACTTCACGCTTCCCGAGGGAGAGGCAATCTTGCTCCAATTCTTCCATCTCCAAAAATTCAAGCTAATGGGATAGTAAAAGGCATGATTCCGCTACTTTCAGGTCCATTCCTCCAATTAAAGCCAAATGAACCAAAGTAGACTATTCGAGGCATTTCGTAGTATAAAACTTACGAGAATCGCATAGAAATACGTGCATAAAAGGCTTAAAAAGACTATATAAAATGCATGTATCAGACGCTTACACTAGTTCATAGGTCACACAACGCATTATCAATTAAATAAGTTCCAATATGAAAGGGAATAGAGAAACTCCTCAATCTAAGCAACCGTTTCAGTTTCATCTACATTCCTCTTACGTAAAAGAATTTCTTTCATAAATTTAGAGTAAGAGGGTACCTGGATGAGTAGCTCGGCTAACGGAATGTTGACTTTAAGACTCTTCAAAAGATCGACAAATCTGTCGAATTGTTGTTCCGCCTTTGTCCTCCGTAGCCGCCTTGGAAATGGAACTTGGGGCTTATAGGGATTAACCTTATTAGCAGAATTATCATCCATATTAGATTTAGACGACAATTTATCATCCTCAGCAGCAATAGTGCTCGATCGAGTAACATCACCACTCGATCGAGAGGTTTTCTCATAATTTTTGCTCGATCGAGCAATTTGGGTTACTCGATCGAGAGGCCTGTTTTATGCACCGCTCGATCGATCATTTCTTTTTCCTCAATCAAGTACTTCCTCAGCAAATTTGCTCAATCGACCATCAGAAACCGTTCGATCGAGTACATCTCGTGAATTAATCAATTTTTCGTCAAAAGACGCCTTTTCATGAACAACAACTTCAACTCCCAAGTCTGGAAATTCAGCCTTCTCAGTTGGCATTTTGGGTCCTTCATAAGAAAGACCAATCCTAAAACTGATCAAATTTACCATCTCATGTGGTTTCTTGTCAGGTTGTGATGGTAATTGGCCCGGTTGTCTTGAAGATTGCTTGGTAGCCAATTCAGCTAACTGGGACTCAAACAATTTAATAGAGGCATCTCTCATTTGTTCATTCTTCTACATCTAAAGTGCAAGTGTTTGCACTAGTGACTTCAGCTCAGCAATGCCATTATTTCCACTAGAAGAGGCACCTTACTAATGCGGCGGTGGGAAAGAAGGAGGCTTTTAAAAGCCTTATTGTTGATTCCGATGAGGTGGTACATAAGTTTGTTGTTGTTGCGGTGGAGGTGTAGGATTCAACACATTCTGGCTAGACCACCTCAAACTTGGATGAACTCCATCTTGGTTATGAAAATTAGAACCTCCTTGCCTGAATTGTTGAAAAGCAAAGACTTGCTCCTTCTCAGTTAAACACTCCACTGCATTATGGCCATCAGTACTACATCTCTCACATGAAACTGTCTCTTGTCTAGAAAAAAAGTGAACCGTCTGTTGAATTCCTGCAGTCTGCAATTCTAACTTATCAAATCTTTCATTCATGGCTTCCAGTTGAGCCACAAGTGCACTATTATCTGTAGCAACTTTTCTAGTACCACTCCTTGGATTCCCATATTCAGCAGAATGGGTAGCCATCTCCTCTATAATATGCCAGCCCTTATCATCATCAATGTTTTTCTGAAATCTTCCATTGGTTGCAGGATCTAAAATAGCACAGTGATCATCATACAACCCATTGTAGAACTAGTTGCACAAAAACCACTGGCCAAACCCGTGATGTGGGACAGACCTAACCAGCTTCTTAAACCTGCACCATGCTTCATACAAGTTCTCGGCTGGATTCTGTTTAAAACTTGTAATATGCCCTCGCAATGCATTATTTCTCTGCGGAGGGTAGTATCTCTTGTAGAAAGCAAGAGCCAGGGTGTTCCAATCGGTGATTTCTACTGCGGTCCTACCCAGGTCAGTCAACCACTCTCGGGATCCATCAATAAGAGAAAAAGGAAACAAGACTTCCTTAATCTTCTTTTGGGTCACTCCCTTAGTAGCAGGGATAGTAGAACAATAATCCGTGAAGACCTCCATATGCTTCCTTGGATCCTCACCAGTTATTGCTCTAAACAGGTTTCTCTCCACCAGATTAATATAGGAGGGACGAATATCGAAGGCACTCCCCTCATCGGTTACAAACTTGAAACCCTTAGGAATAGAATCAGCTGTCGGCTCAGAATGACTAGCAATGTTAGGACCCTAATTTCGAAAATTGCCCCAAATTAGTCGAAAATTGATAATGCAAATAAGGGTAAATGATTTAATTGATGCTTGGAAATGTATTTGGGTAATTTGATCGGTAAATTAGGGGAAGAAATTGAGATTTTAGTAGAGGGATTAAGGGTATCGAAAAAATTTGGGAAGAACAAAATATTAAGCAAATGAAAATAAGTGAGGAAGAAGGAACTCCCTCGTGTGTTTAAGCTCTTGAACTACTCGATCGAGTTGTTTGAAACTGCTCGATGGAGAGCTTTCTCCCTTCATTTGCTCGATCGAGTGATCTGAGTACTCGATCGAAAACCCCTGAAATTGGTTGCTCGATCGAGAGGTTGAAACCACTCGATCGAGGACTTTTGCTTGGCCATTTGCTCGATCGATCACATAAAGTGTTCGATCGAGGGCTTTCTTCTGGGCACGCTTCCCAATGATCAGTAATTCTCCCTAAACATGCATAAAACGCAATAATACTTCCCGCAAAAATACCAAAATAACAGTACGCAGTCTATATTCAGTCCTAAGTGAATTAAATCTATCTAAGCTAATACTATAGTCAATAACTAACAAGCAAATAAATGTCTAACGAAAATTCAAATTACAAAATGTTACAAATGGGATAGCGTCCCGTATCATCTTTCAAAGCAATTAAATAGCCCAAAACTGGACTTCTGGCTCGACGAGGTCCCTTCAGCATTAGTGACCTCCGTCTTCGGTCTCCAAACAATTGAGCCATCAGAAGGAGAACATCATTTCTTGTAGTCTGCATCCTTCCTCTTTTCTTTGTCCGACTTTTTCTTCCTATGATCCCTGTGATCTGTAGCGTCATCAAAGCTAGGCTCTAATTGTAATGCACCAAGTTCGTTCACAGGATCTCCACTATCCATTCCGCCAGGTCCCGCAGAAGCAAAAATAACAGAATGGTCTTCCAATTCGCTCCCAGACTGGGGCGGAGGTGTGATAACAGTAGGGTATGACTCAATAACAGTACTCGAAAGATCCATGTCGCAGTCTATAGAGGGAATAGCGTTGCAGGGCATGACTTGCATGGCTGCCCTGCGAACACTGGACTGGGTGAAAGTCAAATCCTCCCCACCCACCTAAAAGGTTAAAGTCTTAGCCCCGACATCTCGATTATTGCATGAGCAGTATGCAAAAATGGTCTTCCCAAAATAAAGAGAGTGTATGAGTCCTCGGGTATGTCTAAGACAACGAAATAACCGGGAATAAAGAATTTCCCGATCCTAACAAGGATGTCCTCATAGACTCCTAACAGCCGTGATAATGAGCGATTGGCCATCTGTACGGTCATGTTGGTGCATTGAAATTTCGTCAAACCAAGTCTCTTTGCGCGAGACAGAGGTAGGACGCTTACTCTAGCTCCTAGGTCACACAACGCATTATCAATTAAATAAGTTCCAATATGACAGGGAATAGAGAAACTACCCAGGTCAGCCAATTTCGGGGGAGTCTTATTCTGGATAAATGTGGAGCACTCCTCACTCAAAGCCACCATTTCAGTTTCATCTACATTCCTCTTATGTAAAAGAATTTCTTTCATAAATTTTGAGTAAGAGGGTACCTGGGTGAGTAGCTCGGAAAATGGAATGTTGACTTTAAGACTCTTCAAAAGATCGAAAAATCTGCCGAATTGTTGTTCCGCTTTGTCCTCCGTAGCGCCCGGAAATGGAACTTGGGGCTTATAGGGATTAACATTTTTAGCAGAATTATCGTCAAAATTAGATTTAGACGACAATTTATCATCCTCAGCAGCAATAGTGCTCAATTGAGTAACATCACCACTCGATCGAGAGGTTTTCTCATAATTTTTGCTCGATCGAGCCATTTGGGTTACTCGATCAAGAGGCCTATTTTCTGCACCGCTCGATTGATCACTTATTTCTCCTCGATCGAATACTTCCTCAAAGAAATTTACTCGATCGACCATCAGAAACTGGTTGATCGAGTACACCTCGTGAATTAATCACTTTTTCGTCAAAAGACGCCTTTTCATGAACAGCAACTTCAACTCCCGAGTCTGGAAATTCAGCCTTCTCAGTTAGCATTTTGGGTCCTTCATAGGAAAGAGCACTCCTTAAATTGATCAAATTTACCGTCTTATGTTGTTTCTTGTCATGTTATGATGGTAATTGGCCCAGTTGTCTTGAAGATTGCTTGGTAGCCGATTGAGCTAACTAGGACTCAAGCATTTTAATAGAGGGATCTCTCGTTTGTTCAATCTTCTGCATCTGAAATGCAAGTGTTTGCACTAGTGACTTCAGCTCAGCTATGTCATTATTTGCACTAGAAGAGGCATCTTGCTGATGCGGCGGTGGGAAAGAAGGAGGCTTTTGAAAGCCTTGTTGTTGATTCCGATAAGGTGGTACATAAGTTTGTTGTTGTTGTGGTGGAGGTGTAGGATTCAACACATTCTGGCTAGACCACCTCAAATTTGGATGAACTCCAGCTTGGTTATTAAAATAAGAACCTCCTTGCCTGAATTGTTGAAAAGCAAATACTTGCTTCTTCTCAGCTAAACACTCCACTGAATTATGGCCATCAGTACCACATCTCTCACATGAGACGGTCTCTTGTCTAGACAATAAGTGAACCGTCTGTTGATTTCCCACAGCCTACAATTCTAACTTATCAAACCTTTTATTCATAGCTTCCAGTTGAGCCACAAGTACACTATTATCTGTAGCAACTGTTCTAGTGCCACTCTTTGGATTCCCATATTCAGCACAATGGGTAGCCATCTCCTCTATAATATGCCAGCCCTTATCATCATCAATGTTTTTCTGAAATCTTCCATTGGCTGCAGGATCTAAAATAGCACGGTGATCATTATACAACCCATTGTAGAACTAGTTGCACAAAAACCACTGGCCAAACCCGTGATGTGGGACAGACCTAACCAGCTTCTTAAACCTGCACCATGCTTCATACAAGTTCTCGGCCGGATTCTGTTTAAAACTTGTAATCTGCCCTCGCAATGCATTATTTCTCTGCGGAGGGTAGTATCTCTTATAAAAAGCAAGAGCCAAGGTGTTCCAATCGGTGATCTCTACTGCGGTCCTATCCAGGTCAGTCAACCACTCTCGGGATCCATCAATAAGAGAAAAAGGAAACAAGACTTCCTTAATCTTCTTTTGGGTTACTCCCTTAGTAGCAGGGATAGTAGAACAATAATCCGTGAAGACCTCCATATGCTTCCTCGGATCCTCACCAGCTACTACTCTAAACAGGTTTCTCTCCACCAGATTAATATAGGAGGGACGAATATCGAAGGTACTCCCCTCATCGGTTGCAAACTTGAAACCCTTAGGAATAGAATCAGCTGTCGGCTCAGAATGACTAGCAATGTTAGGACCCTAATTTCGAAAATTGCCCCAAATTAGTCGAAAATTGATAATGCAAATAAGGGTAAATGATTTAATTGATGCTTGGAAATGTATTTGGGTAATTTGATCGGTAAATTAGGGGAAGAAATTGAGATTTTAGTGGAGGGATTAAGGGTATCGAAAAAATTGGGAGTGACCATAATTCGCCCTAAAACAATACTAGCTTAGATTTCGCCCTCACTAGCATGCCCCTAATGTTCATTTCAGGTCTTACCCCTTCCAAACTCTCGATCTAGGTCAAGGTGTACCAATTCAATTAGCTAAATGCGTCGACTCAAGCAACTAATCTCTATTAAATGCAATGATTAACAACACAAACCTAATTTGCACCAAACCCTAGTCACCTATTCATAATTCCCTAATTACCATGGCTCCCCTATGCCCTAGCATAGAAGATTAGCTATGCATAATAGATATTGGGGAAATAATAAATAGCACAACAAACAAATTAAACATACTAATTAACAAAGAGACAAGGGAAGGAGAAATCAATAGAAGAGATGAAAACAAGAATGAAATTGCAATAATAATTAATCGAAATAGGGATTAGAAATACCGAATACAAAAGAGTAGCAATGGAGTAATTAGGTTTTTAAGAGTAGAGTTCTAAGAGAAGGAAAATCCGAGAGAAGAGAAGAAGTTGTCCTGTCGTTTTTCTATTATTCCTTATTTATTCTAAGTTACAAAATAAAATATCCAAAAGGTGCTGAAAGATTGTGTATAAGACTAAACCTCTCGATTGAGTAAAATTAAACTCCTCGATCAAGAAGAACAAGAAGCAAACCTCTCGATCGAGTAATACAAGTACTCGATCGAGGAACTCAATAAACACCCAACTCGATCGAGTAAGCAACCACTCTGGTCGATCGACTGGTATAGGCAACCACTCTGGTCGATCAAGAACAATAGCACCATATCAGCGTAAACGCACTTAAAGCATCTTCCGAAACCACTTCACGCATCCTTAGGCAACAATATCCGGGCTCCGATTCTTCTTTCTCCGAAATGCATGGAAACGGGGCAAGTTTAGGCTCGATTATGCTCCTTGTGGCTCCTTTCTGCAATTAACACAAGATAGACCAAAGTAGACTATTCGGAGAATATTTGTTGCTAGATGCCACATAAATAACATAAAAATGCGTGTAAAAATAGGGTCAAAACCTTATATAAAATACACGCATCAAGCCTCCCAAAACCAAACCTTTTCTTGTCCCCAAGCAAACTATGAATGCAGCTAAAGACAGCCAGTGGAATGGGACTAACTTATCGGCTACAAATTGTCCACCAAAATCAATTTAATGCAACAACTAACAAAGTGGCGAAAGGTAAGTGCAAACGAATTAAATCAATGCTTTAAACTATTGAACCATCGACCTTGCAAGACTCAAAGATATCGGACTTTCGCGGGTCGCTCATCACACATATTAAGCACAAGGTGAGTATAAATGTATGAGATAGAAAGAAGTAAGGACGCTCACCTAACTCGACCTATAATGACATGCATGCAACTAACATGAAATCGATTTCCACTGGCTGTACATATGCATTCCAACCAATCAGGACCAAGACATACGCCGAGGACTTACATATAATGTGAGGTGAGGCAATTGGGTAATAAGGGGCAAAATAAATTTGGATAAGTGGAGGTAAAGCCAAGTTAGTACAACCAAAACCAAATAATCATCACATTTCGCTTCACTACTCAATACAAAACGCAAAACCATGCCATTGTGGAAAAACATCACTCACATCAACAAAAGACTCCCCATAAGAAATAATGATAAACATGGGATTATTATTCAACGATCTTTTTCCATATGATTTTTCTTTTTCTTTCTTTTTTCATTCCTTTAAATTTTTTTTTTCATTTCTTTCTCATTTCACTTTTCCTCTTTTTCATTCACGACCAACTTCAAATCTTTTGAAGCAAACCAAATCTAACATGGATAATAGCATACCCATAATAACCACGCAACTAGCTTGACAGGGTAGGCTAAATTTGGATGTAGTTAGGGAGTTAAAAGGCAAATTTGGCTAATGTGAAGTTAATGGGTAGTAATGAAAGAAGGATTGTAAGTTACCTCTCCACGTGTGTCACCACCGCAAATCGAATGCATACAGGTACTAAGAAAAGAATGTCATGCACGTGCAAATTGATGTTACATGTCTTATAGAGAGTACTACTCACATCCTATATGAAACTGGCCATGAATGTCACCAGTTTATCAAGCTCTAAACCTTAGAAAGTATATGTAACTTGCCAATAAGAGAGTCAAGTCTATTCGTTCAGATAAGTTTAAACCAAAACTCGTAGATTACACACATTACCATGACAACAAAAATGTTAAAAATGTGCAAGGCAAGGGTGAAAGACTCAAAGTAGCATAAAAGTTCCAAGGTTCCGACTCAACCGAAATGCAAAAGTAAACGTGAGATTTTTGAATTTTTTTTGATATTTTTGAAATAAAACAACAGTGCATGCGAAAATAAACGTGCAAACTGAAATGCAATAAATAAAACAACATGCAGACACAGATATGGATGCATTCTCTCCCCAAACCAAATCGTACAATGCCCATATTGTACCAAAAATAGGGAAAGAAAATGCAAACTGACGAGAAAAGATGAGGTAGTCTTGGAAAACTTATAAGATGACGTGAATTAACGACCTCCCTAAACCAGCCAGCAACATGGGAGGTCGTTGTAATACCCGCTCTTTTAGAGACCTGTCGACCAGCGTTGACCGACCTCGGGGGTGGTAATGGTCCTTAGAAGTACGTACTAAAGTGATCTTATGTTGTGAGTTAGGGGTGGTACTCGATAGAGTAGAGGCTACTCGATCGAGTAGCTTTGATAATCGATCGAGTAAGGGACACTCGATCGAGTAGGTAGGCCACTCGATCGAGTATTGTGTTTTCAGCGAGGGTTTATAATCGCGTTTTGTTATATCCGCAATCATTTCCGCCTCATTTCTTCAGATCCTTAGGTCGCCTCTTTCCCTTCCCTTCACCATATAACCTCCATGGAAGCCTTTGAAGGTCCTTGTGCCTTAGGAGAGCATAGCTTGAGTCGGGTAGCGGTCCTTTGCCAGGTTTCTTCTTGTAGGTATGTCTTCGTCATCATCATCCGTATCCTTATCTTTGCAGTTAGGGTTTGCTTGGTAGTGATATATGGTTGTGTTATGTGTATAGGTGTTGCTTGATTGCTGGGTTTTGCATGTATGAGCGTGGAATCGTTGCAGTAGCTTAAAGGTAGGTTCGCCTACTCATTTCCTGTGGATGGTTTAGTGTGTCGGTTATTGTGTCTTGGTTGTTGTTGTGTGGTTGTGTTGTGTGGCAGCGTATATGCAGTAGTCGGTTGGTGTATATAGTTTGTTGGTTGTTGTTGTATTGCAGCTGTCTGTGACTGTTTGTCTCTGGTTCTCGAGGTGCGGCCTCGGCTGAGTGGAGTCACTTGCGGGAGTGGCTTCACACCCTAGTTTCGCCCTCCGTGGAACCCGCCACGGGAGGGGATGTGCACATTAATGGGACAAGGTTATCGCTCGGTATGATGAGCGGATATTTGGTGGGTACGGCTACGGTCCCCCACTGGCAGGGCTGGTCCAGTGGACAGTTGGTGACGGAGATTGATTGGAGTGGGTGTGATTGCGTGTGACTGGTTGTGTTTGTAATGTATTGATAATTGTTATTAGTTTATGTTGAGTCTTGCCCCAGTTACTGACCTTGTGTGGTTGTCTTGTTTGTTTATGTGTCTGTCGTGATCCCTTATGGTGAGGAGTCTGTCTTAGCAGGTGTTGATGTCGTTGATAGCTGGAGTCCGGGCAGGGATGAGTCTTCACGAGTTCTGATAGTAATAGAGTGCAGCCGATGAGTTGTACCTTTATTTTGTTAAGTTGGTTGTCACGCTTGTAATATAACAATAGTTGTTCTTTTATCGACTTTTGATGATTACTTACCTCGGGCAACCGAGATGGTAACGCTCTTATATGCTAAGGAAGGCCTAGTTAAGGCTCCTCAGAATATGGGGGTGTTACAAAGTGGTATCAGAGCGACGATTTTGGAAACTGTAACAAATGAACCTAATGAACGTAGTGAGTCTAATAAAGTGAACCTGGTGTATGTGTAATGGGAGCCCCAGCTGATGCTAGATTTTGGGTGAGTAGGCGCCCTCATTTCAAAATCTTGGCCCCATTGTACTTAAATCAGTCACTGGGTATGGGAATGTGGAGTCCGTGAGTATGTGCTTAATGTGAATGTGGATTTCGTTGGAGCTATCTGTAGTCGAGTCTTTGTTAAAGTTGATATAGGTATGATAGTTGAATTGGATCATATGTGGTGAAGCTTGGTAGAATTAGTGAGCTTATGCGATGAGTATGAGAAACGTAAAAAGGGGTTATTTAATAGATATGTGTGAAAAGTGAACATGTGGTGTTTGCTTAAGGTTATTAGTAATGGTGAACCTATATGAGTTTATAAGTCCTACCGTAGCTATAGTAATGATAGTTAAAGAAGTGTTGAGTTACGATGTGAGAAGTAGCAAACGGTGATGCGTGGATGCATTGTTTAATGGTTGAAACTTTCCGCTGCGTGATGATCAGTTTATGTAGAATAATTTTTTATGTTGATATTGGAACATGATAGGCTTTAATTTGTTTATGTAGAATATACCTGGATGGCATGAGGATATCCACCGTTAATTATATGTTTTATATTGACGTGAGCATAAGTTTGCTAGCAATGTGGTGAGACGAGTCTAGGTATGATATGGTGACGTAAATGTGTATACGAATGACTCGGTAGCAGGTAAACCGTGTTGTGTGAATTTTTTGTACCGTGATATGATATGAATCTTATCTGATGAGTCGGTATTATATGTTTAAATAATAATGATGATATAGAAGTAGGTACGGTAACCAGTGACGAATTCCGAACTTGGTTTGGAATCGACACGCGATATTGTTTTTGCAGAAATCTTCAATTAATTTTGTATTTCGATCAAGTAGAGGGCACTCGATCGAGTACCCTAGGCACTCGATCGAGTAGGCTACAGTACAGAGGCTCTTACAGGTTTCTTAAAACCCTTATTTCTTCTTATTCCTCTCATTCTTTCTCCTTTATTCGAATCCTAAGCTCTAAAATTCCTTAAAAACACTCATAATCTTGTGGTGGTAGTGATTGATTTGGGTTGTTTTTCCTTGTTTAATTGCATTCTTTTACCTTCCATCTAATCAAGGTATGAATTTCTTCCCTATCTACATGTTTTATCACTTTGAATCTATTAGAATGATAGAATAGTTCGAAAATTTCGATTCATATGGACAAAAATTGCTTGTAATCGTTGTAATGTGATTCATATGCTTCCCTTTAATGATTATTGATGTTAATTGTGCTAAAAGTAGAGTAGAAATTGCAAAATTGGGGGCGAATTTTCTAGGGTTTGCAAAATCAAAATTGATTTTTGATTGTTTTCTATATGTTGGATGATGAAATTGAGTACTATATGTTACATATGTTATGTTAGAAGTTGGATTTTGGTAATTTTCACCTTAAAATTTGCCTTAAAACTCCGTCTTAAAAGTGCCCCAAATTGAAATTCGTTTCCTATGACTAAGGTTTTGTATTGGATATGAATATATATGCTAGAGTTAAACTCTTAAATTAGTAGTGGCGATGTTAACTCTTGAGGAATGTGTCAAAATCGTTACAGCTGTAGAGACCATCTGACTAGTGTACTTGAGTTGTTTGCTTCTAATGTTGAAAGTTGATGATGACATGTTTTAAGTTGCCTTTCTATGACCATATATGAATATTTCACATGTTATCAAGTAATTACATGAGGCAGCATTTGAGCCATGCCATGATATCCGAATTGGTCGAGTAGATTATGTTTATTATGTTAAAGTTTTTACAGCTATAGAGATCGTCTGAGTTACTATAAACTGAATTTATGTATCCAATTGGGATTTGTTGGTAAAAGTGTGTACCTAGATGTATATTCAATGTTCAATTGTGTAAAGTATGTGTTTAAGTACCTATGCATGTTTATTTAAACCGCATGCTGAAACAGATGCCGAGACTGAACATAGGGACCCGTCAGTGCAAAAGGGGGAGGGCTTCACAGCCCGAAGTTGGGGAGGGTAGTGGACTCGTTGTACCCGTGGTACCGGAATACCCTTCAATGGTGTTTGTAGACTTTAAATAGAGAGAGCGATTTGTGGCGTTGCAAAAACGCAAAATGAGGCCTAACCGTTGTGTGGATACCACACTTCTTGAGGACTTGGGAATTGAGACGGATGTCCGTCACATCTTTTAGACTTTGGGGTTTATGGGGTTATATCGGTTGAGGAACCATTCTTACCCTTTTCTGACTTTAGAGTTTATGAGCTCGTTTAATTACGAGCCAGCTGCACAAACTATTGAGTTTCGTTTGATGAACACGAGCTTCGTGTTGACCATGGACCATTTTGCTTCTCACCTTGGGTTGGCCAAGCCTCCCAAGGATTCCATCAGTGAGATCCCATCCGAGTGCGGTGTCTGCCGACTCATGCCTTGTATTTCCGGAAAGCCAGCTCCCACCTCTAGCAACATGTTGATTAATGATGTTCAACATGTTACTTTGAGGATCTTCCTTCGTTCTTTGTCAAACCTCCTTTACGAGAGGCCGGATATGAGTAAGCTAAACAATCATGAACTGTTGCTTTTGATGTCTTATCTGAACTCAGAGCGGACCGAGAGGGAGGGGGGGTCTTTAATGCTCCCGCCATGGTCTGCGCTAGCCTGGCCTTGATGGCTACTTCCACCACCCGGTACCTGAGTTGTGGTGCTATCGCCACTCGGCAAGCTGAAAAGCTAGCCTCCTTTGAGGCTTCTTCGGAGTACGTGCCTCTATCTACTCCGGTGCCTACGATGGACAGAGACTACTACCTCGACCTGAAATGGTTGAGAACTTTAGCTGATGGCAGCCTAGCTTGGAGGGTGTGGGGTATGAGTTGGATGAAGATCCCGGCTCCTGAGCACCTCCCACCGACAGAGCCGTTAGATCCGGTGGTGGTGGGTGTTGACTCCGATGAGGAGGAGGAGGATGATGATGTACCTCGACAGTTGCAGATGATACCCGTCATTGTGAGTACCAAAAATAAAATTTATATTTCCTATTAAGACTAACAAAAGCTAGTGGTAACAGGGTCGAACCACAGAGAGGCAGATGTAATTATTAGATCTCTAATTTCAGTCTAAGGTAACAGTGCATGGCGGTTGAGTTGATTTGGTTTATAGGTAAAGGCAAATAAAGACAGTAACCTAAATAAACGGATAAAATCAAGAAATAAAAAGGGTGCAAGGATGATCGGTTCACTATAGTTTCGGCGGCAGCAAACTAGGTAGGTTGGAAACAATCACGTGAGACGGGAAAATAAGAGGTCCTTTCGGTCCACTCTCACAGGTAGCATCTTTCGATCTCGCTACAGGTCCCTAATACCACTAATACTGACTTTCGTCTTGAAAAGTGACTAAAGGTCTAAATCAATCTATCTTTCGATCTAATTAATCTAGTCGTCTTAATTAAGTAGGCTATTTCCCTTCCAACCGAACAAATGACCATGACACATGCCGAGGTATATATGGGATATGTGAGGTAATGGGCAGGAAAGGCAAAACATTTATGGGAATGTGGGGGTACAGGTGATCAAGCTAGTACCGTAACAAAACCATATGACAATATCCACTTCTTGCTCAAACTTCAACAACAAACGGGTGCTATAGCAAGCACAAAACTCACAATCTCCGTAATAAATCAACTCCCCATAATATATAAATGAAACATGGGAGCAAAAATCGCCATTTGATAAAGACTTGAATCGTGCGAAATGATTTTTTCTCTTTCTCTTCTCGGGTCTCAGTCGATCGACCGATGCCGGTCGATCGACGCCTATACAGTACAACATTCTTTTTTTTGTCTTTATTTTCTTTTTCGAATCATTTTTCTCTTTCTTTTCTTTTTTTTTTCTTTTTTTTGTTTTTTCTATTTGTTTTTTTTTCTTTCGTTTCTTTCTTTCATCTTCCCGACAACATCTCAAACATGAGCATATGCTACCAAAAACGAAGTAACAATCCCAAAAACTAAACTACTAGCTTGACAAAGGCAGGCTAAATGTAGGATGTAGTTAACGGGACAAAAAGGCTATTTTTGGCAGTGTGGAGCTTATGGGTAAAAATAATAGAAGGAGACCTCTTCCACATGTGTCAACTAACCACGAACGAAATACATACAGGTATTAAGGAGATTAAGTTCATATTTGTGCATAATAATGTAACATGTCTCATAAGGAGTACTACTCACATTCCTAGATGAATTGGTCACAGATGACACCGATTATAGGCTCTAAAACTCGAAAAATATAAGTAGTTTGCCAAAAATAAAAGTCATGTCTAAGGTCCAGCAAATAAGTTAACGAAAACTCGTAGATATGCATTTATGATTCTACTAATAACATGTCAATCAGCAAGGCTTAGGCAAAAACAGATGCAAATGCAATGTCATCATTGAAATACTACCGTTCCGACTCGACCTACATGCTAAAATAAACGTGCATATTTTGAAATAGCTGAAATTTTTCAATTTTTTTTGAATTTTTATATATGAGAAACGAAACAAACAAATGCAAACTGAAATAAACAAATGCAAACTAAAATGTAAACGTGAATGCAAGCAAATGATATGCGACGCAAAACCCTTCCCCAAACCAAATCGCACAATGTCCCCATTGTGCAAAATCATGTAATGAAAGAAAAGAGAAACGGGAATTTGCGAGAAAATTAAGTAAACAAGACATGAAGTAAGTGTAATACTCCGTATTTATGAGTCTCTGGGTACTCTATCGAGTAGGCCTTACTCTGTCGAGTAAGGGTGAGTTGCGTTTTAAAATAGTTTCTGACCTGTTGGGTACTCGATCGAGTACCGTTGATACTCGATCGAGTAAGGGGGCACTCGATCGAGTACCTTAGCTACTCGATCGAGTAGCCGGTTTACGGGGAGTTTTTCTCGGGTTTTGTTAATTATGCGATTAGGTATATAATCTTTTCCGTCATTGTTCTTAAACACTTTTCAAAACCTATTTACTGTCAAGAGAGAAAACAAAACATCATTCTTCACTTTAATCGCATTGTTAGCAAATCCCGGAGTTTGGAAGGTCGGATTTCACCTTTCTTTATACCGTTGAGAATAAGAGCATGCCTGCAATATAATATGAAAGCAATCTCTACAACCGTACATTTGCATTCCAACCGAACAAATGACCATGACACATGCCGAGGTATATATGGGATATGTGAGGTAATGGGCAGGAAAGGCAAAACATTTATGGGAATGTGGGGGTACAGGTGATCAAGCTAGTACCGTAACAAAACCATATAACAATATCCACTTCTTGCTCAAACTTCAACAACAAACGGGTGCTATAGCAAGCACAAAACTCACAATCTCCGTAATAAATCAACTCCCCATAATATATAAATGAAACATGGGAGCAAAAATCGCCATTTGATAAAGACTTGAATCGTGCGAAATGATTTTTTCTCTTTCTCTTCTCGGGTCCCAGTCGATCGACCGATGCCGGTCGATCGACGCCTATCTGATACAACATTCTTTTTTTTGTCTTTATTTTCTTTTTTTTTCGAATCATTTTTCTCTTTCTTTTCTTTTTTTTTTTCTTTTTTTTGTTTTTTCTATTTGTTTTTTTTTCTTTCGTTTCTTTCTTTCATCTTCCCGACAACATCTCAAACATGAGCATATGCTACCAAAAACGAAGTAACAATCCCAAAAACTAAACTACTAGCTTGACAAAGGCAGGCTAAATGTAGGATGTAGTTAACGGGACAAAAAGGCTATTTTTGGCAGTGTGGAGCTTATGGGTAAAAATAATAGAAGGAGACCTCTTCCACATGTGTCAACTAACCACGAACGAAATGCATACAGGTATTAAGGAGATTAAGTTCATATTTGTGCATAATAATGTAACATGTCTCATAAGGAGTACTACTCACATTCCTAGATGAATTGGTCACAGATGACACCAGTTATAGGCTCTAAAACTCAGAAATATAAGTAGTTTGCCAAAAATAAAAGTCATGTCTAAGGTCCAGCAAATAAGTTAACGAAAACTCGTAGATATGCATTTATGATTCTACTAATAACATGTCAATCAACAAGGCTTAGGCAAAAAAGATGCAAATGCAATGTCATCATTGAAATACTACCGTTCCGACTCGACCTACATGCTAAAATAAACGTGCATATTTTGAAATAGCTGAAATTTTTCAATTTTTTTTGAATTTTTATATATGAGAAACGAAACAAACAAATGCAAACTGAAATAAACAAATGCAAACTAAAATGTAAACGTGAATGCAAGCAAATGATATGCGACGCAAAACCCTTCCCCAAACCAAATCGCACAATGTCCCCATTGTGCAAAATCATGTAATGAAAGAAAAGAGAAACGGGAATTTGCGAGAAAATTAAGTAAACAAGACATGAACTAAGTGTAATACTCCGTATTTATGAGTCTCTGGGTACTCTATCGAGTAGGCCTTACTCTGTCGAGTAAGGGTGAGTTGCGTTTTAAAATAGTTTCTGACCTGTTGGGTACTCGATCGAGTACCGTTGATACTCGATCGTGTAAGGGGGCACTCGATCGAGTACCTTAGCTACTCGATCGAGTAGCCGGTTTACGGGGAGTTTTTCTCGGGTTTTGTTAATTATGCGATTAGGTATATAATCTTTTCCGTCATTGTTCTTAAACACTTTTCAAAACCTATTTACTGTCAAGAGAGAAAACAAAACATCATTCTTCACTTTAATCGCATTGTTAGCAAATCCCGGAGTTTGGAAGGTCGGATTTCACCTTTCTTTATACCGTTGAGAATAAGAACATGCCTGCAATATAATATGAAAGCAATCTCTACAACCGTACATTTGCATTCCAACCGAACAAATGACCATGACACATGCCGAGGTATATATGGGATATGTGAGGTAATGGGCAGGAAAGGCAAAACATTTATGGGAATGTGGGGGTACAGGTGATCAAGCTAGTACCGTAACAAAACCATATGACAATATCCACTTCTTGCTCAAACTTCAACAACAAACGGGTGCTATAGCAAGCACAAAACTCACAATCTCCGTAATAAATCAACTCCCCATAATATATAAATGAAACATGGGAGCAAAAATCGCCATTTGATAAAGACTTGAATCGTGCGAAATGATTTTTTCTCTTTCTCTTCTCGGGTCCCAGTCGATCGACCGATGCCGGTCGATCGACGCCTATACAGTACAACATTCTTTTTTTTGTCTTTATTTTCTTTTTCGAATCATTTTTCTCTTTCTTTTCTTTTTTTTGTTTTTTCTATTTGTTTTTTTTCTTTCGTTTCTTTCTTTCCTCTTCCCGACAACATCTCAAACATGAGCATATGCTACCAAAAACGAAGTAACAATCCCAAAAACTAAACTACTAGCTTGACAAAGGCAGGCTAAATGTAGGATGTAGTTAACGGGGCAAAAAGGCTATTTTTGGCAGTGTGGAGCTTATGGGTAAAAATAATAGAAGGAGACCTCTTCCACATGTGTCAACTAACCACGAACGAAATGCATACAGGTATTAAGGAGATTAAGTTCATATTTGTGCATAATAATGTAACATGTCTCATAAGGAGTACTACTCACATTCCTAGATGAATTGGTCACAGATGACACCAGTTATAGGCTCTAAAACTCAGAAATATAAGTAGTTTGCCAAAAATAAAAGTCATGTCTAAGGTCCAGCAAATAAGTTAACGAAAACTCGTAGATATGCATTTATGATTCTACTAATAACATGTCAATCAGCAAGGCTTAGGCAAAAACAGATGCAAATGCAATGTCATCATTGAAATACTACCGTTCCGACTCGACCTACATGCTAAAATAAACGTGCATATTTTGAAATAGCTGAAATTTTTCAATTTTTTTTGAATTTTTATATATGAGAAACGAAACAAACAAATGCAAACTGAAATAAACAAATGCAAACTAAAATGTAAACGTGAATGCAAGCAAATGATATGCGACGCAAAACCCTTCCCCAAACCAAATCGCACAATGTCCCCATTGTGCAAAATCATGTAATGAAAGAAAAGAGAAACGGGAATTTGCGAGAAAATTAAGTAAACAAGACATGAAGTAAGTGTAATACTCCGTATTTATGAGTCTCTGGGTACTCTATCGAGTAGGCCTTACTCTGTCGAGTAAGGGTGAGTTGCGTTTTAAAATAGTTTCTGACCTGTTGGGTACTCGATCGAGTACCGTTGATACTCGATCGTCTAAGGGGGCACTCGATCGAGTACCTTAGCTACTCGATCGAGTAGCCGGTTTACGGGGAGTTTTTCTCGGGTTTTGTTAATTATGCGATTAGGTATATAATCTTTTCCGTCATTGTTCTTAAACACTTTTCAAAACCTATTTACTGTCAAGAGAGAAAACAAAACATCATTCTTCACTTTAATCGCATTGTTAGCAAATCCCGGAGTTTGGAAGGTCGGATTTCACCTTTCTTTATACCGTTGAGAATAAGAACATGCCTGCAATATAATATGAAAGCAATCTCTACAACCGTACATTTGCATTCCAACCGAACAAATGACCATGACACATGCCGAGGTATATATGGGATATGTGAGGTAATGGGCAGGAAAGGCAAAACATTTATGGGAATGTGGGGGTACAGGTGATCAAGCTAGTACCGTAACAAAACCATATGACAATATCCACTTCTTGCTCAAACTTCAACAACAAACGGGTGCTATAGCAAGCACAAAACTCACAATCTCCGTAATAAATCAACTCCCCATAATATATAAATGAAACATGGGAGCAAAAATCGCCATTTGATAAAGACTTGAATCGTGCGAAATGATTTTTTCTCTTTCTCTTCTCGGGTCCCAGTCGATCGACCGATGCCGGTCGATCGACGCCTATACAGTACAACATTCTTTTTTTTGTCTTTATTTTCTTTTTCGAATCATTTTTCTCTTTCTTTTCTTTTTTTTGTTTTTTCTATTTGTTTTTTTTCTTTCGTTTCTTTCTTTCATCTTCCCGACAACATCTCAAACATGAGCATATGCTACCAAAAACGAAGTAACAATCCCAAAAACTAAACTACTAGCTTGACAAAGGCAGGCTAAATGTAGGATGTAGTTAACGGGACAAAAAGGCTATTTTTGGCGGTGTGGAGCTTATGGGTAAAAATAATAGAAGGAGACCTCTTCCACATGTGTCAACTAACCACGAACCAAATGCATACAGGTATTAAGGAGATTAAGTTCATATTTGTGCATAATAATGTAACATGTCTCATAAGGAGTACTACTCACATTCCTAGATGAATTGGTCACAGATGACACCAGTTATAGGCTCTAAAACTCAGAAATATAAGTAGTTTGCCAAAAATCAAAGTCAAATCTAAGGTCCAGCAAATAAGTTAACGAAAACTCGTAGATATGCATTTATGATTCTACTAATAACTTGTCAATCAGCAAGGCTTAGGCAAAAAAAGATGCAAATGCAATGTCATCATTGAAATACTACCGTTCCGACTCGACCTACATGCTAAAATAAACGTGCATATTTTGAAATAGCTGAAATTTTTCAATTTTTTTTGAATTTTTATATATGAGAAACGAAACAAACAAATGCAAACTGAAATAAACAAATGCAAACTGAAATGTAAACGTGAATGCAAGCAAATGATATGCGACGCAAAACCCTTCCCCAAACCAAATCGCACAATGTCCCCATTGTGCAAAATCATGTAATGAAAGAAAAGAGAAACGGGAATTTGCGAGAAAATTAAGTAAACAAGACATCAAGTAAGTGTAATACTCCGTATTTATGAGTCTCTGGGTACTCTATCGAGTAGGCCTTACTCTGTCGAGTAAGGGTGAGTTGCGTTTTAAAATAGTTTCTGACCTGTTGGGTACTCGATCGAGTACCGTTGATACTCGATCGTGTAAGGGGGCACTCGATCGAGTACCTTAGCTACTCGATCGAGTAGCCGGTTTACGGGGAGTTTTTCTCGGGTTTTGTTAATTATGCGATTAGGTATATAATCTTTTCCGTCATTGTTCTTAAACACTTTTCAAAACCTATTTACTGTCAAGAGAAAAACAAAACATCATTCTTCACTTTAATCGCATTGTTAGCAAATCCCGGAGTTTGGAAGGTCGGATTTCACCTTTCTTTATACCGTTGAGAATAAGAACATGCCTGCAATATAATATGAAAGCAATCTCTACAACCGTACATTTGCATTCCAACCGAACAAATGACCATGACACATGCCGAGGTATATATGGGATATGTGAGGTAATGGGCGAGAAAGGCAAAACATTTATGGGAATGTGGGGTACAGTGATCAAGCTAGTACCGTAACAAAACCATATGACAATATCCACTTCTTGCTCAAACTTCAACAACAAACGGGTGCTATAGCAAGCACAAAACTCACAATCTCCGTAATAAATCAACTCCCCATAATATATAAATGAAACATGGGAGCAAAAATCGCCATTTGATAAAGACTTGAATCGTGCGAAATGATTTTTTCTCTTTCTCTTCTCGGGTCCCGATCGATCGACCGATCTTGCGGTCGATCGATCGACGCCTATCTGATACAACATTCTTTTTTTTGTCTTTATTTTCTTTTTCGAATCATTTTTCTCTTTCTTTTCTTTTTTTTGTTTTTTCTATTTGTTTTTTTTCTTTCGTTTCTTTCTTTCATCTTCCCGACAACATCTCAAACATGAGCATATGCTACCAAAAACGAAGTAACAATCCCAAAAACTAAACTACTAGCTTGACAAAGGCAGGCTAAATGTAGGATGTAGTTAACGGGGCAAAAAGGCTATTTTTGGCAGTGTGGAGCTTATGGGTAAAAATAATAGAAGGAGACCTCTTCCACATGTGTCAACTAACCACGAACCAAATGCATACAGGTATTAAGGAGATTAAGTTCATATTTGTGCATAATAATGTAACATGTCTCATAAGGAGTACTACTCACATTCCTAGATGAATTGGTCACAGATGACACCAGTTATAGGCTCTAAAACTCAGAAATATAAGTAGTTTGCCAAAAATCAAAGTCAAATCTAAGGTCCAGCAAATAAGTTAACGAAAACTCGTAGATATGCATTTATGATTCTACTAATAACTTGTCAATCAGCAAGGCTTAGGCAAAAAAAGATGCAAATGCAATGTCATCATTGAAATACTACCGTTCCGACTCGACCTACATGCTAAAATAAACGTGCATATTTTGAAATAGCTGAAATTTTTCAATTTTTTTTGAATTTTTATATATGAGAAACGAAACAAACAAATGCAAACTGAAATAAACAAATGCAAACTGAAATGTAAACGTGAATGCAAGCAAATGATATGCGACGCAAAACCCTTCCCCAAACCAAATCGCACAATGTCCCCATTGTGCAAAATCATGTAATGAAAGAAAAGAGAAACGGGAATTTGCGAGAAAATTAAGTAAACAAGACATCAAGTAAGTGTAATACTCCGTATTTATGAGTCTCTGGGTACTCTATCGAGTAGGCCTTACTCTGTCGAGTAAGGGTGAGTTGCGTTTTAAAATAGTTTCTGACCTGTTGGGTACTCGATCGAGTACCGTTGATACTCGATCGTGTAAGGGGGCACTCGATCGAGTACCTTAGCTACTCGATCGAGTAGCGGTTTACTGGGAGTTTTCTCGGGTTTTGTTAATTATGCGATTAGGTATATAATCTTTTCCGTCATTGTTCTTAAACACTTTTCAAAACCTATTTACTGTCAAGAGAGAAAAAAACATCGTTCTTCACTTTAATCGCATTGTTAGCAAATCCCGGAGTTTGGAAGGTCGGATTTCACCTTTCTTTATACCGTTGAGATCCTTGCGTCGAGGGTAAGATCTATGTACCGTTTTTATAGTATTTCCTTTAAGTTGTTTAAACCCTAATATGGGAATTGGGGTTTTGTTGTAGATAATGATTGGTAGTGATTATGTGTATGTATGATAGGAGGAGGATTTGTAGAAGAGGCTTTTTGATACAGCTGTTGAGACCGTCTGATTGTTGTGCTTTCCAGGTAGGATTTCCTACTCAGTATTAGTCCCATAATGGGATGATTGTTGATGTGTTGTGGTTGATTGAATAATATAGTAATTGTATTGTGACGGTTTGTTGATTGTGATTGTTTGTCTCTCGGTTCTCGAGCGTGTCCTCGGCCGGTGGGGGGTCACTTGCGGGAGTGGCTTCATGCCCTAGTTTCGCCCTTCGTGGAACCCGCCATGGAAGGGGATGTGCACATTAATGGACAGGGTTATCGCTCATTATGAGGAGCGGGGATTTGGTGAGTACGGATGCGGTCCCCCACCGCGGTCGGTTCGATGGACGATCGGTGATTGAGATTGATGGGACTGGTGTGATTGTGTGTGTGTGACGGTGTAAGTTGTCTGCTTTTGTCATATTGTTGATATATATATAAGTTGTGTGATTAGTACTGACCCCCTTGTTGTTTGTAAAACTGCGGTGATCCATTCGGGGATGGTGAGCGATAATGAAAGCGAGTTTGAGTTGAGTCTTCGGATAGGCTGGATGTGCCACCGTCTGACGATAGAAGTCTTCCGCTGTAGCTTTGCTAGTTTTATAACATTTTAGTTAATTCAGTAGACAGTTGGTTTGAGAACATGTATCGTATTTTGGTATTTGGTTTCAGTTGTAACCTTTCACTAAACTTATATTATTTAAAGTTGTTTCGTTATTGTCTTATGAATATCATGCCTCGGGTAACCGAGATGGTGGCATCCTTATACCTGAGTGGTCCTGGTAAGGCACTTGGAGTATGGGGGTGTTATAAATGGTATCAGAGCGACGATCCTGAAACCTGTAACCAATGAATCCAATGAATATAGGGAGTCAATTAAAATGAACCCGGGGTAAAAGTTGTAGGAGTTAATGCAAAGGCTTGGGAGACGTCCCAAAGTCGCGAACTCGCCCTACAATTTTGAACCGGTCACCATGGGATATGAGTCAGGATCGCTATGTGTTTACTAATGCTCTATTGCGTGTGTTGGATAGATGAGTGTTATATAGTTGAATGGATGTGTGGTGGAAAAGATGAAGGTAATATTTTTCTAATGATAACATGAATTGTGATGGGAATTACTACTAGTTACTATTGTGTATATGCATATGATTGCGTGCATATGATTGGATGAATAAATTGTATGAATACGGGTATGAATGTGATCTATGATTTGGTTTGAAAAGATGAGGTAAGGAATTGCATGAGAATATGAAATTCATGTGGAGAACATGTTTATGTGATGGAAGTGGATTTTCTACTTTTGCTATGTTAGTAACATGTGAATAGGGGGATTTTATGTCGTATATTATGTTATTGTTGTACGTAAAGGTATAGAATAAAAGGATGTGGGTAAATTATGATTGACAAGTTAAATAATCTATGTGCATGATGAATGTTGTTGCATGGCTTTTGGAGATAGTAACATGTGATTAGGAATACTGGTTTTATGAGTATTGAGTTGTTTTTGTTTACCTTGTTGTCGTTTAAGTTGTTTGAAAGAGAAAATCGAATAGTTAAGTCGTCTGATTACAGCAAAGTTGTCTTTAAACTGTAATAACTTGGGATGCATAAATGATTTTAATGTGATTCGAATTGGAGGTGATAGCTTGTTCTTTTACGATTCTAACGATAGGTCACACGCCCAAAACGACCAAGAAATGAGTGAGTTATGACTGTTTTACGAAAACTGGACAGTGCTGAGAATTGGGGTACTCGATCGAGTATCCTTGGTACTCGATCGAGTAAGGGGCACTCGATCGAGTACGTTAGTTACTCGATCGAGTAGCCCTGGTGATTTGTTTTACGTGCTTCTGATCTTCGCCTACTCGATCGAGTAAGTCACTTACTCGATCGAGTGGCCTGTACTCGATCTAGTGACCCCTGTTTTGGGTCATATGCTTATCTTTTGGACATTCGTTGCATATTATGTTTAATTCAAAGGTATTATTTTGCTTCTTTATGCATCGTTTTACATGTATGTTGATCCTGATGCGTAAGTTACCCAATCTTATGGTGTAGTGAGTGGCACCTGTGGTGAGTAGGAGTTCGGTGGGAGGACATGAGTTCTATGTGTTGTGATAGATAGTGGAAAAAGAAAAGGGAGATTGGTATGGCTTAATTGAGGCATAAAGCATGTTTTGTGAGACGGGATGAGTGATATGATTGTGTGTTGAGTAATGTAAGAGTAAGTGAATGTGGGCAAAGAGTGATGTAAGTTTAAGGAACATGAGAATGAAAAGATTGAAAGAAAGGATGTGGATAGTAGCAACCTGAGATGTATAACGAATTATGGAGGGAGATGGTTAGAAATAGTGTTGAGTAAGAATATATGTAATGAAAGGTCGTTTTAGAGGAATTGAGAAGAGTGGTATATAGCGAACTTAATGGAGACATGTCGCGACGTGGATTTGCAGATAGTGAATGAGTTTGGAAATTTGTGTTATCGAGAGACGAAACTAATGTGTGATTTCCTTGGGCAATTAACGGTATAAAAAGAATTTTGATTTCTAGAGATGTAAAAAGGGAGATGTAATTGTTTGAACATTAAACGTTGATTTTTTTATGGACAAATTAGTGACAAGTTTGAGTGAGTGGAGTGATGAGAGGGGACCCATGGTAAGAAAGAGTGAGATAATATCGATAAGAAATAATGGGATTGAAATTTTGGAGCAATGAGAAGGTGATCGGAGCACTAAAGAGTTAGGAAGAAGTAATAAGGAGTTGAATGGTTAATTGCTTTAGTCGAGTGTAAAAAGAAAAGCATGAGGGGAGTAAAACTAAGAAAATTTTCACCGGAGTTATGTGATAAAAAAAATAAATAAATAAATAAAATAAGGAATCGTCAAGATGCATGATACTATCATGAGGAATTGAATTAATGATTATACAGGAGCTTCGGAACAACAAGATTAGTCTTGAGTTTTGAGGAATTAAGTAAAGTAAGAAGTTGGTAGAATGTCTGCAGGATATGAGATTTTGGTGGAGAGTTAGATGATGATACAATTAAGGATAGTATTGGGAATAATGTTGAGGTAATTTTGTTGATGGATTTGATGCTCGTTATTGGGGATGATAACCAAAGATAGGGAAGAAACGGTGATGTTTAGAGATGAGTGTAAGAAGTTTGATGTACGAACGGTAGTTGTGTGGAGGTGTTGTCGCTAGTGGTTAAGGTTAATGATAAATAGGAAAGATGACAATTCTAAAGAGGCTGATTTTGTAGAGATTGAATTGATAGGTATGGTTGTGAGGAAGTATAAGACATAGTCTTAGGAGGCGGTTTCTCATAGTAAGTGTTAACTCGCATAGTTATGTATGGCGAAAGGTGCTTGGTTATGCGAATGGAAGAATGTGATGAGGGCATGCGAGTTAAGCTCGGGCGATGTAACTTTGTTGAGTGGTAACTTACGTGATCAGGATTGACTAGTTGGATGTGATTATGGGTCTAAGATGTATATAAATGTTTGTGTGAGGTTATGACCTCACAAGACGTGGTATGGTGTGATTATCATAAAGTTGCTATTTGAATGTTCTGTAATGCATGTTGAGTACGCTAATCTAATTGAATGATATTCAAAAAGGTAATAATTTGAGTGATCTGGCATGACTGGCTATACTTGTATGTATTCATGATACATGTCAATCTGTGATATGGTAAGGGGATGATATTCACGAGGTTATTACCTGTTTAATTCATAAAATATGTTGTGTTATGATTTAGTAAAGTGGATTTGAGTAAGTTTTTCTTGTCTGAGAAGTTATTCTGAGTTAGTATTTATGGGAGTTGTATGTAGTTGTGATGACTATCGATGTGGTTGTGGTGCCTCGGGTGGTGATCCGGGCACGATATTTAGTGTTGAGATGCAGGTATTTTTTTTTTTTCGCACTACGGTGTGGCTGTTGGTGGCGGTGTTGTGATGCCGTCACCGGTTGTGGTGGAGTAGGCGGGATGATTATATGATTCGAGTTTCGAAAGTACATACCAGTCATACATAGATTGTTGTTTTGTTTGACGTTGCTTCCTGTGAGTTTCAGGTTGTACAGATAGACATTTGTTTTGTTTATCGATGTTTCTTACCAGTTAAGTTTTGGTATGTGAGTAGAGTATGATATGAAAGAGAGTTGTACATGTTTTCATTATTGTCATGGTATAGTGACATTCTGTTGATGGGATACAGTTGTGAGAAGTTGTTACAGTAATTTTGATCTTGTTTTAAGATAAGGCATCGGTAGTCATAGTCATGGCACATGATTCGTAGAACATGTGTGGTAATGATCTGATATATGTAGGTGGTTCATAATCTTTTGTTGAGACAGTGAGTGTAGGGTGTTGAATAATAAGTGTCGTGTTAAGTTATGTATGAGTCTTGCGGTAATGAAAGAAAGGAACTTGAGGCTCTAGTGTGAGTGTACGTAACAAGTGTGGATCGTGAGTTATGCTTTTGGTGATAAGCGTTTTATATAGTTTATATAGAGAGGTGTGTCATGTTGCGGTAATAGGGAACAAGTGAAGTTTTAAGTTAAGCTAAGGATTTTGTGGTATAGGTTTGGTGGTGTGACGAGTGAAGTGAAGTATGAGAGTTGTTTAAGTAAGAGAGCCTTGGATATGTGCATGGCGAGTGTTTAGATTATAGGTGGTTATCTTTGACATGCGGTGGTGATGAGGATAATGAAAAGATATATCTAGGGTTTAGTATTAGCGAGTTACGAGGACGTAACATTTATCTTAAGAGGAGTAGGATGCGATAAAAGAGATTTTGATGGGTGTGCATATGGTAATATATTTGGAAGTTTGAGTCTTGATGTCGAATAAAAGGTTGATTCGTGTTGTGGTTAATTTTGTTAAAGGTCATGACCGTGCTTGTAGTAGTTCGATGTTTAGGAGTGTGAGAATATTTCACCGGTGTTGTGATTGGATGATGATGTTTATGAGTGTTAGTAAACTTCGAGGACGAAGTTCCTTTTAAGGGTGGTAGAATGTAACATTCCGTTTGATGTCTATGAGTGTCTTGATTTTGGATTTGATAGTGGATGATACTATGGAGCTAGCAACGTTAGAGGATGGTAGTTGGTTATGTATGGAGTTGGTGTCGTGAGAGATATATATGTGGTGGATACGATATCGTGAGTCATGTTAAGGAAGTAAACATAGTTGGTGGGGTGGGTGTTAAGAGTTCATGTTTTATGATTGGTCGAGTTCTTGAGTTCTTAGTTATGTTGTTGTGTCTTGGTCGAGTTAGCATGGTTGTTTCATCTATGGGTTGAACTTCGGGGACGAAGTTCTTTTTAAGGAGGGAAGACTGTAATACTCCGTATTTATGAGTCTCTGGGTACTCTATCGAGTAGGCCTTACTCTGTCGAGTAAGGGTGAGTTGCGTTTTAAAATAGTTTCGGACCTGTTGGGTACTCGATCGAGTACCGTTGATACTCGATCGAGTAAGGGGGCAGTCGATCGAGTACCTTAGCTACTCGATCGAGTAGCCGGTTTACGGGGAGTTTTCTCGGGTTTTGTTAATTATGCGATTAGGTATATAATCTTTTCCGTCATTGTTCTTAAACACTTTTCAAAACCTATTTACTGTCAAGAGAGAAAACAAAACATCGTTCTTCACTTTAATCGCATTGTTAGCAAATCCCAGAGTTTGGAAGGTCGGATTTCACCTTTCTTTATACCGTTGAGATCCTTGCGTCGAGGGTAAGATCTATGTACCGTTTTTATAGTATTTCCTTTAAGTTGTTTAAACCCTAATATGGGGAATTGCGGGTTTTGTTGTAGATAATGATTGGTAGTGATTATGTGTATGTATGATAGGAGGAGGATTTGTAGAAGAGGCTTTTTGATACAGCTGTTGAGACCGTCTGATTGTTGTGCTTTCCAGGTAGGATTTCCTACTCAGTATTAGTCCCATAATGGGATGATTGTTGATGTGTTGTGGTTGATTGAATAATATAGTAATTGTATTATGACGGTTTGTTGATTGTGATTGTTTGTCTCTGGTTCTCGAGGTGTGTCCTCGGCTGAGTGGGGTCACTTGCGGGAGTGGCTTCACGCCCTAGTTTCGCCCTTCGTGGAACCCGCCATGGAAGGGGATGTGCACATTAATGGACAAGGTTATCGCTCATTATGAGGAGCGGGGATTTGGTGGGTACGGCTGCGGTCCCCCACTGGCAGGGCTGGTCCAGTGGACAGTCGGTAATTGAGATTGATGGGACTGGTGTGATTGTGTGTGTGTGTGACGGTGTAAGCTGTCTGTTTGTCGTATTGTTGATATATATATAAGTTGTGTGATTAGTACTGACCCCGGTTGTTGTTTCTAAAACCTGCGGTGATCCATTCGGGGATGGTGAGCGATGAATGAGCGAGTTTGAGTTGAGTCATGGGATAGCTGGGATGTGCCACCGTCTGACGATAGAAGTCTTCCGCTGTAGCTTTGCTAGTTTTATAACATTTCAGTTAATTCAGTAGACAGTTGGTTTGAGAACATGTATCGTATTTTGGTATTTAATTTCAGTTGTAACCTTTCACTAAACTTATATTATTTAAAGTTGTTTCGTTATTGTCTTATGAATATCATGTCTCGGGTAACCGAGATGGTGGCATCCTTATACCTGAGTGGTCCTGGTAAGGCACTTGGAGTATGGGGGTGTTACAGTAAGGACTTGGAACTCACAAGATTTTAAGCGCAGCAAAAGGAAACGTCCCCAAACCAGCGTGAGCTAGGAGGTTTCAGTAGCTAGCAGTGCTACCAAAAAGTACCTGAAAAAACAAAAGAACCACGCATAAGTCCGAGAAAACAATTTTTGAAGCGGTACAATGTGCATAAGATGAAGAAATTGAAGAAAACAGAATTATGTCGGAAAATAAAGAGAAGGAAAGACTCCCTTAATTCCGCAAAACGACCAAACACAGCAGGGGAAAGGTCGTTAATAGGTACAGCAGCAGGCAACGGTCGATCGACCATCTCACCCAGTCGATCGACCAGGTGAACAGGAACAGAAGCTCCTGGAAATGTGCAGCTCAGTCGATCGACCATAAGGGTCAGTCGATCGACTGGAAATACTGCTGTAACTTTCTTATTTCTCAATTAGCTCGAGAACATGAGCTAATAAGGTCTAAAAACCTGCAAATGCACAATAATACGCGCCCAAAATTGCGCAAAACCCAAAGTAACCATCCTAAGTGTTTAAAATCCTAAGCAAACGAAATAAATTGCGAAGTCTCACGCACACAAAAGCAATAAATAAAAAGGTTCAAAAGCAAATAAAATGTAAATGTTTTGAAGAAGTATCAATCAACTAATAGTTGATCAAGAACGCCATGGAATGGCCCACTTGATCCCTTCCACGGCTACAAGAGGTAGCCTCAACAGTGCTCATCTTCTCAGCAGCACTCTTCTCAACCTCATCATCCGACAAGCTCAACAGATCAACATGTCAGACATCTTCCCACTCAATGACCTCCTCTGACTCGTCGGAATCCAGATCAGACTCCGTTGCTTTGACTGGCTCATCTTCGGGATCCTCATCAGTGCCATAGCTAAGGCAGCCTAGACCACCTCTTTGAAAAATTGGCTCCTTCACAGCTGGAGCAACATGTGGCTCTTCCTTCCACAAACCAGCTCCTGTAATATCTAAAACAGTAGAATCTTCCTCCACTTTGCTCCCAATCTGGGGCGGAGGTGTCACAACAGGAGTAGGAATAGAGACAGGCATATCAGGAAGTATAAAATAAGATTTCTTTTCAGAAACCGTATTGCAAGTGATAGGCCACATGGGGTCTTTCTTCCTAGCCGTGTGGGCAAAGACAATGGAATGCTTGCCTACCTTAAAGGTCAAAGTTCCCGAACCAACATCAATAACTGCACCAGCAGTGTGCAGAAATTGTCTACCCAAAATGATAGGGATGTGGGCATCTTCGGGCATATCTAACACCACGAAGTCAACAGGGAAGAAAAACTTCCCTATTTGCACGGGGATGTCCTCTAAGACTCCTATTGGCTGGACCGCATAGCGATCAGCCATCTGTACTGTCATGTTGGTCACCGCAAACCTAGTCAATTTGAGCTTCCTAGCAAGACTTAAGGGCATTACACTAATACTGGCTCTTAGGTCACATAAGGCTTTCTCTATAGAAAAGGTGCCAAAATTACATGGGACAGAAAAACTACCCGGGTCTTCTAGCTTAAGGGGTGCAGTAAGGGTCAAATAGGAGCATGTCTCCTCAGTTAGTGCCACAGTATGCACAGTTTCAAGTGACTTCTTTTTAGACAAGAGTTGTTTCATAAATTTTGTGTAAGCATGCACTTGATTGACTAATTCGAGGAAAGGAACTTGCACATTTAAACTACGAATAACCTTTTCAAACTTATTAAATGATACCCGTTCCTTTGTCGGCACCAATCTCTCCGGATAGGGGGCTGAAAGTAGCAACTTAGCCCTATCCTCTAGATCTCTCATGCCGGCATCGGTGGACTTAGGCTGGAAGTCCACAACCTTCTCCTTGTTGTAGCTCGACCCATCTTCAGACTCTCTCAAATGTGAACCATTAATCGACAAAGGGTCATATTTCGGAACCGGAACGTACCCATCAGCATTCCGGTCTGTCCTCAATATTTTCGGGCCAGTAGAACCCCGAAACAAGTGATCCCTCAGGTTGTCGGGCATTGGAGGACGAAAAGAATCACCTTCAGCAGCAATCTCAGTCGATCGACCAGGTTGGTCAATCGATCGGCCCGACTTCAGCAGTCCGAAAGCTCTTTGTTTGTCGCACTTCAGTCGATCGACCGGGTATGTCAGTCGATCAACTGACATACCTGCTGATTGTCTTTTTCTTGCTTTTGTTCGTTCCAGCTTTCTTCTGACTCGGTTCCGCCTCATCTTTTTCAGGGGCATCCTCTATCATAGTAGGCCCTTCAAGGGTAGATCCACTCCTCAAAGTGATAGCATTAAGGGTCTCTTTTTGCTTCGTCTGAGTCGGTAAGTGTCCCGGAGCTCGAGTTGTGCTCTTGCTAGCCAATTGGGCAATTTGGCTCTCCAGCATCTTCATCCCGGCCTCTCTAGCCTGGGATTCCTTCAGCAACAAATTCTTTAACTTATTGAAATCAGAACCTTGGGTTTGTTGCTGCTGCTGTGGGATATATGAAGGCTTTTGGAACTGTTGTTGCTTATGAGGGGAAACATAGTTCTGCTGCTGCTGCTGCTGTGGAGGTTGAGTCGGATTCAAAACATTTTGGCTACTCCACCTCAAGTCTGGGTGGACATTCGGCTCATAGTAAGTATTTTTCTGCCTATAGTGTTAAAAGGCAGCACATGACTCAAAGGGACCAGGACAATTGTCTGAAACATGTCCCTCAGCTCCACATCTTTTACAGACGAAAGGACCGTCTGAAACAACGTTTACATGGTAAATCCCTCCTTTGGAAGCTCCTCCCAACTCGTACTTGTCAAATCTTGCCGTGAGAGCTTCTAATGCAGCTACAAAAGGAGATTCAGCAGCTCTCCTTTGATTTCCCCGGGAATTCCCATACTCAGCTTTGTGGGTGGCCAAGTCATCAATGATCTTTCACCCCTTAGTCTCCCCCTTATTTTCCTGGAATCTGCCATTAGCTGTCGCATCCAGGATAGCCCTTTGATCGTCATAGAGCCCATTGTAGAACTGATTGCATAGGCTCCACTTCTCAAACCCATGATGCGGAATGGTTCACACCAGTTTCTTGAAACGGACCCATGCCTCATGAAAGTTCTCATCCGGCCCCTGTTTAAAGCTCGTGATTTGAGCTCTAATAGCATTCGTCTTTGAGGCGAAAAAGTACTTCTTGTAGAATGCTAAGGCCAAAGAATTCCGTCGGTGATCCCATTAGCGGCTCGGTCCGGATCTCTCTGTACCACTCCCTCGCAAAGATCGCGGAGTGAGAATATAAACATAGTCTCCTTTATCTGGTCCTGGGTCACACCGGTCGGCGGGGGTATAGAGCAGAAATAATCAATAAATATCTCCATATGCTTGGCTGCATCTTCATTTGCAGCTCCCCTGGTTGGTTCCTCTCAACCAAGTTGATATAAGCGAGCTTCGGTTCGAATTTCCTATCGGCTCCGTAATTCGAACCCCTTGTATAGATTTGCAGCTGTCGTCTCAGAGTGACTCGCTATACTCGCTTCTTCAGCCATGACTGGAAATTCTGGAGATGTGACTGTCTCAGCTGAAGAAGTGGAAATGGGTGATGAAGGTGGATCCTCCTTGTATAGCTCGTTCTCGTAGTAACTAGATAGAGTACTCAGCTCTTCCTCTTTCGGCAATATCCTAGATGATTGTCTCAACTCACGCAAGGTCTTCTCAATCTCAGGATTGAAAGGTACTAATTCACCACCCTGTGATCTGCGCATAAGAGGAAACTACAAAAAGAATATGAGAATAGTTTAAGGAACGAATGTCCCTTAAACTAAGAAACAGACTAAAATAGAACAACTAAAAATTAGAACAATTGCCTCCCCGGCAACGGCGCCAAAATTTGATACCCGTCGTTGTGAGTACCAAAAATAAAATTTATATTTCCTATTAAGACTAACAAAAGCTAGTGGTAACAGGGTCGAACCACAGAGAGGCAGATGTAATTATTGGATGTCTAATTTCAGTCTAAGGTAACAGTGCATGGGGGTTGAGTTGATTTGGTCTATAGCTAAAGGCAAATAAAGACAGTAACCTAAATAAACGGATAAAATCAAGAAATAAAAAGGGTGCAAGGATGATCGGTTCACTATAGTTTCAGCGGCAGCAAACTAGGTAGGTCAGAAACAATCACGTGAGACGGGAAAATAAGAGGTCCTTTCGGTCCACTCTCACAGGTAGCATCTTTCGATCTCGCTACAGGTTCCTAATACCACTAATACTACTTTCGTCCTGAAAAGTGACTAAAGGTCTAAATAAATCTATCTTTCGATCTAATTAATCTAGTCGTCTTAATTAAGTAGGCTATTTCCCTTCCCTATCTTTCGACCTTTATTGGGTCGGTCAAATCCTAGGTATTCAACTGGTCGCGTGCACTCGATTCGTCAAACACAACAATTAAAACAATTAAAACGAAACAATCTCAGCGTGGCCAGTCGATCGACCAGGGAACCCAGTCGATCGACCGACAAGCGATTTCAGGCCGTGTTAATTCTAATGCCGCCTAACTACAGTTCCCCTACATCCTAGCACAATTAATTTAGCTACTCATACTAGGAATGATAACAACAATGGAATTAACGAAATTAACTACTGAATCCATGCTTAAATTGACGGAATAAAAGGCTAGCATAAAACGATAATTATGGCTTCGGAAAACTAACTAACAATTCTATGCTATGAACGATAAAGTAATGAAACTAAAAAATAAGCAGAGGAAAATACCGTGAAGATGAATGGTAACGGAAAGATTAAAAGAACGAACGAAAGCAATATCCCGAACCCTAATTATTTGAAATGCTAAAACTGATAAAGAACTGAAGGAAAAGTAGATAATTTTCTCCATCAATATCTCTGTAAACTAGGTTACGTTATATAGCAAACTCACGTAACTTTATTCCTAAACCTAACATAGCTTTGGGCTTCAAGTTTCTCGATCTATTGATTCACGTCTGAAGTAGCGGTTTGGTCGATCGACCACTATGACCGGTCGATCGACTGGTCTGCGATGCACAGTAGTTTTTGGAATTTGTGGGCTGGTCGATCGACTAAGGTAGCCAGTCGATCGACTGCTTTAGCTGATTCTTGACTTCTAACTTCTCGTGGATTTATCTTTCGGGTCTTGAAATACGCACCAAGCTCGTTCCTTAAGTAAATACTTCATGTCAAATGCAGTGCAAGATACTCGGGGACGGATTTAGCTCAATATCTACTCATTTCCGCATAAATCTGCAATATTACATAAAAATACGAAAGTAGACGAAATGGGGCAAATAGTAGCCTTAAACTACATAAATGAGCTCTGAAATGCGTGTAAAATAGGGTGTAAAACATCATATAAAAGACACGCATCAGCAGATGTACCTCATTGATGACACGATCCTTCAGGTGATGCCCGAGCCGAAGAAGGGGGAGAATGTGGCGGTGGTGGAGGAGAGACCCAGGTTGGGGAGAGGACCTCGTCGAGTGAGGGAGAGGACAGCTGAGACTAGACCACGGCCAGCAGCACCACCGTAGCAGCACCCTTTTCCTTGTTACCCCTACCTCGACACCCCAAAGACGCGTTCGAGCTACTTGGCAGAGAGTGTCATCCACCTTGACACTCCGGAAGATGCATGAGATGGCGTATGCTCAGGGGATTGGCACCGAGGGACCACATCCAGTGTGGTGGAGCGGAGTTGGGGACTATAGTGGGGTTTTCCACTCTTACGGGGTGGATCGATCGGACTGGGGACACACGATCCTTTGCTTTTGGTGGCTTGACCCCATGGTATGTGAGTCCTAGAGCTGGGGCAGGGGTTGATGCGGGTATTGGATCATCGGGAGCAGGCACCTCAGGAGGGGATGGTGGTGGAGATGAGATGATGGATGAGCAGCAGCAGCAGCAGGAGTGATACTCCTTTTCTTTATCCTTGTTTATGGTTGATGGTGTTGGACGATGGTAGTCGTTGTTAGTTAAAACTTTTTATTGTGGTTTGTACGGATGGCCATAAGGCCGGATTTGTTTAGTTTGAACTTAATTGCATGATTTTGGGGGTCGGTTGTTACTCCGACTCGTGTTTCAGTGACGTTTTATGTATATATACGGTGTTATGACATGAATTTTCAAGATTTTGACCTGTAGGTACTCGACAGAGTACCCCATACTCGGTCGAGTAGTTGCAGGTGTGACAGATATGAGGTATTCTGATCTCAGGGCTACTCGATCGAGTAGCCAAGACACTCGATCGAGTAGCGGGCACTCGATCGAGTACCTTATATACTCGATCGAGTAACATTGTTACAGGAACTTTTCGTAAAATTAAAATTGTTTACTGGTTATATGAATATATGTTTGGTGTTTAACATGGTTATTGATGATTAGTAACACATTTGAATCGTTAATTTCATATGTTGGAAGTCGTGCTTGGATTTTAGATGCGTATTTGTAACGAATAGTGAGGTAGTAAGTATTTCTTATTGCATTCATTTTACATCCGTCATGTCTACTAGTTATATTTCACCGGAAGTGTGTCCTTCCATATTTACAAATGCAAATGATATATACCTGCATTCTTGATGGTGGCTAGTTATTTGAATACGGTTGCCTACATTTTTTATGGTTTAATGGTTGTCTAATTAATGAGTAATGTCAATAATGAATGATATGAGTTAGATATATGTGTCAAGACGTAAGTAGTACATAACATGTGTAGTGATTTGGCGGTGAAATTCGGGGACGAAGTTCCTTTTAGAGGGGAAGAGTAATGTCACAAAATAAAAAGGCCGATATTGCAAGTATTTTGTTGTTTGTTTATAAGGTTTCTTCAACTTTGGTTACATTTCTGGTATGAAGTTGTAATTATTTGCGTTGGTTCGTTGAGTAATTCGTGTGTTGAAGTAAAAGTTGATAGTATGTTTTAAAAGACGGTCATAAAGAGATAGTTGTGATGTTATGTGTTGGAATAGAATCGTATCACCGAGTAACATAATTGTGTTAATGGGATTTGGTTCGTGTTGATAGTTATTGCTAGTGATAGTCTCTCATAATGCGTGGGTAATCGTTGGTCGTGCCGGTTTATGTTTTGAGGTTGATATTTCAAGTAATGGCTTGTAAAGGTCGATCTATATGGAGCGTTAGACAGTTGATGATGATAACATGGGGGATGGTATTTTCGTGGAGTAGTGACCTATGTCGAAAGAGTAGTGATGTCGTTTTGTTCCCGTGTCTTGTGCTTTGAGATAGGTGAGTTGAACTTCGGGGACGAAGTTCTTATAAGGGGGGAAGACTGTAATACCTGCCGTTTTAGAGACCTGTTGACCAGCATTGACCGACCTCGGGGGTGGTAATGGTACTTAGAAGTACGTACTAAAGTGATCTTATGTTGTGAGTTAAGGGTGGTACTCGATAGAGTAGAGGCTACTCGATCGAGTAGCTTTGATACTCGATCGAGTAGGGGACACTCGATCGAGTAGGTGGGCCACTCGATCAAGTATCGTGTTTTCAGCGAGGGTTTATAATCGCGTTTTGTTATATCCTCAATCATTTCCGCCTCATTTCTTCAGATCCTTAGGACGCCTCTTTCCCTTCCCTTCACCATATAACCTCCATGGAAGCCTTTAAAGGTCCTTGTGCTTTAGAAGAGCATAGCTTGAGTCGGGTAGCGGTCCTTTGCCAGGTTTCTTCTTGTAGGTATGTCATCATCATCATCCGTATCCTTATCTTTGCAGTTAGGGTTTGCTTGGTAGTGATAGATGGTTGTGTTATGTGTATAGGTGTTGCTTGATTGCTGGGTTTTGCATGTATGAGCGTGGAATCGTTGCAGTCGCTTAAAGGTAGGTTCGCCTACTCAGTTCCTGTGGATGGTTTAGTGTGTCGGTTATTGTGTCTTGGTTGTTGTAGTGTTGTTGTGTTGTGTGGCAGCTTATATGCGGTAGTCGGTTGGTGTATACAGTTTGTTGGTTGTTATTGTATTGGAGCTGTCTGTGACTGTTTGTCTCTGGTTCTCGAGGTGCATCCTCGGCTGAGTGGAGTCACTTGAGGGAGTGGCTTCACGCCCTAGTTTCGCCCTCCGTGGAACCCGCGACGGGAGGGGATGTGTACATTAATTGGACAGGGTTATCGCTTGGTATGATGAGCGGGGATTTGGTGGGTACGGCTGTGGTCCCCCACTGGCAGGGCTGGCCCAGTGGACAGTCGTTGACAGAGATTGTTTGGAGTGGGTGTGATTGCGTGTGACTGGTTGTGTTTGTAATGTATTGATAATTGTTGTCGGTTTATGTTGAGTCTTGCCCCAGTTACTGACCTTGTGTGGTTGTCTTGTTTGTTTATGTGTCTGCCGTGATCCCTTATGGTGAGCAGTCTGTCTTAGTAGGTGTTGATGTTGTTGATAGCTGGAGTCCGGGCAGGGATGAGTCTTCACGAGTTCTGATAGTAATAGAGTGTAGCCGATGAGTTGTACCTTTATTTTGTGAAGTTGTTTGTCACGCTTGTAATATAACTATAGTTGTTCTTTTATCGACTTTTGATGATTACTTACCACGGACAATCGAGATGGTAAACAGCCCCATAGTAATCAACAATTTTAAGTTCGTAACATTATACTGCATGGTAAGTATAATGTTTACGCAACACCTATAGTAAGTATGGTAAGTATGGTAAGTCCTAACCACAATTATATATTATATAATTAATAGACTATACTATCAGTTGTATTGCAAGTGATGGTTTAGAATCTGAACTCTGTACTAAAGTTTCGAGTTTTGTTTTAAAGAATCTGAGCTGCTGTAAAGTTTCTGAACTCACACACTTAAACATAAAAAAATTGCACATAAGATCGAATAAATGTATAGTGGTTGTACAATACTTATTTTACAACCAGAGATATAGTAGTATTGGTGTTTAGTATATGGTTAATACTCAGTTAATAGATCCTACAACCAGCTGTACCCAGTTGTATGCTCTAGAACCCGAGCTATATAATAAAATTTTCGAGTTTTTTTTAAAGAAGTCGAGCTATACCATAAAATTTCTGAACTCACTCACTTAAACATAAAAAAAAATAACTTTAAGAAAGCTAAAAAAAAAAATTACACATAAGCTCGATAAGATATAACTTGGTTGTATGATGCTATTGTACCACTGGAGGTATAATGTTATTTGTGGTTAATACTTATTATACCGATATTTATATGCGAGAATAAGCTTTTCAAAAATATGAAATCTATAATATTAAAAAATTTTAATAGCATACCCGTGCAATTTGCAATATAGCTGGTCACTTGGTCGGATGCTCGGCCGGTTGTGTCATACAAGTAAGGTTGGAATAGGGGTCGGTCAAACACGGGTTGGATCAAATGGGTTATGGGTTAAAGTTAGAGTACAACTTTTTAAAAATGTTTCTAACGTCTTTTATTTTGCGATTTTTAAGTCGAAAACATATTTTTTTTTGAGAATAAAATCATAGTTAATATATATCTACCCATGTTCAAATTATTGTATATAAGTCCAAAATGTATATCTTCACAAGTCAATATATTGAAGGGGGTGAGTTAAAATATACAATGCGGTTTATCATATGTATACGATGTTGTACATGTTTAATGAAATTTCATGACAGGTATTAGTAGATCAACAAAATCGTTCATAAAACAAGCATATTGTATGCGATGCTACTAAACTTCGATTGTGGAGGTAATAGTAATCAACCTAAATTAACATGTATTTATGACACAAAATATCAAAACAATAATAGCCTAAATCACTATTTTCTTACGTTCTTAATAATAACAAATCTAATACAACTTAAACAACAATACCCGTGCAAATTGCACGGGGTTGTCGTTATTGGTTGAAGTAGTGGGTGGGGTTGTTAATAGGATATGCTCTGTAGTTGTTCGTTTAATAGATAGGATTATAGAGAATGTTGACATTTAAGATTACTTTTATATTAATTAATTATCTCCCTTTAAATTTAGTTATCTTTACAAATGAATTTTTGAAACAAAGTAATAAACTCTTTCTCATTTTGGTTAAACAATTTTAAATTAACATTATATTTAAGTTTCCCGATTTGATAATCGAGATGGTAAACAACTATAGGTGTTGCTTGATTGCTGGGTTTTGCATGTTTAAGTTGTATTATATTACTATTCAGACCACAGTCGTAAACAGCCCCATAGTAATCTCGCAAGACACGAGGCAAAGCAGCATTACTTGATCGGGATATAAAGCCTTCGATCGAGTAGATGGGACTGGAAAAAGTACTCGATCGAGGAAGTGATGCTCTCGATCGAGATGTCCTCTTTTGCAGGTACTCGATCGAGAAGAAGAGATGTTCGATCGAATAAAATGAACAGAAAAAGCGTTCGATCGAGTATATTAAGGACTCGATCGAGCCATTCACGTTACGTTCTTGCAAAAACGCAACACGGAACCAACAAAACAAGCTCAAACGTTCAGTCCATCGTTTCTAAAACCTACACTAAAGCACACGAAATTAACTATAGGATTTAACAAAAGTACAACAAGTTACATGCCGGGTTGCCTCCCGGATAGCGCTGGTTTAAGAGGTCCCGCACAACCTTTTGACTTCAATTGTCTGGCTCATCTGGATTGTCGAAGTAGAGAACTTCGACCTTGCCAACCACGTCATTTACATTATTGTAATGCTTCACATATTAGCCATTCACTTTAAATCTTTCGCCCTCAGAATTCTCTAATTCAACGGACCCGAACTTAGTGACATCAGTCACCGTATAAGGGCCACTCCACCTGGACTTTAGCTTACCAAGGAACAAGCACAGTCGGGCATTAAACAACAACACTTTCTGCCCGACATAGAATTCTCTGTAAGATTCATTAACCTCTTATTAGATACTTCTATTAACTATATATTTTAGTTTAGTCATAAACTAATCTAGATCTTATGCATGCAAAACAAAATAGTACAAAGTAAGAAGAAATCGATTAATCTTACATTGACGGCCGAGATGGTTTATACTAATTGGTCTCCTACCAAGTTAGTCTTCTTTAAGAAAAATCCAAGTGCCCAAAAAAACTCTAGATCCAATGGTAGGATCTACTCCTTAAAGGATTGTACCAAGGAAATCACCCTTAAATCTTAAACTAATTAAAGACTAGAATTAGTATAAGAACCCTTTAAAATGACTAATATTATTTGGTTACTACTTCTAGTAATAATAATATTTGAGATTTTGTGAGTTTTCTTCTTAAGTTTTCAACAATAACTAGAGAGAGTAGTGATTATCAATCTAATTGTTTGATATAAGAATGAATGATAGAATAAAATGAGAAAAACTCCCCTTATTCTCTATGGGTGGCCGAGTAGCATAGGAGAAGAGTGCCCAATACTTTTTCAATTTTGTTCTTCTCAAGATGTAGGCATGCAAGCCTATGATTATTAGGTCATGATTGTGTCGTCCACTAATTAAATTAATAAAGCATAACCAACCCTTACACCCTCTATTTACACGGCTCAATGGACTAAATATGGTCCATTTTAAGTTTGTCAATTTTCAAATTTGTGTAGTGTGACATATTGAACATGTTACTAGACATGTTGTTTTAATAATGCATTTTTAACTTATTAAAAATCATTATATATAAACAAAATAAATCACATACAAAAATTACTTAGTAATTCACAGTTACAATTACTTAAAATGGGTCATAGAATTATAAATCACAACTACTTGTATTTATAATAAACCATTCATTCTTCTTTTAATTGTTTCATAAACAATAATAAAACATAAGTAATAAAACAATTTAATTACTTAGTACAAACCTTATTTAATCGAATTACAATAAGATACGAATTCTCTCTCACAAAATCATTTGTCAATTTTTAAGGAATTAATTAACTTGTATCAGCATACAATTAATTAATTAATTAATCAATTAAGAATGTTTCCCTAGAGGTATGACCTTAAGGGATCAACTGATCACCACCGTCATACGACAGTAATGTCAAACTCTTGTCAGCCAATCATTATCGATTAATGTGGATCAGTTGACAATAAAATATTATTTTCCCTCAGCGTACTTAATATGAGATTTAAACATGTGATCGCATTATTGTCGAGGACACATACTCCAACAATCTCCCACTTGTCCGCGACAAGTGTGCGTCACCAATTCTCATGTCCTATTACTATCTCCCACTCAATGCAAGGTGTCTTACAGGTCGTATTTGCATTTGATCATATCATGAGTGGTTTCCTCGATCTGGAGAATAACTGTCTGACCTAAATTATCTACCATAGATACCTTCCGAGCGTGGCCACACATTTCTATTTCATTTCTCCTCGAGTGGCCTTGAGATATAAGATAACCCTCTAATGGGGATGGACAATTCCTACTGCACTCTTCCCTTTGATTAGCCACAACTCATTATGACCCAAAACATACCCATTAGACCCCAATTACGAAGGTCATGAAACATGAGTCAAAGTGACTCTGAAACTGTGCCATCTTAGGCAAACAGTCTTTAGTCAAAGAATCGACTCATAAGAATACTATAGTAGCTCTCGCCATGACCACGCTATAAAAATTTCCAAAACTCTATAAGCGGTCATAAGCCCGACAGAGTGTCCCATACAGTATGCCTATGTGATCGACTAGTCATCTCTCATGACTCTATGGCACTTGAACTCGCCATCAATCGCATCACACTCTAGTTACTTCGAGACGTCACCTCATATAAGCAACTAGGGGGCGAATACTATGTTAATCCAGTTCACTTTAATAAGGTTCAATATTGTCTCAACAACCCATTTGGATGTAACAAAGTAATAATAGAGTTTAATATAAAACTCAAACGATGAATGCATTATCACATATGTAAAATTGATATAAAATCAATTACTTCCTCCAAATAACAATGTTTGCCCCATTTCTCTAATATATGGGTGGAGTATTTTATTGAAATGGGGCAAACATAGGTATTGGGAGGGAGTACTACATAATCTGTAATCCATATTCCATTTTGTATATGTCGCACATTTCAATTCAATTGAAATGACATGACTTATCATGTTAAACCTGTGAAAAGGCTTTTGGTTAGTAAGTCTCAACAACACATTGCACTTTCTCTAACCTTGCTATATGCCTTTTCCCTTTATAATGTATAATCTTTATTATAAATCTTTTGACTACGTGTCTAAATCTAATCTAGACATAGGCTCTCTTGCCTTAGGATAGCTCCCACTGTCCTCACATTGTATGGGATAGGACCTTTGGTTACTGGAACGAACTACCATAGTTCTTCCAATTCATAAAACCGAATCCTAATATCATCCATTCCTTCTTGCATATCTCATAATTGCAAGTGTACTAAATTTCTGTTGTTAATCCCCCATTGTTCTACTGCCTAGCACGTTTCTAGCATATCTGCTCCTTAAATAATATTGCCAAGATGGTTTTCTAACCATGCTTATGTGTTTTAGAACAAGGTTTTAGTGTAACTTGATACGGTCGTTTCTGTACCAAAAATAAAAACCTAAATATACTAACAGAAGCTAGTGATAAGTAGGGTCGATCTCCACAGGGAGGCAAGGTATCTGTCTGAAAGTCCGTCTATCTAAGTCACAAATAGGGGCGCGGGGGGGGGGGGTTAGTTTGGTTTTCTAAACTACTAAAGGTTTAAGGGAAAGAGAAGTAATGTAAGAGCAGTAAAGCGAGAAAAAAGTGATAAAAGTGATCAAATAAGAGAGAGTATGTCAGGATTTCGGTTCACCATGGTAGTCTATCGACTCAGTCGCAAATAGCCTAGACAGTCTACTGTGAGAAGGGCATGGGAAAGGTCCTTCCGGTCCGCTATCCACCCTAGAATTCCACTAACTTAACTTTTGTCCTCATTAGGGTAGTCTAATGTTCATAGCAGGTCTGGTTATTCCAATCTTCCGATCTAGGAACAAAATAACCAGATTAATGTAATTTAGAAGCGTGCACTCAACTAAATTGGTGTTACAGTTATATTGCTATGGGGACCAATTCTCACATGTAAATTATCTAGTCAATTCGCTACATCGTCACAATCCTACCATGGATTCCCTAGTCCTAACATAAAGGGAGTTAGCTACTCATGTTCTTAATGTAACTAACAATAACAACAAAAGACATGCTAATTAAAGACGTAATTAATGAACAACAAACAAACATAAATAAGACAAGGACAAAAGTAATAATGAAAGAACAAGAAATTAATGCAAACAAAGTATTAAGATTAAGGAGAGAATAATGATTACAATCTTAAAGAATCCGGCGTTGAGAACAATCCAAAAGCAAGGTACGAGATTAAGCATTAAAGTAGTTCAGAGATTAAGAGAAGTAAAGAGTGGTAAAGAGTTGTAAAGTATGTTTATTAACCTAATTACGACTCCCTTATTTAGGGGAGCGTAAAACTTAACAAAATAATTTATCACGGGCTTAATTAAACCCGCATATCATAGCAAACCCCTCGATCGAGCGCGTTCAGTCACTCGATCGAGGTCTTCTCCAGCAAAGGTACTCGATCGACCACTTTAGGCTCTCGATCGAGTAACTCCCAATAAGCACATTTCAATCGAGTAAGAGGAACAACTCGATCGACCTCCTATTCCAGCCAAACCACTCGATCGACACATAATTCCACTCGATCGAGTGGAGATCCAACGCATTAGCCTCAAATATGTCCTTGGCATCTTCATAAACCTTCTTCACACACCCCGAGGCACGACTCCTGCTCTAATACTTCCGTCTCCTTACAATATATGCTAAATGGGACGAATAAAGGTCGATTCCGCTACTATCAGGTCCATTTCTGCAATAAAGGCAAAACAAACCAAAGTAGCCAATTCGGGACATTTTGCAATACATAACAATACAAAAAGACATAGAAATGCGTGGAATAAATGGCTAAAAAGTCTATATAAATTGCACGTATCAAATCTCCCCAAACCGAACCTATACTCGTCCTCGAGTAAACTAAATGCAAACTAATGGAACGGAAAAGAAAACTCAGAGCTAGCTATAACTTGTCTACTTGAAACAATTTAATGCAAACAAAAATTAACAGTCATAGCTACAGCAGTCAATACGCAACCGAGTTATATGATGTCCATAAATAAAGCTGACCTATAGACCTTGCAAGACAAACAAAATCAGACTCTCACGGGTCACTCTTCTCTCATGAAGCAAAGGGCGAACATATAAATGTAAGAGAGAAAGAAAAGTAGTCGCTCACCTAAACTGCGACCTACATAACATGCATGCAACAAAAATGATAGATGATTCAAGTACCATACATACATTCCAACCAACAATGTCCGTCACAGCCGAGGGCTTACAAATGATGTGGGAAAGTGAGGTTACAGGTGAGAAAAGGCAAAACAGATTATGGAAATGTGGAGGTAAAGCGTCAAGCTAGCACCTAACAGGACCATATAAGACCATCCGAATCTCAGCTGACTAGAAAATAAAGCACAAGTTCCCATCATTGGCACACAATTCACTACCCAAAATACTATCTCCTTAAAAATATATAAATAACGACAGAGGAGTAGACCGTCACAAACTTTCCTTTTTTAATACGGTCTCATTTCTATTTCAAAGTCAAACTTCATTTTTTTCTTTTCTTTCTTTTTCTTCTGATTTCATGTGTATTTCAATTTTATTTTTCATTTTTTTCTTTTGTTCACACGTTTCCTTTCCTTCTTTTCCTCATTCTTCATTTCTACCAACTCCATACAATTGAAACTAAGCCAAACTGCAACAATGAATAATATACCGCAAAAGTCACACTAAACTAGCTTCACTGGCAGGCTAAATTTTGGGTGTAACTAATGGGTCAAGAAGGCTATATTTGGCTAAAGTGGAGCTAAATGGGTGAAAATGAAAGAAAGGAAAATTTGCAAGCGCCTCCATGCATGTGACATCGACCACAAACCCGAATGTATGCAATTGACAAGAAATCGAATTTCATAAATGTGCAAAAGTGATAAACATGTTATGCAAGGAGTATTACTCTCAATTCCTAACGAACTGGCCATGAATGTCACCAATTATATGGCTCTAAAACTCAGAAATTGTAAAGTAGGTTGCCAATTTATCAGGTCAATTTTACACAGTCAGCTATATTTTTGACATTAACTCGTAGATATGCGCAAGACTAAACTAATAACTGTCAATTAGATGCAAGGTTCAAGTAAAAATGACAAGTTAAAGTGCAATATCATCACGGAAATATACCGTTCCGACTCAACCTATATGCAAAATGAAACGTGAATATTTTTGAATTTTTTGAAATTTTCTAATAATTTTTTTTGCATTTTCTAATGATTTTTTTTTTTATGAAATAAATAAATACAAATGCAACCAAAAAGTAAACGTGAATGCAAAAACAATGCAAAATGCAGACTCAAAGGATGCAATACCCTCACCAAACCAAAACGGACAACGCCCTCGTTGTCCTCCAGCATACACCAGCAGATATATAAAGGGGAAAGGGGTATATATAGCCAATAAATGAATGGAAAACAAAAAATAAAAAGGAGACGAAAATAAATAAAAGAGCAAGAATGTACATACAAAATGACGAACTTCCCCAAACCAGGCAGAAAACCGGGGAAGTGAGTAAATCAGTAGCTACTCGTCACCCTCCTCCTCTTCCTCTACCACCACGAAGTCGGGATCCTGCTCCTGCTCCCTCCTCCTACCATCCTCAGCCTGTACTCTCTCCTCCTCCTCAGCGATGTCTGCCTCGCTGGCTGGCTGTGGGTACCCCTCCGCCGGGTACCGGTAGAAAGACAGGTGCGGAAATCCCTCAGGAATAGGACGTCCTCTCCTCATGTGATGCTCGTATAAAGGAAACAAAGCAAGTGCAATGTCCCGCTCCATACGAGCCTGCCTGGTAAGAAGCTCAAGAAGCAGACCGTCACGGCGTCCTTGGTCTAGGACCGCGGACGCCTCAAAAGGTGGAAGTGGAACAAAATTAGCCGGGTAGACCGGCTGTGTAGTCTCAGGAGTGGAAATAGGGATCGGTGTAGGAGTGGTCGTGGAAGTCTGGCCACCCGTAGACGGTGTGGATCCCTCTCCGTTCTCAGGTCTCTTCCGCTTCTTAGCAGCGGAAGTAGTGGTAGGTGGAGCAAGAGGAAGGTGGTAAAAGGGCAAAGGTGGAGGTATCCTACCCCTAACAGTAGGCAAAGGGACAAGACAAGGTAGGGTGGTGCAAGGTAAGGTCTCGGACAAGGAACCACAAATCTTCCAAGTCCGCTGGTCAGAAGCAACCAAAACATAGACAGCATGGTTGGAATATCTAGGTACCTATCAGTATTGATGCGTGCCAACTCACGAGGGAAGATAGAACCGGGAAGAAAGGTGGCTATGCCACCACAGACAATGGTGCCCGCCGTCTTCTGCCCCACACTATGAAAATACTGAGTAGTCTAATCGGCAATGTTAAGCACAAAGGGCCCTCGCTATCAATGTTTAGATAGCCCCCAAGAATAGACAACTCAATTTTGTTAACATTGTTGGGTTCTTTACGGCCAAAGATCGTCCCACCAATTAGACGTAAAAAGTAACGGGTCGAGGGAAGGTGGACATAAGCGAGTCTGCGCTCCTCAAAAGCTGTTTGTGCCAAAGTCCTCCAAAGAATATGTAGGACCTTCCTAGAAGGGTCCGAGTCACCGTGGGAGGAAAGACCTAACCTACTACCAAACTCAGCTAGGGTCCAGGTCATAGTCCAGTTAAACAACCGGAAGGAAACACAAGAACTACCCTGGTAAGTGGCGTAGGCAGCTGCAAAAAAAGTGAAGGAGCTGAAAAACTCGAGGGTCAGCTCCTTATAGGTCCGGGCACTCATAGTAATCAGTCCAGACATCCCCGTCCCGTTCAATATCTCAACTACAAGGTCGTAAATTCCTAACTTCTCAAGCGAGTTTCGAGACAGAAATTTAGTCGAAGCAAAGTCAAAGCTCTCTAAAGCATAAAAATGAGTACGATACATAGCGTTAACAAAACGTACCTCGGGGTAGTCGGGATGCGGGTCAAGAGACTCATAGGCTCGGAAAGTAACTAGGCCAACAGTGGGTGTGCCTCATCCGCGACCCCGTCCTCTAGTACCTGAAGAAGAAGCCCGTCCAGTAGCAGGACGAGGTACTAAAGCAGCCCGGTAGGCAGCTGTGACAGCTGGTGACGACGCAGCAGGGGTCGTCACCGGAGTAGGCATGGTACCAGAAGTAGAAGCGGCAGCTATACTAGCTGAGACAGAGCTGACGGTGGCGGAAGCAGAGCTAGCAACAGCAGAAATAGAAGGGGCGACAATAGTACCAGCAGAGCTAACAGTAGGGGTAGCAGTACTAACAGTCGGAGTGACGTTGGTAACAGCAGGGACCACCGTCTCAGTCGTGGATGGGGTAGCAGTCGAACTAGATGAAGAGAGAGTGCTACTATCCATCCTAATCAAGCAAGTAATGGGGAAATTTAATCAATTATACAGAAAACTCGAAATCCCCTATTATCAAACGGATTTTCGAACAAAATCGAAAAACCCTAAATCCGCATTACTCAATTTAAGTCGAATTAAACAAATAATCAACAAAAGCGTAAAGGAGAACACTTACTTGATGAAAGACACACGAAAATAAGCAATCAATCGACAAAAATCCAATCAAAAGACGGATTTTAAGCAAGAAACCCGACGGAACCCTAATCGCTCAAATTAAACGCAACAAAGATGGATTTTAAGGGGGAAATTGAGGGCTTTTGTCGATATATTAGCAAGGAAAATAATGTGGGTAATTGATTTGGTATTAGGGAGAGATTAATAGAGGATTTTGGGAAAAATCGCACACAATATCGCACAAACAAGGAGGAATAAAAATTAGAATGAAAAATAGAGGAAGAAAAGAAAGTCTCCATGTGTGTTATAACCATATTCACTCGATCGAGTGATTTGAAACCACTCGATCGAGGACTCATGTAGTCATTCTGCTCGATCGTATAGATTTCTTCTCGATCGAGTAATCCTCATTTTTGGCATTTTGATCGAGTGTCTGAAACCACTCGATCGAACAGTTATGCAGGGCAATCCTCTCGATCGAGTACAAAAAGTACTCGATATAGATGTTTTCCACTGGAACACATCCCAATGCGAATTAATTTCCTCAAACCTGCATAAAATCATGCAAAAACATATCCCGGCAATACCAAATCACAGAATTAAGCAGTCTATAGTCGGTTTTCGCTAAACTAATTAATCTAATGTCTAACAGTCCTAAAAACGCAATAAAAGTATCTTAATGAAAATTCAAAATTACAAGTTATTACAGCGGGGGATTCCCTGCTTACTGTCCAAAACACTTTAGTAGCCCACAAGATGGCTTCTGATTGGAGGAGGTCCCTTCAGCATCTCGGACCATCCTCTTTGATCGCCACAAGTTTGAATTTGAACTAACGGAAGGAGATGACATCCACGTATGCACGAACTTTCTTCTTCCTCTTGTCATTCCCATCAACATTGGCATCCCCATCACTTTGATCGACATTAACTGCACTTCGACCGTTGTCAACTCTAGCATCCACTCTATCTGTACCTACAACAAGGAAAATAGAAGAATGGCCCTCCTTTTCGCTCTCAGTCTAAGGCGGAGGGGTTACAATTGCAGCACATTATTCAATATTTTAAGCTCGAGTGTCTGTATCTGAGTCAATAGAGGATAGGGCATTGCAAGGTTGAACTTGCATGGGAGCCCTACAAGATTTGGACTGATGAAATATTAGCTTCTCATCTCCTACCTGAAATGTAAGTGTCTTTCCCCCGACGTCAATCACTGCTCGAGCAGTGAATAAAAATAGTCGCCCTAAAATGATAGGGGTATGAGTGTCTTCGGGGATGTCAAGTACTACAAAGTCTACGGGGATAAAGAATCTCCCGATTTTGACAGGTATGTCCTCTATAACTCCCAGTGGCCGTGATATACTACGGTCGGCCATCTGAACAGTCATATTAGTACAATTAAATTTGGTCAGACCGAGTCTCTTAGCAAGAGACAAAGGTAAGACGCTCACGCTAGCACTTAGATCACATAGCGCATTATCAATCAAATGGGTTCCTATATGACACGGAATTGAAAAGCTACCTGGGTCTGACTGCTTAGGCGGTGTCTTATTCTGAACTAAGGCAGTACCTACTTCAGTTAAAGCTACCGTTTTATGGTCATTTATATGCCTCTTACGCGATAATATTTCTTTCATGAATTTCATATAAGAGGGTACCTGAGTAAGCAATTCTGCAAACGGAACGTTGACATGTAGGCTTTTCAGGAGCTCGGCAAATTTGCCGAACTGTTGGTTAGCAATGTTTTTCTGCAATCGCCTTGGAAAGGGCACAGTTATAGGAATTTCGAGCCCTTTATTCCTTTCTTCCAATGTCTCAGCGGGTTTAAATTCATTCTTACTCGATCAAACCTTTTTACCTCTCGATCGAGGTCTTTCAGCAAGTTTTTCACTCGATCGAGCTTTCTCAGCCTCTCGATCGAGTTCCTCATTATCAGCACTCTTCGATCGAGGTAAAATATCACTCGATTGAACACTTTCCCCAGAATTTTCACTCGATCGAGGACTTTTAGCCACTTGATCGAATTCTTGATTATCCACTTTACTCGATCAACCCTCAGAACCACTCGATTGAGTAATATCATGAGCATTTCTACTCGATCGACCACTAGAAATCAGTCGATCGACTATATTCTTTGGATTAAGCATGTTTTCAGCAATTGAAGCTTATTCATCATCCGCAACAACACTCCTCGGGTCTGATATGTCCTTAACAGTTGACAATTTGGGTCCTTCATAAGAAAGACAACTTCGTAGATTAATCAAATTTATCGTCTCATGTGGATTCTTCTCAGATTGAGAAGGTAAATGACCCGGTTTTCTCGTGGATTGGCTAGCGGCCAACTGAGCTACTTGAGTCTCGAGTGATTTAATTGATGCCTCTTTTTGTTGGTCACTCATTTGCATCTGCTTAGTCAATGATTGAATCATCTACTTCAATTCAGCCAACTCACTAATTCCACTAGAGGAAGCTCCTTGACGCGGCGGTGGAAAGGATGGAGGCTTTTGAAAGCCTTGTTGAGCCTTATGAGGAGGAACATAGGCTTGCTGCTGCTGCTGCTGCTGCGGAGGAGTAGGATTGAGCACATTCTGACTAGTCCACCTCAAATTGGGATGGACTGCGCTTTGATTATTATAATAGGAACCCCCTCCTTGTCTATATTGCTGAATGGCAAGGACTTGTTCCTTCTCTGCCAGACAGTCAATAGCAGTGTGACCGTCATTACTCCCACATCTCTCACAAGTAACGGTCTCTTGTCTAGTCAACAAGTGAACCGCGTGTTAATCCCCAGCAGCTTGCAATTCGAACTTATCAAAATGGGCATTCATGGCTTCCAGCTGAGCCACAACTGCATTATCAACCGAATGCACTGTTCGAATACCGTTCCTCGGGTTCCCATACTCAGCACAATGGGTCACCATCTCCTCGATAATACCCCATCCCTTATCATCATCATTATTCTTTTGAAATCGCCCATTGGACGAGGCGTCAAGTATAGCACGGTGGTCATCATACAACCCATTATAAAACTAGTTGCACAAAAACCACTGATCAAAGCCATGGTGAGGAAGAGACCTGACCAAATTCTTGAAACGACACCAAGCCTCATAAAAATTTTCATCAGGTGCCTGTTTGAAACTTTTAATCTTTCCCCTCAGATTATTAGTACGTTGTGGAGGAATGTACCTTTTATAAAAGGCAAGAGCAAGAGTCTCCCAGTTGGTGATACCGGCTGCAGTACGATCAAGAGCAGTGAACCACTCCCTGGCTCCGTCAGTCACTGAAAAAGGAAACAGGACTTCCTTTATTTTGTCTTAGGTCACTCCCTTAGTGGCGGGAATGGTAGAGTAATAATGAGTAAAGACCTCCATGTGTTTTCGCGTATCTTCACCCGCGACACCCCGAAACAGGTTCCTTTCGACCAAATTAATGTAGGACGATCTAATGTCGAAAGTATTACCATCCTCTGTCGCAAGCTTGAAACCCTTTGGAATCGAGGCAGCTGTGAGCTCTGAATGACTCGCAATGTTAGACAACTTTACTGGCTTGGTAGCAGAAATAGAGTTGTCTTCTTCACAAGCCGCATCTTCTGCAAGTAAAAAGTGTTGCAGCTCGGGTTCAAAAGTACTCAAGTCTTCCTTTTGAATCTTTCTTTTCAGTCTGAGTCTATGCCGTAAAGATCTCTCTAGCTCAGGATTAGCAGGAACTAACTCTGACCTGTGTGACCTGGGCATACACAACACTGAAAGAAATAAGTGAGAACTGTCTCAAGGAATAAAAATTCCCTGAGACGGATAAAGATAAATGAAACAAGCAAGACAGATAGGGCTATTGCCTCTCCGGCAACGGCGCCAAAATTTGATACTATCGTTTCGGTAGCAAAAAAAAACCAAAATATACTAACGGAAGCTAGTGATAAGTAGGGTCGATCTCCACATGGAGGCAAGGTATCTGTCTGAAAGTCCGTCTATCTAAGTCACAAATGGGGGGGGTTTTAGTTTGGTTTTCTAAACTACTAAAGGTTTAAGGGAAAGAGAAGTAAAGTAAAAGCAGTAAAGCGAGGAAAAAGTGATAAAAGTGATCAAATAAGAGAGAGTATGTCAGGATTTCGGTTCACCATGGTAGTCTATCGACTCAGTCACTAATAGCCTAGACAATCTACTGTGAGAAGGGCATGGGAAAGGTCTTTCCGGTCCGCTATCCACCCTAGAATTCCACTAACTTAACTTCCGTCCTCATTAGGGTAGTCTACTGTTCATAGCAGGTCTGTTTATTCCAATCTTCCGATCCAGGAACAAAGTTAACCAGATTAATGTAATTTAGAAGCGTGCACTCAACTAAATTGGTGTTACAGTTATATTGCTATGGGGACATATTCTTACATGTAAATTATCTAGTCTATTCGCTATATCGTCACAATCTTACCATGGATTCCCAAGTCATAACATAAAGGGAATTAGCTAATCATGTTCTTAATGTAATTAACAATAACAACAAAAGACATGCTAATTAAAGACGTAATTAAAGAACAACAAACAAACATAAATAAGACAAGGACAAAAGTAATAATGAAAGAACAAGAAATTAATGCAAACAAAGTATTAAGATTAAGAAGAGAAGAATGATTACAATCTTAAAGAATCCGGCATAGAGAACAATCCAAAAGCAAGGTACGAGATTAAGCATTAAAGTAGTTCAGAGATTAAGAGAAGTAAAGAGTGGTAAAGAGTTGTAAAGTATGTTTATTAACCTAATTACGACTCCCTTATTTAGGGGAGCGTAAAACTTAACAAAATAATTTATCACGGGCTTAATTAAACCCGCATATTATAGCAAACCCCTCGATCGAGCACTTTCAGATCACTCGATCGAGGTCTTCTCCAGCAAATGTACTCGATCGACCACTTTAGGCTCTCGATCGAATAAATCCTAATAAGAACATTTCGTTCGAGTAAGAGGAACCACTCGATCGACCTCCTGTTCCAGCCAAACCACTCGATCGACCCATAATTCCACTCGATCGAGTGGAAATCCAATGCATCATCCTCAAATATGTCCTTGGCAGCTTCATAGACCTTCTTCACACACTCTGAGGCACGACTCCTGCTCTAATACTTCCGTCTCCTTACAATGCATGCTAAAATGGGACGAATAAAGGTCGATTCCGCTACTATCAAGTCCATTTCTGCAATAAAGGCAAAACAAACCAAAGTAGCCAATTCGGGGCATTTTGCAATACATAACGATACAAAAAGACATAGAAATGCGTGCAATAAAAGGCTAAAAAGTCTATATAAATTGCACGTATCAAATCTCCCCAATCCGAACATTTACTCGTCTTCGAGTAAACTAAATGCAAACTAATGGAACGGAAAAGAAAACTTAGAGCTAGCTATAACTTGTCTACTTGAACCAATTTAATGCAAACGAAAATTAACAGTCATAGCTACAGCAGTCAATACGCAACTGAGTTATATGATGTCCATAAATAAAGTTGACCTATCGACCTTGCAAGACCAACAAAATCAGACTCTCACGGGTCACTCTTCTCTAATGAAGCAAAGGGTGAACATATGAATGTAAGAGAGAAAGAAAAGTAGTCACTCACCTAAACTGCGACCTACATAATAGCATGCATGCAATAAAAATGATAGACGATTCAAGTACCATACATACATTCCAACCAACAATGTCCGTCACAGCCGAGGTATTACAATTGATGTGGGAAAGTGAGGTTACAGGTGAGAAAAGGCAAAACAGATTATGGAAATGTGGAGGTAAAGCGTCAAGCTAGCACCTAACAGGACCATATAAGACCATCCGAATCTCAGCTGATTAGAAAATAAAGCACAAGTGCCCTTCATTGGCACACAATTCACTACCCATAATACTATCTCCTAAAAAAGATATAAATAAGGACAGAGGAGTAGACCGTCACAAACATCCCTTTTTAAATACGGTCTCATTTATATTTCAAAGCCAAACTTCATTTTTTTCTTTTCTTTCTTTTTCTTCTGATTTCACGTGTATTTCAATTTTCTTTTTCATTTTTTTCTTTTGTTCACACGTTTCCTTTCCTTATTTTCCTCATTCTTCATTTCTACCAACTCCATACAAGTGAAACTGAGCCAAACTGCAACAATGAATAATATACCGCAAAAGTCACACTAAACTAGCTTGACTGGCAGGCTAAATTTTAGGTGTAGCTAATGGGTCAAGAAGGCTATATTTGGCTAAAGTGGAGCTAAATGGGTGAAAATGAAAGAAAGGAAAATTTGCAAGCGCCTCCCTGCATGTGTCAGCGACTACAAACCCGAATGTATGCAATTGACAAGAAATCGAATTTTATAAATGTGCAAAAGTGATAAACATGTTATGCAAGGAGTACTACTCTCAATTCTTAACGAACTGGTCATGAATGTCACCAGTTATATGGTTCTAAAACTCAGAAATTGTAAAGTAGGTTGCCAATTTTTCAGGTCAAGTCTACACAGTCAGCTATATTTTTTGACATTAACTCGTAGATATGCACAAGACTAAACTAATAACTGTCAATTAGATGCAAGGCTCAAGTAAAAATGACAAGTTAAAGTGCAATATCATCACGAAAATATACCGTTCCGACTCAACCTATATACAAAATGAAACGTGAATATTTTTGAATTTTTTGAAATTTTCTAATAATTTTTTTTGGATTTTCTAATGATTTTGTTTTATGAAATTAATAAATACAAATGCAACCAAAAAGTAAACGTGAATGCAAAAACAATGCAAAATGCAGACTCAAAGGATGCAATACCCTCCCCAAACCAAAACGGACAACGCCCTCGTTGTCCTCCAGCATGAACCAGTAGATATATAAAGGGAAAGGGGTATATACAGCCAATAAATGAATGGAAAACAGAAAATAAAAAAGGAGACGTAAATAAATAAAAGAGCAATAATGTACATACAAAATGACGAACTTCCCCAAACCAACCAGAAAACTGGGGAAGTGAGTAGACCAGTAGCTACTCGTCGCCCTCCTCTTCCTCCTCTACCACCACGAAGTCGGGATCCTGCTTCTACTCCCTCCTCCTACCCTCCTCAGCCTGTACTCTCTCCTCCTCCTCAGCGGTGTCTGCCTCGCTGGCTGGCTATGCGTACCCCTCCGTCGGGTAGCGGTAGAAAGACGGGTGCGGCCAACCCTCAGGAATAGGACGTCCTCTCCTCGAGTGATGCTCGTATAAAGGGAACAAAGAAAGTGCAATGTCCCGCTCTATACGAGCCTGCCTGGTAAGAAGCTCAAGAAGCAGACCGTCACGGCGTCCTTGGTCTAGGACCGCGAACGCCTCAAAAGGTGGAGGTGGAACAAAATTTGTTGGAGCTTGTGTCCTCCACAAATTAGTGTGATAACATTTATAAATCTCTTATAGGTTAACAAGGGTATACTTCGTATTTTATTAGTTGATTAACGATTACCTAATAACGGTTGGCTTGCTAGAAAGTTTGACGTTATTATCATACTGATGGCGGTAATCAACTGGTCCCTAAAAGTCACACCTAAAGGATGTGTTTGAGAGATGTGATTATGGAAATGTAATCACATTGATGCCTAATACGACTAAACAGTTAGTCAAAGTGTTGATGAGACGATTATTTAATGCCGATTAAATAATATTAGCTGAGACGAATTAACTGTCAATTCGTAAATTGAATATAATTTGTTATATTTAATTAATGTATATAATGTTAAGCTTGGACGAATTAATATGTTAATTGGTAATTAAATGTAATCAGTTATATTTAATTAGCAAGTTAAAGTATATATTATACGATATTGTTACAGACCGGCATTAATAAATCCAGCAAGCTGTTGTGTGTAGACTTATTAATACGGAATGATATAAATGACAATTTATAAATAATGCATTATCTACATGGTCGATCGACCGGGTGTGTCAGTCGATCGACTGATGTACCTGTTTCGGATTAATGGGCCGAAAAATTTAAAAAATAAAATCTACCCTAATCACTCTACTTACACGGTTTATAGGGTGATTAAGCGGTTTTTTTTCTGACCTAATTTTTCTAACTCATTCTTGCCTCTCATCTAAAAAAACACAAAAACGAAAAACCCTTTCGATTCTAGCAAAATCAAAAGGGCATATCTCATATCGTCTTGGGTGCAACTGATAGGAGAATATCATTGCGATATTGTTCTTAGGCCATATTTGCTAGGACCGAAGGTTATTTCTTAATTCTCTAATTTTGTTTATGAAATTTATTTTATGACTAGTTATCATCTCGATAAAGTCGTTATAATCCTTAAAGTTAAAGGGATGCATACAGATAAATCCCACAAGTGGTATCAGAGCCAAGGCCACGAATTTTATTTTGATGATTTTCATAAAATTGGATGTGAACAATAATTAGGGTTTCGGCTGTAAATTATTTTTTGAGCCGTAGCTGATTTCGTTTCACTGTTTTGTCAATCGACCAGTACCCCTGGTCGACCGACTGCCTCAACTGATCGACTGAAAGTTTTTTTCGTTTTTTTTTTATATTTTTATTTCCATTTGATTCATACATATTGTTGTTTTAATCAAGTAAGATGACAATAAAATTAATTTGTAGATGCTTTGATTTAATTCGGATTAAATTAAATTGTAAATGGAATCGTCATGTTGATGATATAAAATTCGTTTTTGCTATATAGTTTTTGGCATATGCGGTTAATCACGTTTCATTAATTCATATGCTAATCGTGTTCTAATAACAACTATGAACGATTTTCTTCATCTTATTTTTTTTTGTTTTAGGGCATATTTTTTGCCGCAAGAGAAAAAAAAATGACGGCTGTTTTAATCTTTTTAGCCGAGACACAAAAATAGGGTTTCTGTTTTTTTGTTTCGTTTTTCAGCCGAGAAATGAAAAAAAAAAAAAAAAAAATTGTGTTTCCGTTAACGTTCACGATTGGGCATATTTTTTAAAAAAAAAAATTTTTTTTTCGTTTTTTTTTCGGTTTTAGCTGTAATACCGAGAAAAGTTTTTTTATTGGGCAGTTTCGGTTTTTACCAAGATAAATTTTAAAGAAAATTTTATTTTTGGTTTTGATTTTGGCCAATTATTTATTGTGAAGCGGTTCATAATTCATAGATACCTAATTATTTTAAAGCAGTTTAAAATATTGATGGATTAAATTCGTATTACAAGTCTAATATGAATTAAGATTAAATTTATAGTGAGTAATTGAGGAATTGTCACTTAATTTAATCAATTAAATAGGTGGTTTGGATAAAATTAATCTACATAATTAAAGAATTATGTCTTGTATGTTTAATTTTATTTAGTTGATGCATTTTATTTCAGTTGAATGAATCGTTGAATGGTTTTATTTTCGTATTTTTACAATCGGTTGTAGTTTGTAATACCTAGTGTGACCTTAGTCAAATTATGTTTTCGTAATGATGGGAACATAATTTTTAATGTAATTTGAGATCTCGTATCTCCGTTTTGGTTTTCTTTATTTATTACGGTTTTGAAATTAGAAAGTAAATAGGTTTATTATGTAATTTTAAATTGTAATTTTTTGAGAAGAATAAAGATGGAGATTGGAGCTCACTCCCGCTACATGGATCAAGATGGAACATCAAGACAAGCTTCTCGGGTCCATGGATGGATTCCAAAGTTGTATTTATGTTCATTTTGATAGGATAGGCCACACTAGGACTTTATTTATTTTTTCACGTTTTACCGTTCTTATTGCTTTTCATTCACAAGCTAGTTAATGCATCATATTCCGCCTAAAACCAAACCACCTACAAAAATGCATGAAAATTGACACATATAGGTTGGATGTTAGTTTTCATAGACATACAGATGTCACATGTTTATTAAGACATCACCTTAGTTTATTCATTCACGCATGCTAGATATTAGTTCACTTAAAATGAATTAAAATAAAGTTGATGGGATCTTCCTCTAAAACGGAAATTGAGACTAGTCTTTATAAGGGTAAACAACTATGAATCCCTTCTTCGTCGGTAGGCATAATATGACCCCTTCTACGTTGGATAAATAGTTTGTGTTGACTTAGTTTATCCAACATTATAGTCCAAAGAGTTTCTCGTGATTATGATGGACTAAAGATAGAATTTACAGAAATTTATCGACCAAGCATTCTAACAGTAGAATTAGCCAAAAGGTTGGCTTATCAATTTATATATAATTGAGTCTTGGGATCATTTATATAATTCTTGAGGAAGGTCAATTGTATAAATGCATGAGTCTTTGCGTTATAACAGTATTGCATTAGACTTAAATTAAAATCGATGCACATGCTTATTATTTATTCTTCTTTTCGCAGTGTAGAACACGTTTATTTTACTGTTACAACAAATGGCTGGAAATAACGAAATCCCAATGCCAAGTGCCACACTTGGACGCGAGTCTGGCCGAAAGTTTTTATGGACAACATGAATCAAGACACGCGACTTAAGAATGATGGGTCCAACTTTGCGGATCGGGAGGCGGACTACGGAATGTCGCCATTGCCGACGGTAAGCTCAAGTACTTAACTGAGCCAATACCGGTTAACCCAGGCCCCAATGCGGGAGTTAACGAATCACTTGCTTATAGTGATTTCGTTATGGAAGCGGGTGCAATAAAGAACGTACTCATCTTTGCAATGGAAACCAATTTGCAGAGACGCTTCATTGCCCAAGGTGCAAACAAGATTTTCACCACGCTCACTAAAGAGTTCTCAAAAGCACCGAGGATCGTTACTTATGAGCATACCTGTCACTTCTTTGATGCGAAACTCCAAAAGGGCCAACCGGTTAGCCCACACATTCTTAACATGATTGAGAATGTCGAGAAATTGGAGGCACTCGATTGCAAAATCAGTGAGAGCATTGTCATTGACCGAATGCTTCATTCTCTTCATGATGGTTTTGCCTTTTTCAGGGCAAACTACTACATGAATGACTTAAATAAAAGTCCTCATGAGCTACACTCACTTCTCGTACAGACCGAGAAGGATATGAAATTGAGTGGGAGCATAAAGCAGGATGTTCTCACGATTTCCAACAAGGGTAAAGGTAAGGGCAAAGCTCCAGGCGACCTAACTGTAGGTAAGCCAAAATTCAAGAAGCCAGGAAACGGTAAGAGTGGGCCTGGTGAGACTAGTGGCTCACAGGGCAAGGCAAAGAGCAAGGGCGGTGACATTGAGTGCCACCATTGTCACAAGACTGGACAATGGAGGAAGAACTGTCCCGTGTACCGTGAGGACATCAAAGCAGGCCGCGTCGTTCATGTTGGTATGTCATCTTATATACATATGATTGAGATTAACCATGAAAGTTTCGGAACTTGGGTACTTGATACTGGTTGTGGTTCTCATCTGTGTAATCATTTGCAGGGCCTAAGAAACATCACACCTCTCGGAAAGGGCGATGTGGACCTGCGAGTCGAGAATGGAGCTAGAGTTGCTGCTGTCTCGAAGGGAACATATGTAATCCAACTCCTTAGTGGTTTTGAGTTATTTTTAAATAACTGTTACTATGTACCCTGTTTGTCTAAGAACATTATTTCAGTTTCCGTACTTGATAAAGACGGATTTTCATTTTTAATAAAGAATAATAGCTGTATTTTCTCTTTCAATGAAATGATTTATGGCAAAGCAGTTTCCATGAATGGAATTTACATCTTAGATCAAACCACGGAAGTATTACACGTGAATAATAAGAAATTAAAGGTTGGTGACAAAGATCAAACCTATCTATGGCATTGTCGAATGGGACACATAAATGAGAAACGCGTGAAGAAACTAGTCGATAATGGGACTATTCCCGCATTCAAATTTTATACATATGGCACGTGTGAATCATGTCTCATTGGCAAAATGACTCGAATTTCCTTCAAAGGTGTTGGAATGCGCGCTAGTGAGCTATTAGGACTCATACATACTGATGTTTGTGGACCTATGTCAATTACCGCAAGAGATGGCTATAGATATTTTATCACTTTCACGGACGATTTGAGTAGATACGGATATGTCTACTTGATGAAGCATAAAAGTGAGTCCTTTGAGAAATTCAAGGAATACTAGAACAGGGTTGAGAACCGACTGGGTAGAAAGTTTAAAGCCCTCCGTTCAGATCGGGGTGGCGAATATCTTTCAAATGAGTTTGATCAACACCTTAAAGACTGTGGAATCGTTTTGCAGTTAACTCCACCTGGAACACCTCAATTAAATGGTATGTCCGAATGGAGAAATTGAACCTTACTTGATATGGTCCGATCCATGATGAGTCACACGTTAGTACTTGATTCATTATGGGGTTTTGCTCTTTTGTCAGCTACTCTTATACTTAACCAAAGTCCGACTAAAGCTGTCGACAAGACTCCATATGAAATATGGAAGGGAACGGTCCCTAACTTGTCCTTTATTCGGGTTTGGGGCTGCGAGGCTTATGTCAAGTGGAGACACGAGGATAAGCTCGGCCCGCGGTCGGTCAAGACATACTTTATAGTTTATCCAAAAGGAACATTTGGTCATTACTTCTATTCGCCTACCGAACATCGAGTTTTTGTTGCGGCTAGTGTGACGTTCTTAGAGAGAATTTCTCGAGAATAAGATAAGTAATAGAACCTTCGAGCTATCGGAGATTCCAGAACCAACAACCGAGGAACGGATGGAGGAAGTTGTTCCTCCAACTGATGACACGATTAATATTCTTGAGGAACCTAGGAGGTCGGGTAGAGTCTCTAATCCTCCGGACAGATACATTGGTATGGTCGAGGAGAATGACGTTTTACTCCTAGAGAGTAATGAACCCGCTACCTATAAAGGTGCTATGGCCTATTCCGACTCAAAGCTATGGCTCGAAGCCATGCAATCCGAGATGGACTCCATGTATGAGAATGACGTATGGGATCTAGTTGATTTACCTAATAAGGTAAAACCTCTATAGTGCAAATGGCTTTACAAAATAAAGCGTTCTGTAGACGCGCAACCAGATACCTATAAGGCACAACTAGTGGCAAAAGGTTTCACTCAAGTGCACGGATGGCATTATGATGAGATTTTTGCACCTGTAGTCATGCTACGTTCCATTCGGATAATCTTAGCGATTTCCGCTTTTCATGACTATGAAATTTGGCAAATGGATGTGAAAACCGTCTTCTTAAACGGTTATTTGGAGGAAGAGTTGTACATGGTGCAACCCAAAGGTTTCATAGATCCTGAACATCCTAAGAAAGTATGCAAGCTTAAGCGTTCCATTTATGGACTTAAGCAAGCTTCTCGGAGTTGGAATCATCATTTCGACCAGGTGATAAAAGAGTATGGTTTCACTCGATCGGTCGAGGAGCCATGCTTATATATCAAGTCGAGTGGGAGCAATATTGTATTCTTGATATTGTATGTTGATGACATACTCTTGATTGGGAATGACATTCCTCTTCTATCTTCGGTTAAAGAATGGTTGAAGAACCATTTCCAGATGAAAGATCTGGGTGAGGCGCAACGCATTTTGGGAATCCGTATCTACCGAGATAGATCACGACGGACGTTATCACTGAGTCAGGAGTCTTATTTGGATAATATTCTTGAGAAGTTCAGCGTGACCAACTCCAAGAAGGGGAACCTTCCAATGACATCTGGGATGCAGTTGAGCAAGTCTCAGTCACCCACGACGCCTGAAGGGATTGAGCGCATGAGTCGTGTTCCTTATGCATCTGCAATAGGATCAATCATGTATGCCATGATATGCACACGTCCAGACGTGGCATATGCATTGAGTATGACGAGTCAGTCCCAAAAGAATCCAGGTGAAACACATTGGATAGCTGTTAGAAATATCCTCAAGTACCTACGGAGGACTAAGGATAGGGTATTGACTTATGGAGGCGATACTAAGCTATGCGCAATCGGTTACGCAGATGCTAGCTTCCAAACGGATCGAGATGACTCAAAATCTCAGTCCGGGTTCATCTTCACTCTTAATGGTGCATGCGGTCACCGGAAGAGTTCCAAACAGTGTTGTAGCAGATTCTACTACTGAATCCGAGTACTATGCCGCTTCGGAAGCAGCTAAGGAAGCGATATGGATGCGTCAATTCTTACAAGGACTTACGATAGTTCCTAGTTCGAATGACCCGATCACCATCTATTGTGACAATAGAGGTTCCATCTTCCAGGCTAAGGAGCCAAAGTCTAGCAACAAATCTAGACATGTACATCGGAATGCTCACCTGATCCGAGATTACATGGAGCAAGAAGAGATAGTTATTGACAAGATAGCGTCGGATGACAACATCGCGGATCCTCTCACTAAACCGTTGAATTTTGATAAGCATGAAGGGCACGTTATTTCCATGGGAATTAAATGTGTTCCTGAGTTGTAGTAGTTGATTATGGATTTGATACATTATCTTTTTCATATACTATTTATAACTTCATCGTTTTTTTATAATATTTTGTTTTTCATGTGGATTGTACTGACAACATTGAACGCCACAAAGTGAACTAAATTACATTATATTTTGTTTGGTCCGTAATCGCCTTAATGAGCTGATAACTCTGGCTACTATATTGTGCAGTCGATTGATGGTGGGTTCAACGAGCCATAAGTCAAACTGTTGAGTGATCGATCACAAATGCGAGATTATAACGATACCTCGTAGGACAATTTTTTGTGACAACGTAATGGAGTCTTAAATGTTTAAAAACATTCGGTGCCAGGTCGTGGATAGGACATCCATTGTGTTCCTAGAGTCGATTCTTTTGACTATCGACTGTCTCTTGAGATTAAGGCAGTTTTTGGGTGACTTTGGTTTCTTTCTCACGGTCTGCCGTAACTGGAGGCTAAGTAGATTTTTTCTGGGTCATTTCATACTGTGCTTACATCTGCAGGATTCGAGTTGACAAAAATATCCAACCTTTATCAGGTATAGTTATTTCTCAGTGCCACTCGAGGAGTTGTAACTGAAATGCATGGCCATGCTCGAATGATAATTCGTTTATCAGTTAAGTTACTCTCTAGTCTGGGAAACCACTCTTGATATAGATCGCGTGTAAAATACGACCTTTGTGAATACGAATTTTGCAAATTGTTTTACATTGAGTGGGAGAAATTTTAGGATATGAGAATCGGTTATCGCACATACACTTGTGAGGACAAGTGGGAGTTTGTTGGAGCTTGTGCCCTCAACAAATTAGTGTGATAACATTTATAAATCTCTTATAGGTTCACAAGGGTATACTTCGTATTTTATCAGTTGATTAACGATTACCTAATAACGGTTGGCTTGCTAGAAAGTTTGACATTATTATCATACTGATGGCGGTAATCAACTGGTCCCTAAAAGTCACACCTAAAGGATGTGTTTGAGAGATGTGATTATGGAAATGTAATCACATTGATACCTAATATGACTAAACAGTTAGACAAAGTGTTGATGAGACGATTATTTAATGCCGATTAAATAATATTATCTGAGACGAATTAACTGTCAATTCGTAAATTGAATATAATATGTTATATTTAATTAATGTATATAATGTTAAGCTTGGACGAATTAATATGTTAATTCGTAATTAAATGTAATCAGTTATATTTAATTAGCAAGTTAAACTATATATTATACGATATTGTCACAGACCGGCATTAATAAATCCACTGCAAGCTGTTGTGTGTAGACTTATTAATACGGAATGATATAAATGACAATTTATAAATAATGCATTATCTACATGGTCGATCGACCGGGTGTGTCAGTCGATCGACTGATGTATCCTACCCCTAACAGTAGGCAAAGGGACAAGACAGGGTAGGGTGGTGCAAGGTAAGGTCTCGGACAAGGAACCACAAATCTTCCAAGTCCGCTGGTCAGAAGCAAGCCAAAACATAGACATCATGGCAGGAATATCTAGGTAACTATCAGTATCGACGCGTGCCAGCACACGAGGGAAGATAGAACGGGCAAGAAAGGTGGCTATGCCACCACAGACAATGGTGTAACACCCCGATTTATGAAGGAGCCTCTAGCAAGACATTCCCTAATAAACCGGACTGTTACCATCTCGGTTTCCCGAGGTAGTGAATAACAAATTAAACTCCAAGGCAAATTATATAATTACTTTAACTTAATTATTACAAAACCTTTTTTTTTTCAAATTACAAAGAACTAACATGAATGAAAGTGAAAGTCTTCTAAATGATGATTTAGCTACTAAGTCTTCGATCCGTGTCTCACGCCAATCAAGCTCCCATCCCGTCTCATAAACTCAAAGACCGCTCCCCAATATTTGGATCGTCACCGGTGTTCACGAATACACAGGGTCAACCACGAGGTTGAGTAGGGAATACAATGCAACAAGTATGTATGATATGCATGCTCCTCCATCACCACCACATCTCATCACAACTCATAACCCGAACACCCAGCCATACCGATCCCCAGAGACTATATATCGACAGTAGCCGATCTCGCACTTCAGCAATGAGGACACCAGGGCAAGTCCTGCAGAACCCGCCTGGGCCTTATCACAACATTATCTTCACCACACCACATCACCACAACATCCTCCATCTCCAATGCATATGAATGCTCAAAAGAAATTAATGCAACGCAATATATATATTATTGAACTGATCAATCATAAATCATGCCGGTTACCAAATGTTGTGATAACATACTCAATACGGTCAATTCAGTCAATCACCTTCCAGTATATGAATCATAACATAAATCAACAACCACGAATCAAGTCAACGTTCACAGTTTGGTCATATGAAACACAAACAAGTCAACACAATTCAACATCAACGATAATAAGTCAAGTGTATTTCCCTACCTCAAAGTGCCAGCAAATCCAAGCACACACAAGCAATCACTTATGATCCTTCACATATCCATCACCTACATAACATAATTATGTATAATTACCACCTACTCAGTCAATTAATCATGCACATAACCTAGACTCATCATCACTTAATAGAAATATCAATTTAAAGAACAAACACGATTTTTCCTGACTTTCCTGCACATGGCAGACTCGGTATAAAATGAATAACTAATTCCAGAAAATTCGAATTGATGCAAGGTCAACTGAATTGGAACCCCATGAGTCTTAGATACAAATTATGTCTAACGTGTTTTTCTCAAATTCCAGACTTATCAAGGGTTTTCACACTGATTTCCAAAAACTGACAGAAACCGTCGCATAAAAAGTATAGACTCATAAAACGAGTTTGACAAACGATTTTTAAGTAAAACCAACGCCTAACTAATCTAAACTCTTTAAATAAAATATATGAAAAAGACCCAGCACCAATTCAATATCTAAATTATATTTTAGAAGTAATCTTTTAGCCTCTACTGATTCGCGGACTTTTTAGATAGACGTTCACAAATAATTTATTCAGGAAACACTACGCGGTGAAATGCTACCAATTTTCACAGGCATAAACTAGGCTTGGAATAAACATGAGTCTCTTCTTTAAATTTTTGCATCCCACGACTTTAAGACAGGTAAAACACTCAAATAACACAGACCAACGAATCTGTGAATTACTGTAACTATTCTATTCATTTATCTCATACAATTTATAATCAAAACCCCCAAACCAATTTCTAGGGTTACAAAAATTATTCCAATACTACTATAATTATGCTAATAATTGAATAAAGAGGTAATAGGATAGTCTACTTACGAAATAGGATGAGAATAGGCTGAGAAATCGCCTCGCAATGCCTCATGCGGCTCCCTTCACACACGGCTCCCTCTTCTCTATTTTCTCTCTTTTCTCATGGTTAAAGTGAATATGGTGATAGGGAGATTAGGGTTTGGTTAGATGAGTTATACATATAGGATAGGTGCTATTAAGACGATACGGGCCTGGCCTAGTTAGATTAATTAAAACCCGAGTCACATAGTTACCCGAGTCACAAATACACTACACGACCCTGGTAAGTCGGCCTAATATAATATCATATTAAAATACCGGGTATTACAGTCTACCCTCCTTAAAAGAACTTCGTCCCAAAGTTTACCCTCTCTACCAACCAACGCAAACGAATTATGAAACGCATATACAAAAGTATGTAAGGCACCCACCAAATTGAAAATTAAACGCAGTATTACAAATGGTGCCCACCGTCTTCTGCCCCACACTATGAAAATACTGAGCAGTCGAATCGGCAATGTTAAGCACAAAGGGGTCCTCGCTATCAATGTTCAGATAGCCCCCAAGAATAGACAGCTCAATGTTGTTAACATTGTTGGGTTCTTTACGGCCAAAGATCATCCCACCAATTAGACGCAAAAAGTAACGGGTTGGGGGAAGGTGGACATGAGCGAGTCTGCGCTCCTCAAAAGCTGTCTATGCCAAAGTCCTACAAAGAATACGTAGGACCTTCCTAGGAGGGTCTGATTCACCGTGGGAGAAAAGACCTAACCTACTACCAAACTCAGCTAGGGTCCAGGTCGTAGTCCAATTAAACAACTGGAAGGAAACACAAGAACTACCCTGGTCAGTGGCGTAGGCAGCTGCAGAAAAAGTGAAGAAGCTGAAAAACTCGAGGGTCCGCTCCTTATAGGTCGGGGCACTCATAGTAATCAGTCCAGACATCCCTGTCCCGTTCAATATCTTAACTACAGGCTCGTAAATTCCTAACTTCTCAAGCGATTTTCGACACAGAAATTTAGTCGAAGCAAAGTCACAACTCTCTAAAGCATAAAAATGAGTATGATGCATAGCGTTAACAAAATGTACCTCGGGGTAGTCGGGATGCAGGTCAAGAGACTCATCGGCCCGGAAAGTAACTCGGCCAGTAGTGGGTGTGCCTCGTGCGCGACCCCGTCCTCTAGTACCTAAAGAAGAAGCCCGTCCAGTAGCGGAGCGAGGTACTAAAGTAGCCCGGTAGGCAGTTGTGATAGCTGGTGACGACGCATCAGGGGTCGTCACCGGAGTAGACACGGTACCAAAAGTAGAAGCGGCAGCTATACTAGCTGAGACAGAGCTGACAGTGGCGGAAGAAGAGCGAGTAACAGAAGAAACAAAAGGGGCGACAGTAGTACCACAGAGCTAACAATAGGAGTAGCAGTACTAACAGTCGGAGTGACGGTGGTAACAGCATGGACCACCATCTCAGTCGTGGATGGGGCAGCAGTCGAACTAGACGAAGGGAGAGTGCTACTATCCATCCTAATCAAGCAAGTAATGGGGAAATTTAATCAATTAAATAGAAAACTCGAAATTCCCTATTATCAAACGGATTTCGAATAAAATCGAAAAACCCTAAATCCCAATTACTCAATTTAAGTCGAATTAAACAAAAAATCAACAAAAGAATAAAGGAGAACACTTACTTGATGAAAGACCCACATAAATAAGTAATCAATCGACAAAAATCCAATCAAAAGACGGATTTTAAGCAAGAAACCCGACGGAACCCTAATCGCCCAAATTAAACGCAACAAAGATGAATTTTAAGGGGGAAATTGGGGGCTTTTGTCGATATATTAACAAGGAAAATAATGTGGGTAATTGATTTGGTATTAGGGAGAGATTAATGGAGGATTTTGGGAAAAATCGCACACAATATCGCACAAACAAGGAGGAATAAAAATTAGAATGAAAAATAGAGGAAGAAAGAAAGTCTCCCTGTGTGTTATAACCATATTCACTCAATCGAGTGATTTGAAACCACTCGATCGAGGACTCATGTAGTCATTCTGCTCGATCAAACAGATTTCTTCTCGTTCGAGTAATCCTCATTGTTGGCATTTCGATCGAGTGTCTGAAACCACTCGATCGAACAGTTGTGCAGGGCAATCCTCTCGATCGAATACAAAAAGTACTCGATAGAGTTGTTTTCTCGTGGAACACATCCCAATGCGAATTAATTTCCCCAAACCTGCATAAAAACATGCAAAAAACATATCCCGACAATACCAAATCACAGAATTAAGCAGTCTATAGTCGGTTTTCGCTAAACTAATTAATCTAATGTCTAACAGTCTAAAAACACAATAAAAGTGTCTTAACGAAAATACGAAATTACAAATTATTACAACGGGGCATTCCCCGCTTACTGTCCAAAACACTTTAGTAGCCCACAAGAGGGCTTCTGATTGGAGGAGGTCCCTTTAGCATCTCGGACCGTCCTCTTCGATCGCCACGAGTTTGAATTTGAACTAACGGAAGGAGAGTAGTTGACATCAACGTATGCACGAACTTTCTTCTTCCTCTTGTCATTCCCATCAACATTGGCATCCCCATAACTTTGATCGACATTAACTGCACTTCGACCGTTGTCAACTCCAGCATCCACTCTATTTGTACCTACAGCAAGGAAAATAGAAGAGGGGTTACAATTGGAGTACAGTATTCAATATTTTCAGCTGGAGTGTCTGTATCTGAGTCAATAGAGGATAGGGCATTGCAAGGTTGAACTTGCATGGGAGCCCTACAAGATTTGGACTGATGAAATATTAACTTCTCATCTCCTACCTGAAATGTAAGTGTCTTTCCCTCGATGTCAATCACTGCTCGAGCAGTGAATAAAAATAGTCGCCCTAAAATGATAGGGGTGTGAGTGTCTTCGGAGATGTCAAGTACTACAAAGTCTACGGGGATAAAGAATCTCCCGATTTTGACAGGTATGTCCTCTATAACTCCTAGTGGCCGTGATATACTACGGCCGGCCATCTGAATAGTAATATTCGTACAATTAAATTTGGTCAAACCGAGTGTCTTAGCAAGAGACAAAGGTAAGACGCTCACGCTAGCACCTAGATCACATAGCGCGTTATAAATCAAATGGGTTCCTATATGACACGGAATTGAAAAGCTACCCGGGTCTGACTGCTTAGGCGGTGTCTTATTCTGAACTAAGGCAGTACCTACTTCAGTTAAAGATACCGTTTCATGGTCATTTATATGCCTCTTACGCGATAATATTTCTTTCATGAATTTCATATAAGAGGGTACCTGAGTAAGCAATTCTGCGAACGGAACGTTGACATGTAAGCTTTTCAGGAGCTCGTCAAATTTGCCGAACTGGTGGTTAGCTTTGTTGTTCTGCAATCGCCTTGGAAAGGGCACAGTGATAGGAATTTTGACCCCTTTATTTCTTTCTTCCAATGTCTCACCGGGTTCAAATTCATTCTTACTCGATCGAACCTTTTTACCTCTCGATCGAGGTCTTTCAGCAAGTTTTTCACTCGATCGAGCATTCTCAGCCTCTCGATCGAGTTCCTCATTATCAGCACTGTTCGATCAAGGTAAAATATCACTCGATCGAACACTTTCCCCAGAATTTTCACTCGATCGAGGACTTTTAGCCACTCGATCGAATCCTTGATTATCCACTTTACTCGATCGACCCTCAGAACCACTCGATCGAGTAATATCACTAGCATTTCTACTCGATCGACCACTAGAAATCAGTCGATCGAGTATATTCTTCGAATTAAGCATGTTTTTAGCAATTGACGCCTGTTCATCATCCGCAACAGTACTCCTCGGGTCTGATATGTCCTTAACAGTTGACAATTTGGGTCCTTCATAAGAAAGACCACTTCGCAGGTTAATCAAATTTATCGTCTCATGTGGATTATTCTCAGATTAAGAAGGTAAATGACCCGGTTTTCTCGTGGATTGGCTAGCGGCCAACTGAGCTACTTGAGTCTTGAGTGATTTAATTGATGCCTCTTTTTGTTGGTCACTCATTTGCATCTGCTTAGTCAATGATTGAATCATCGACTTCAATTCAGCCAACTTACTAATTCCACTAGAGGAAGCTCCTTGATGCATCGGTGGAAAGGATGAGGCTTTTGAAAGCCTTGTTGAGCCTTATTAGGAGGAACATAGGCTTGCTACTGCTGCTGCGGAGGAGTAGGATTGAGCACATTCTGACTAGTCCACGTAAAATGGGGATGGACTGCGCTTTGATTATTATAATAGGAACCCCCTCCTTGTCTATATTGCTGAAAGGCAAGGACTTGTTCCTTCTCTGTCAGACAGTCAACAACAGTGTGACCGTCATTACTCCCACATCTCTCACAAGTAACGGTCTCTTGTCTAGTCAACAAGAGAACCGCGTGTTAATCACCAGCAACTTGCAATTCGAACTTATCAAAATGGGCATTCATGGCTTCCAGCTGAGCCACAACTGCATTATCAACCGAATGCACTGTTCGAATGTCGTCCGTCGGGTTCCCATACTCAGCACAATGGGTCGCCATCTCCTCGATAATACCCCATCCATTATCATAATCATTATTCTTTTAAAATCGCCCATTGGACGAGGTTTCAAGTATAGCACGGTGGTCATCATACAACCCATTGTAAAACTGGTTGCACAAAAACCACTGATCAAAGCCATGATGAGGAAGAGACCTCACCAAATTCCTTAAACGACACCAAGCCTCTTAAAAATTTTCATCAGGTGCCTTTTATAAAAGGCAAGAGCAAGAGTCTCCCAGTTGGTGATACCGGCTGCAGTACGATCGAGAGGAGTGAGCCACTCCCTGGCTCCGTCAGTCAATGAAAAAGGAAACATGACTTCCTTTATTTTGTCTTGGGTCACTCCCTTAGTGGCGGGAATGGTAGAGCAATAATCAGTAAAGACCTCCATGTGTTTTCGCGGATCTTCACCCGCCACACCCCGAAACAGGTTCCTGTCGACTAAATTAATGTAGGACGGTCTAATGTCGAAAGTATTACCATCCTCTGTCATAAGCTTGAAACCCTTTGGAATCAAGGCAGCTGTGAGCTCTGAATCACTCGCAATGTTAGGCAACTTTACTGGCTTGGTAGAAGAAATAGAGTTGTCTTCTTCACAAGCCGCATCTTCTGCAAATAAAAAGTGTTGTAGCTCGGGTTCAAAAGTACTCAAGTCTTCCTTTTGAATCGTTCTTTGCAGTCTGAGTCTATGCCGTAAAGATCTCTCTGGCTCAGGATCAGCAGGAACTAATTCTGACCTGTGTGAACTGGGCATACCCAACACTGAAAGAAATAAGTGAGAATTGTCTCAAGGAATAAAAATTACTGTCGTTTCTATACCAAAACTAAAACCTAAATATACTAACGGAAGTTAGTGATAAGTAGAGTCGATCTCCACAGGGAGGCAAGGTATCTGTCTGAAAGTCCGTCTATCTATGTCACAAATGGGGGGTTTTAGTTTGGTTTTCTAAACTGCTAAAGGTTTAAGGGAAAGAGAAGTAAAGTAAGAGCAGTAAAGCGAGGAAAAAGTGATAAAAGTGATCAAATAAGAGAGAGTATGTCAGGATTTCGGTTCACCATGGTAGTCTATCGACTCAGTCGCAAATAGCCTAGACAATCTACTGTGAGAAGGGCATGGGAAAGGTCCTTCCGACCCGCTATCCACCCTAGAATTCAACTAACTTAACTTCCGTCCTCATTAGGGTAGTCTACTGTTCATAGTAGGTCTATTGATTCCAATCTTCCGATTCAGGAACAATGTTAACCAGATTAATGTAATTTAGAAGCGTTCACTCAACTAAATTGGTGTTACAGTTATATTGCTAGGGGGACAGATTCTCACATGTAAATTATCTAGTCTATTCGCTACATCGTCACAATCCTACCATGGATTCCCTAGTCCTAACATAAAGGGAATTAGCTACTCATGTTCTTAATGTAATTAACAATAACAACAAAAGACATGCTAATTAAAGACATAATTAAAGAATAGCAAACAAACATAAATAAGACAAGGACAAAAGTAACAATGAAAGAACAAGAAATTAATGCAAACAAAGTATTAAGATTAAAGAGAGAAGAATGATTACAATCTTAAAGAATCCGACGTAGAGAATAATCCAAAAGTAAGGTACGAGATTAAGCAATAAAGTAGTTCAGAGATTAAGAGAAGTAAAGAGTGGTAAAGAGTTGTAAAGTATGTTTATTAACCTAATTACGACTCCCTTATATAGGGGAGCGTAAAACTTAACAAAATAATTTATCACGGGCTTAATTATACCCGCGTATCATAGCAAACCCCTGGATCGAGCACATTCAGATCACTCGATCGAGGTCTTCTCCAGCAAATGTACTCGATCGACCACTTTAGGCTCTAGATCGAGTAACTCCCAATAAGCACATTTTGATCGAGTAAGAGAAACCACTCGATCGACCTCATGTTCCAGCCAAACCACTCGATCGACAAATAATTCCACTCGATCAAGTGGAATTCCAACGTATCGGCCTCAAATATGTCCTTGGCAGCTTCATAGACCTTCTTCACACACCCCAAGGCACGACTCCTGCTTTAATACTTCCGTCTCCTTGCAATGCATGCTAAATGGGATGAATAAAGGTCGACTCCGCTACTATCATGTCCATTTCTGCAATAAAAGCAAAACAAATCAAAGTCGCCAATTCGGGGTATTTTACAATACAAAGCGATACAAAAAGGCATAGAAATGCGTTCAATAAGAGGCTAAAAAGTCTATATAAATTGCACGTATCATAACTCCTTGCACATAAATCCATCTCAATTCTAAATGCTTAGCTTCATATCTTTAGTGCTCCAAGAGTACTAACTATTGAACTATATTGCTATATAGAGACTTCTTCTCAAAAATTTGATTTGTAACTTTTCGTCATACTCCAAGTATACGAAATTTAAGAATGGTGATACATCTAAGCGTAATGAATTAATCCTGCAGCGGAAGCAAGTGGATTCAATTTCTACATGTTCAATACCTTTGAACTTGAGTAGACTTTTATCAATATAAGAATATTCATTTAACGCTAATATCCTCTCAGAACTATCTTTGTAGGTCTGGATATCTTAGAGATGTATTATTCTTCTCCTAAGTCTTCCATCATTCACAATGATCAATATGTCCCTAACATATAAGACTAACAACACCACATTACTCTCACTAAACTCTATGTATAAACCGAACTACTCGACAATTCGAGAAATGTTTATCACATGATTAAAACATACAACTCAACTCTTTGACATCTACTTAAGACTTCCTCTTATGCCTGCATCCTACTTTAGGATAGTTGCGATTTACGAAACTCATGCAAGATGATTTTAAAATCCAACTATATCAAATCATATCCGAATACAATGAGGCATTGTTGTTGCGTGCAAAACCCTTGCTACCAACCAACCAAGCTAAATAACCATTTTCATGTTTATGCTCATTTTGGACTTTTGCGGAGTTGAAACTAGATAAAGCATCTTAATAAGTAACAGGTTTGTTACTTTCAAAAATAACATGACTTCTGTCTACTTAGATTTCGAAGAAATAATAACTGATTTTGACCAAGAAGGAACATCTTCCTACGTCTCATTCTCAGTTTGTGGCTCTTGAACATTTTCTCCCACTCTGTGTATAAGAAATAATACTCTTTTCTCTAATAGACAGTATCATGAACCACAAACCCTTTGTTCTTGTGATCATGTAGGAAGAGAGACCACACGTTTATTATCGAAACAAGCTACAATTTAGGTACCATGCCTAACCATATCACATATGAAATGTTGATGATTGCTTTAATTATGTTTTGTTTTAGTGGAATAAGTAAATACTAGACAAATTGTGATAGAAACTACTTCCAACTTTATAGTAAAGATTCAATCATATCGTATAGGATTCTATGTCACTTTCTAATATTATGAAGGTGAACATGTGATACCATATCACACTCTTTTCAGTGCATAAAAGTCTTCACTTTATTGTTCCTTATTTAAACAAAGTACTAATACTTTGGTTTTATAATCTCTAGGTTTTGATACTTTTAGACATTCATTGAACTTTTTCAAAGAATTTCTCTTCTTACCTCATTAAGTGGATACCAAGTATCTACCTAGTTCGTTGGTAAAAGAGATGAAGAAGTAATAACCCTTTCTGATTGAATTGTATTTAACCATACACATCAAAGTGTAAATAGGGCGAATATCTTGCTATATTCATAATTCTTTTCTAGAAAGAAGTCATGAATTAATCTTGCTTTGAATACAAGATTCACACATTCCAAGAGATTCCCTATCAAATCGTTTGGGACACTAGTCAAAACTAGTCTCTATGAGCAATTTCAATCGAGAAATAATGGGGTTCACCAATTTGAGTCTTATATAATATGTATAACATTTATTTTAGTTTAAATATAATTACCTAGATTTGTATGGTCTCACCATAAACTTGATTGAGGTACATTTATAAATACAAAACTAAAATGAGTATACTACAACATTCATTAGTTTATGGATGAAATGACAACTACCCTAGTTCCATTCATGCAAATTTTTGAACTTATTCTTGCTAGTCATCACATGATAATGACAAATTTGATGATGAAATCCACTAATTTGTATCTAATACTCATGGTGTGGTATTTGGCAAGAATGGTATGTCAATGTCATAGATTTAACAAGGAATATGTTGGAGTCACACAACCAACTTCCTAGATTTTACTTATTTGGGGTTTGTATCTATTTTAGTGTCTAACACCTTTTCTTTCGAGCCTAGTTCTATCCTTAGCAATTAAAATACGAACTTTACTTCTTATTGCTCCCACTAATTTCAAGAATTTCTATTTGATGAAGACTTACTTCATATAAATTCCTAGTTAATCCTTCACAAGGACGAACTTAAATTGTGGTATGTGGTCAATGAAAATTTCTAGAAAATCAATTTACCAATTTAACAGTGTCATATTCTTAACAACTTAAGTGCTTGATGACAAGTGTTTAGGTTAAGCAATAAGACTTTTGAACCGTGGATGCGTAGAAGACATTATCAAAACATATTTTGACTAATCATTACTTCTATTCACATTTCTTCATAAGAAATCATAGGTATGTAAGAAATTTAAGATGTTAATCTTATATATGCATAGGACGATTCCTATCGAGTTCTATGGAATAGAACAATTCATATGGATCTAGTCCACAACCTATGATACCGTTTATTTTAGAAAGTGATTCTATTTGTCGTAAGTAAAAGTGGTTTAGCGGAGACTCGTGTTACAATCGAATTGATATCATATATGAGTAGGAGCGATAATAAAGAACAACATAAAACAACGAAATAGTAGGAAAATCAAACATTCATCGTTATATTAAAAACATTTTAGTATGTTTTAGCATTTATATAGTGACCTCTATACCCAACTATTATAGATGATCCCAAGATCCAAATTCATATTAACTCGGGTACGGTGAACCGATTCATCCCTAATCAATATAATTTAGTGGATTAACTCTTTAATCGATTCTACTTCTAGAACTCTCGGTCGATAAAATTACTTTAATATTCATTTCCCATTTTGTAGCCTTTTAAGCTAATGAATCACACTTTATTGATGGATAATTGCTTGCATGGGGATGTCTTGACATAGTAGGTGGAAGATAAAATTTGAACCAAATAGGCTTGATCTTGCTTTGGCAAGCCGCAAAATGGTAACGTAGAGCCTCCTTGGACCGGTACATCTATTTTCGGTCTGACTTAGGTGAATGTAGGTCTCCTTATGGTATGTGTTACATCAATAACCCAAAGTATGGTTTTATTTCATCTCTTTTAAGCATTACTTTCATAGTATGCCAGCATTTGAAGCCATTCACTTGGACTATGTTGCCCTTTTCTAGCCTCTTCTTACACATATTTACATCTTATCTAGCTACATCCTTAACTTGCCTACCTTGTTAAGCTAGTAGGTATGTCAGTGGTGTTAGGGTGATTATTTGGGATATGCTTTATTTTGAGTCTTTGTGAGCTTGGTTATGCCGGAATTGCTATTTTTCGGAATTTGATTATGAAAGAAAAAGAAAGAAGTGAAAAAAGAAAAAAGAATGAAATAAATTGAAAGAAAAAGATGTGAAATGAAATAAAAAGAAGCATGAATTGAATTGAAACAGAAGAAGAAGTTGAATTAAGAAACTCTCATGCGATTATTCATGAATTTTTAGAGAGTATTCTTATGATTTATTTTGAGAGAGGTCATTATGTTGTTGTTTTTGGCTTCTAATATTGGGTTTAGTTTGGGATTAAGCATCCTTTCTCGTGGTTGTTGCTAGCTTGACTTAGCTCCATATACCGTAATTCATATGTTCCCCTTTATTTCCCATTACATATTGCCTTCTTCTTACCCATTGGCTTCTTATTTATGCTTGCATTTGATTGTTTTGAGTTATGATTTGAAATGACTACCATATTAGATTGCGGGAATACTCTCATGAGTCAAGGATAGGTGAGTGTTACTCACACAAAAATCCTTTCACATATAAATGAGTAATGAGTGAATCGTGAGAGTCCAAAGTCAAAAAGATCATGCAAGGGACGAAAAGTTCATTTGAAGTCATTCATGCTACAGCGTCATATAAATCTCATCCATGTTGTTGCATTTTCCCTATGCCCATGTTGTTCCGGTATTTGATTCATTGTTGCTCTTACCCTTTTCTTGTCATACATTATATTGTGTGCTTGCTTGAGGACAAGCAAAGGTTTAGCTTGGGGGAGTTTGATAGGTCCATTTTATATATAGTTTAACCCCCTATTTTATCTCGGTTTATTTGATTATTGCACTTCTATTAGTGTGTTTATGAGCTAATTCCGTGTTCTAGGTGTTTTTGCTCGTATTCATTGCAGTTTTTAGGAAATGAAGCCATTGATAGCTTTTTCCCGTCAAATTAGCAATTACCTAATTTCACGAGGCTAATGAGAGCAAGTCTTGACCATACAAGGGCGTTCCGGGAAGTATAGGGGCATTTTGGGAAAAATTGAAAAATACCGAGCACAAATCTAACTTGGGTTGATGCACAAGTAAAGAAATGAAATAGAAGCCCAAGTAAAGTCCAAGTGATCAAGTGGAAGATGAAGCTTAAGATTCCTAATTATGCTTTTAGACGGAGGAATTAAGAGGCATTAAGACATAACATTGGATCCCCTATGCCAATTAAGACGGAATTAAGAGGAAAAAAACTGAAATTCCCACGACCCTGATAGGGGTGGGGTGACCCCGATCGGGGTTGCCTCTCTTTATGTCATTTACGTTTCATCCCTTTATTGTTATTTGGGACAACTCCTACACCACTTTTACATGTTTTGCATACACTATTTCAAGGTCTTAGTATAGTTTAGATTAGCTTTGCCTTTAGCATTTCTTTTATGTTATAAACAATTTCATTAAAGTTATATACAATTACATTTCAAGTTATTTCCATTTGCTCTATCTTGTTCTTCATTTCCAAGTTCATTTCCAATTGTTAAGGTAATCTTATTTCTAGTATTATTTAGTTATTCATTTGTCATTTACTTTACTAGTTAGTATGTTCATCTCTATTATATCATTTATCATTAGTTTAGTTTTCATTATGCATGAGTAATCCACTAGTCTAGGGATTAAGGGAGCCATGCATGAGTAGTATTTGAAATTGTTGAAATAAGATCTTTTAATATCAATTCTTTGTTTCTTTAACATGCTTTCATTATTTTGTTAGTCTTTGATTATTGGCCATAATCTTTGATTAAATTTGTAATTCACTTTTATAAGTCGAGAGGCACGAAAATGAATTAGACTAAGCATGTTTTAGTAGACCGACCTGGCCATAGGGAGAGCTCATTAAGACCCGTTCCATGGTCGACAATAAGGTCGAGAGGTGGTTGTCAGAAGACCTAAACAATTATCTTTATTAAGCATTTCTAGTTTGACATAACCATTTACATATTTGCATGTGTGACCCGACCTCCCTAGACTCTTTCTTTATCATTGTTTTACAAAACCAATTAAACATTCATACGATAACCGACCTTGATAGAATTCACTCCGTGACAACTTGTTTAGCAACTCTCGCCTCCTTGTGTTCGACCCCTAGTACTACATTTATTTGTGTCTAGGGTTGTAACACCCTCATTTATTCAGGACTCTTTAGCTAGACATCCCAAGTAAATGAGAGTGTTACCATCTCGGTTTCCCGAGGTAATGTATAACAAAGTCCAACTCTCCAGAGTACTTTAAATAAAACTTTAGTGAATACATGTTTATTACAAATTAACCAACTAATACTTAATATAAAATAAGATACAAGTCGCATCGGAAATAAATTAAGTGATTAAATAATCTATGGGGTCTAGACTTCTCGGTAGACTTGCCAAGTCCTCACGCATCTCATAGCTCCCAAGTCAGCTAATCTTTAGTACCTGTCAAATATGATCCCCATTATGGTTCATCACAGGTGTTCACGAATACACGGTCAACCATGAGGTTGAGTAGGAATAAACACTAACAGCAAGAACATATGATAGGCAATCCAATTCAATCCACATTGCACAACTCCCTGAACAACGTGCTCCTTTCCATGACTTAGCACACCTCCCTTAACAACATGCTGACATTACTTTGGTACGCCTCCCTTAACAACGTACCGCCATTATGTAATAGTACCCCTCCCTCACAACGTACATATTACCATCACCCCAGAGTACAAACTCCCTCAACAATGTACTTCTGACTGTAGCACAGCTTTTCACAATTTCGACAATCACGATCAACGATAACAATTAATTAACCTCATCACAATTATTAAATACAACCAACACAATGTAATATAATTCTCCCTTCCAACAAATACGATAACATCAACCTATGAATAATTCACATATTAACATATGATCAATCTCACTTCAATATATATAATTCACCATACCGAACATTAATAAACAAGAGTTGAGTAGGATTTATCCCTACCAGGCAAGCGATTCCAAATAAGCAGTTCAAGCGATCCAAATAATTAAAGCAACCGAACCCGATTATAATTTCTTCACAAATCGTCACCTAACATAAATATTATACTTTAATTATTAATTCATTATTCTATTCATTATATTAATTTATTCGATTATAACTTAATTATATTATTTATTTCCCATGTATATTATTACGTAAAAACCAGTCTTAAAATTTAATAACCAACCTATACACAAAAACCCAAAAACCGACGACAATCCCGTGAAACAACCAACCATACACACCCATATTAACAAGGCTAAAACCGAGCCCAACACTCCACCAAAACCCGTCCCTCACGACTCCCCTAGCCACCATCAGCTCCACCCAAGCCTGCCACACGCTAGCCCGCACCACGGTGCACCCCGACCACCAACAACCACCAGCCAAACCACCACTAGCACTCCAAAATCTCACGCCCTAGCTGTTACTCCCACGACCCAACAATAGCATTCGAGACCGAAGCAACTGTTATAACAGAAGCAAGAAAGAACAAAATAAAGAACAATAAAAGACAAACGCACAGATTTACGTGGTTCACTAACGGTGTGTTAGCTACGTCCACAGGGCAGAAGGGAGAGAGTTTTATTGATATGTGAGGAGTTTTCGATTCTGATTCGAGACGGTATGATAAGCATAACTGCTAGGTAGAGGATTAGAGAGTTTATATAATACTCTCTAAACCTAATACAGAATGACCTAATAAAGGCCCAAGACAGACCTAGCCCAATAACAGATACGGATACCGTCTAAGTTTCGGGGGCGTTGCCCCCGAACCCCCGCATAGTTATTCGAAGCGGCGGTTAACAGAATCAAGGCACAAACCCAACAGCAACCTTATACAAATCACAGTTTTACAGCACCATTAACGATCACCATCAACAACCGCCACTGCTGCCATCACCACAACTCTTCCTGCCACCACACACGACCAGTAACCCTTGCCCTAGCAACCCACGAAACCATCCATACCCTAAGTCCTATTTTATATACCCAACTCACGAGTGCAGCCTAAAACCCAACTCAACATCCCATGTCACTGCCACCCCAACTCAACCCAGTCACCACCTTGGTCACCACTAATCCATGGTGGCACGAGCAGCACACCAGACCAACAGAAACACTCAAATAGCGACGATATTGAAAACAGAGCACACCCGACACTCCACCCGCAACAACCGCCACACACACTACCAGAGGCCCCCGCATAGTTATTCGAAGCGGCGGTTAACAGAATCAAGGCACAAACCCAACAAATCTCCACCTTGACTTGAATTCTCTCACAAACAGACAGATGTACTAGATGCATTCCCATAAATGCCGGATGTACCGTAAAGCTCTTCTCCCTTCCCCTCGGATATTGCCCCAAGAGGGCAATTACAGATCTGAGATATTTAGCAAGTCCAAACAATGTTGGAACTTGCTATGCGGAACTCGGCTTAGTGAACATGTCACCGGTGGGTTATCGCAGTACCCACTTTGTTCACCTTAATCCTCTTCTCATTTCTCAGAAAGTGATATCTCACATCTATATGCTTAGTCCTCTCATGATGGACTTGATCTTTAGCCAAGCATATTGCACTAAGATCATCACGAGAATACAATAGCTTGCTCTGATGTAGACCCAAATCACGACCAATCCTTTTAACCGATTCCCTCTTTAGCCGCTGTGGTCAACGCCATATACTCGCTTGATAGTAGACAAAGTAATCGTAGGTGCAATGTAGCCTTCCAATCGACGATCAACCACCAAGAGTGAAAACATAACCCGAGTCATTGATCGCTCTTGTCAACATCTCCCGCATAATCGTAAATCCCAGTACCCGACACAAGGCACTCTCTATCACCTCCATAAATGAGACCAACATCAGATGTACCCTTAAGGTACAGAAAAATTCTCTTCACAGCTTGCCAATGCTCTTTACCTGATCACCCATAAACCGGCTCACCACACTGATCGATTGTGTGCTAAATCGGTCTAGTGCGGACCATAGCATACATCAAACTACCCACTGCACTAGAGTACGGAACTCGGGACATGTACTCCCTTTCTTCAGCTGACTTGGGTGAGAAAGCAACAGACAGATGTGCATTCGATGCACTAGGAGTATCTATGGATTTAGCAGTAGACATGCCAAACCTTGCTAGCACCTTCTGAATATAGCCTTTCTGAGATAAGAAAAGCTTCTTCTTGCTCCTATCCCTGTAGATCTCCATTCCCAATTTTTCTTCTTTGCACCCAAATCTTTCATCTCAAATTCAAGACCGAGAAGACCCTTCAATTTCTGAACATCAGACTTGCTCTCTGCAGCTATCAACATATCGTCTACATATAGGATCAGATAAATGAGAGACTCATTCTTCAGCTTGTTGTAATAAACACAACAATCATACGGACTCCTAGTGTAGCCAATCTCCAACATGTAGCTGTCAAACCTTTTATACCACTGCCTCGGAGACTGTTTTAGCCCATATAAGGACTTCTTCAGCTTGCAAACATAGTCTTCTTTACCCTAATCTGGAAACCGTCTGGATGAGTCATGTATATCTCTTCTTCCAACTCTCCATGTAGGAAAGCTTGTCTTCACATCTAGTGTTCGAGTTCTAAATCCTGTGCAACTATTGCTAGCAACACTCGATGGAAGTATGTCGACCACCGCGAAAATATTTCATTGTAGTCTACCCCCTCTTTCTCGATGAACCCACGAGCTACCAATCGAGCTTTATACCTTATACCCTCAAAGCAGCTAGTCTCTCCTCTTTCTTCTTGAAGACCCATTTACAAGTAACAATCTTTCTCCCTTGAGGCTTCTTGGATAATTCCCGTGTCCGATTCTTTTGAAGAGACTCCATCTCATCTCCCATGGCGGAAGCCACCGGCGGTCAGAACATGTTCTTTGCTTCTTTGAAAGTGGATGGTTCATGTAAGTCAGGATCCACCTCCTCAGCAACCTGAAGTGCATAACCCACCATATCTTCAAAACCAAGTCTATTCGGGGGCTTCCCAAAATTAGGCCTGATTGACCGCTCACGGGCCAAACTCTGATTCGGAATCGGTAATGAAGAATCGATGGAACAAATTCGGATTGATTTGTAGTGGTTGATCTTTTTCCTGTGGTACACTCTCATCAAGAGTGTCTTGCTGCTCCACCTATTTATCAACACTACTACTACTATCTGACAACATATAAGACTTCACAGTAGGATTAACCATAGAATTTTCATCAAAGACAACATTTCTACTCAAAATAACCCTACCCTCGGATGGAGACCGGATACGGTATCCTTGACACCATCCCCATAGCCCACGAATACTCCCTTTTTAGCTCGTGGCTCAAGCTTACCTTCACTAACATGATAATAAGCGGTACTACCAAAAGCCCTTAAAATAGAATAGTCGGCGAGACTTACTGGACCACATCTCAAATGGAGTTTTGAGATTCGGACTCGTGTGAGGTCCCCGATTTATCGGATAGCATCTTTGTACTAACCGCTTCCGCCTTTAATCTTCTTGTTAGTCCAGCATTAGAGAGCATGCACCTTGCCCTCTCCGAGAAGTGTCTGTTCATTCGCTCTCCTACACCATTTTGCTTGAGGTGTATCTCGGACCGTGTCCGATGTCTAGCAATCCCTTCATTCTTGCAGAACTCGTCGAACTCAGAACAACAAAACTCTAGGCCGTTATCAGTTCGCAGCCTCTTGACCTTCTTCCCAGTTTGATTCTCCATTAATGCCTTCCACTGCTTAAAGTGAGTAAAGGCTTCGTTTTTGTGCTTCATCAAATAAATCCAAGTCTTCCTGGAATAATCATCAATAATAGACACAAAATACCTGTGACCTCCCAAAGACTCCACCTTAGAAGGACCCCAACAATCAGAATGGATGTAATCAAGTGTGCCCTTGGTCCTATGCACTGCTTTAGGAAACTTGCTGCGATGTAGCTTCCCAAATACACAATGCTCACAGAAATCCAGATTCTTGACCTTGTGACCACACAGAAGATCTTCTTTTGACAGAGTCTGCATCCCCCTTTCACTCATATGACCAAGTCTCATATGCCACAACTTAGTCAAATCTTCTTTATCAACATCTGAGGATGCAACAGCAACAGAACCTGACAGAGTAGATCCCTGAAGATAATATAGAGTACCATGCTTGATACCCCTCAGAACTACACTCGAACCTGCGGACGTTCGAACTCCACCTACACCTTGAAAGTCTGAAACCCTTACTGTCTAACGTGCTTAAGGAGATCAGATTCTTTGTCATTAGTGGAACATGTCTAACCTCGTTCAGTGTACAGAATTTACCATCATGTGTCCTTACCCTGATTGAGCCGATTCCAACTATCCTAAAACAAAGACTATTCGCCATAGAAATAGTGCCTCCATCTACCTGTTCATAAGTTGTAAACCACTCCCTGCGCGGACATATATGGTAAGATGCTCCAGAATCTAGAATCCACACATCAGTGTGATGCGTGACCTTACCCGTAACTAGAGCATAATCATCTTCCTCGGAACTCGCATCTGCTACACCGGTGAGCGATTAGACTTGTTCTGTTTATCTTTCTTGGGACAATCGAATTTCCAAAGGCCCCTTCCCTTTACAAAGAGTTCTGAGACATCACTAGGTTTAGGACCTCTAGAAACATAAGAACCGGACAACCGCATTACCGTAAGTACCGGAAGTACCGGCGGAATTAGAAGAACCCGAATAAGAAGGCTTCTTATATTTTTCTTCCCAAATTTCCCATCCATAACCCCCCACTGGCGCTAACCCTGCAGCTGATTATCTGTATACACTACCCGGCCGCCTTATGGCGCAATTCTCTAGTATGAAGAGACGACCTAACATCTTCTAGAGTAACAGTATCTTTACCCACAATAAAGGACTGTACGAAATTCTCATACGATAACGGTAAAGAAACTAACAGAATTAATGCAAAGATCCTCATCTTCTACCTTAACATCAATATTACGTAATTCTAGTAAAATTGTGTTTAATCGATCTAGATGATCTCGAAGAGGCATACCTTCCCGCATTCTCGGACTAAACGAGGCGTTGCTTAAGAAGCAACTTATTGGTCAAAGACTTGGTCATATAAAGACTCTCAAGCTTTTTCCACGCAGACCGGCCGCGGTAGTTTCCTCCGCGACTTGGTGATGATATCATCGAAAGACACAACATAATCGTTGAATGTGCCTTCTCCTCCAGACCGCCATCTCGCGGATAGCAGCAGCGATAGCGGAGGTTGCGCTTTCCATCTTCTTATCGAAAGCGGCGCCCACAACCCTTCCGCTTTAACGAGCCCGCATCTTGATCGCCACGACTAAAACTATTCCTCCCGGTGAAGCGATCGATCTTTATGTTCATCACCGACATCTTTCTCGCTGGTCGGAACCCGAAGGCTCGATACCGTTTGTTATAACGAAGCAAGAAAGAACAAAATAAAGAACAATAAAAGACAAACGCACGATTTACGTGGTTCACTAACGGTGTGTTAGCTACGTCCACGGGCGAAGGGAGAGAGTTTTATTGATATGTGAGGAGTTTTCGATTACTGATTCGACGGTATGATAAGCATAACTGCTAGGTAGAGGATTAGAGAGTTTATATAATACTCTCTAAACCTAATACAGAATGACCTAATAAAGGCCCAAGACAGACCTAGCCCAATAACAGATACGGATACCGTCTAAGTTTCGGGCGTTGCCCCGAACCCCCGCATAGTTATTCGAAGCGGTTAACAGAATCAAGGCACAAACCCAACAGCAACCTTATACAAATCACAGTTTTACAGCACCATTAACGATCACCATCAACAACCGCCACTGCTGCCATCACCACAACTCTTCCTGCCACCACACACGACCAGTAACCCTTGCCCTAGCAACCCACGAAACCATCCATACCCTAAGTCCTATTTTATATACCCAACTCACGAGTGCAGCCTAAAACCCAACTCAACATCCCATGTCACTGCCACCCCAACTCAACCCAGTCACCACCTTGGTCACCACTAATCCATGGTGGCACGAGCAGCACACCAGACCAACAGAAACACTCAAACAGCGACGATATTGAAAACAGAGCACACCCGACACTCCACCCGCAACAACCGCCACACACACTACCAGAGGCCACCACCGTGGTCTCCTCTGACCCACGGTGGTCCACCGGCAGTACCCATGTCCCTTGGTTACGGTCTAGCAGGTCACGACGGGTCTCACTACACGGTTTAAGAGAATACTCACAACCTAAGAAAATCCAGCAACAACCGCACCAACCACCACCCTTGACCACCCACGGTGGTGTTTTCAACCCCATGTACCACCCTTACTACGCCTAGGCCAGTCAAGACTGAAATAGGGATTTATAAACCATATAAAACGTGTTAAACAACCACCCACAACAACCCTTTTATAGTTGGTCAAACTCCCATCCCTGGCGGTCAACGACGGTCAAAATGGAGGTCTGGTCAAACCCTGGTGATCCACGGTCATGGTGACGGTCTTAGTTCGTCATACGGTGGTCTAGTTTATGAGTTATAACATTTACAAAATCAATACATTATAATATAAGACGGTCTTACCTTTTACCGCTAATTGCTCTCTGTCTCTTAAATCTCCTTCTTCTATCTTTGTGAATTATTTTTCAGATATCAAGATATTTATAGTCTAAGCTTAGAGAGTATATGAGGCCAATTAGGAAACTATTGCCTTATTCCGATTATTATTATGAATTACCATATTATTATTATTATGCTTATATATTATTATTAAATCCCGCTTCAAATCACGACTACTACTCATACTAGGCCTTAATGTAATCAGCCCATTAATCCATATCACACCGCCCATGGCTTAACTAGCTTTAAGTCCAATTCCCGACTTGCTTACATACTTTATTATTTAATTAACGTCTTATTTGTAATTATTATTAGAAATGTCATTAATCAATTATTTAAATTACATAAAATATTCTCATAAATTATTATTAAATTACGGGGTATTACATTCTTCCCCCCTTAAAATGAACTTCATCCACTTTTACGATTGTAAGTATATAATTATTTATTTAAAGTTTATTGATTTAAACTTTAACTAATCAACTAATTAATGAATTAAAACAAAACGTAAATAAAACAAAACGAACGAAAGAGAAGGGAGAGACACAAACGATTTTTGAAGTGGTTTAGTTTCACAAATCGAAACCTACGTCCACTATTCTCGATTAATAAATTTAGTACCTTTCTACGGATTACAAATTTACTAACCCAACTCGTACAACTAACCCTAGTTGTAACTCAAGTGAGTACCGTTAAATACTCGAGTGACTAACTTACGCGAATAAGAAAGCACTAATGCTTCTACTAAAAGTCCACGCTAATGAACGAGTAAGAAATCAATTAAGCACTATTATCTTACAACGATAACGAAAGAATGAATGCACAAGTTTATAAATCACACGACCTTTTTCGAAAATAACAAAACGGTTTTTGCTTAAAAACACGATTTTTGCTTTTTAAAAATAAATCAAAGTTATGCTCAAAGGTCTTACTTTTGAATTATGCAAAGTGCAGAGTATTTATAGAACAAGGGAAAGCAAGACTCACGGTCTCACCAAAACTCTAGATGGCCGAAATATAAGATATGTAAACAAATCATATCTTATTATTTCTATCCTTAAAATCTTAGGAAATGATAGAGAATAACTAAAAGATAATTTTATCAATTATTCTCATATTATCTTTTCTTTAAATCTAAAGATATGATAAGATTTTTCCATAACAAAAATATCTTATCATATATAACCATATCATGCTAAATATAAAAGATATGTTAAGATAATTTTAGAGAATAAAATCTTAACAATACTTAACTTATAGTATCAAGTTTGACACGAAAGTCCACAGGGCTCATAGGCCTTGTTTTTCGTGAAAAACCCTAGCTTGACAGCAGGTTAGATTTAGGGTTTTAGAGTGTGTAGTATCAGAAACCCTAATTAGTAATATGACTCAGCTCATAAGTTGATTCAACATAATTACTAATTATAAGCTTAAAATAAAACCACACTTAATATTAATATAAGCTTCCTTGTAAAATAAATACTTATACTAAAAACCATTACAAGAATAAAAACAGTTTTCTAGAAACTATTTAAAAACTATTTTTGTCCTGTATAAACTTCACATCTCAATGTTATAGTAGAAGAGCTATAACATTGAGCTCTTATATAGGTAATGTTATAGTTGTGAGGCTATAACTATACCAATCTAAGAAGTGCATTCTTACGTTACCATTACGAGATAACCACCTACACTATTCTAATCTTCTTAGGAGATCTTCGAATGCAGGCTTCTTCATTTTTCAAGCTTGATTAATCTTTAAATGAGCTTCATCTTCACATGAATGCTTGAATAATTCTTTAATAGCTTGTAGTATCTTGATCCTTGATTGAGGGCTTGATCACATGATATGTTCTTGTATACTTCCATCAGAATTCTTTAATGCTTGCAATTAGTAAGTCTAATCTAAAAGGACTAAACAAATAATTACGCGCAACGAGTATATAGAATATAAAGCACTCTTGACATCATCAAAACATAAACATATATTTATATGGTCCAACAAATTCCCCCTTTTTGATGATGGTAAGACTCCTAAAGTTGTGACAAAGTATATAGTTCCCCCTTAATATAATACCGTCATGTTTATAGATAAAGATTAACGCAAGATCAAACAATTATATACAAGACCGAAACTTTAAGGACCTTAAGAGACAATTGGTTCTGACAAGGAGGAAGCTTAAGCAAATGCTTACCATGGTCGTTCTTTCCCCCTCTTGACATCATCGAAAAGATAAGAACAAACGTAAAATGACTAGAATAATATACGATGAAGCAAGAGATAAAGACGATTAATATAAAAAAAATAAACCGTAAATAACCATAAGCACTTACGAAATTACTGTATCATACAAACCAAAAGAACATGTTTTTAAAGCCAAATGGGCCGAATGAAAATAACATGTTTTAGAGCTACCGGGCCGAACAACAAGTTGTATGTCAAAATGGGCCGAATAACAAATTATTGGATGAAAGCAAAATACACCAAAGGAAACAAAAGAAAGTATGGCAAACAAGGAAGGACGAAAACAGGGGAGGGGCAGGAGAGGACTAAGGGTGGCCGATAATGTGAGGATTGACATAGCCAGGACGAGTACGGAATTCTAACGAATCAAGACAACAAAACAACTCCGAACATGATTAGCCTGAGCGGTGAGGCTTGTCTCAAAGTTGAGAATCTTCAAAGACAAAGCCTTTTTTTCTGCCAAAGTCATTACTTGATCCGCCTTAATAACCTTCCCGTCTGTGACCAAAGAACCCCCTTGACTCGCAAAAAAGGTAAGAAGATCACCATGGCTAAAGACTTCATCACGGATAGTCACTAATCCCCTTTCTAAACCCTCAAGCCTTGTGTTGATGTCCTCCATCCAAGCACAAACCAGAGCATCATTAACACCTCCAACAGAGGACCCCTGCTACCCAACACTAGACACAACTGTAGCCAATGCCGCGGTTTGCTCTTCTAACTTGTCCATAATAGACCCCATAAACGTATCCAGCTTTGCTTCCATAACCGTCATCCCAACCTCATTGACACCCTTATCATTACCCTTAGAAAATACCAACTCGGGTCCTTCAAAATCGAGCCCTATCAACTTCATAACACGGTCACACATACCATCCTTAGCACTCACACCATAGCTTTCCCGACTCACAACCCGCTTAATTTCCAATAATCTCAAAATCCACATATCGTAAGGAAGATCAAGAGTAGTATAATACTTCTCTTTAGTGATGGTAATGCTAGTTTGAACAATCCGATTAAACACAAGACTAGCCAAACTCACTTTCGGACCTTCTAACCACAAATACAATATAATAGCTTCGTAGCTAGACACCTTGTCACCTCCTCCCCTTCTTGGAACAGTTGTGTTTCATAAAAAGTTCAAAAAGAACTTGAGTTTGGGGCGAGAGGACGAACCAAGATGTTGCTATTTTCGGAAGCAAGCTCATCAAAATACCTCTTAATGATCAACTGTTGATCATCACCCACATTAGACCATTCTTGACTCGGGTTGATCTCGGTTCCATCATGAGGAACCATGAATGCAGAGCAAATATTAGCAATGGTGACGGTGATGTCGACACCATTAACAACCGCAAGCAATACTTCCCCTTTAGCTTTTACCGTAGCAAAGAACTAAACAACTTCAATCGGGTATGTAGGACCCGAGAACCGACTAACATCATTCCACCGTTAGAAATCAAGAAAATCCACAAAGAATTTTAATGATGGAATATTAGACAACCAAGATTTGGAATAATACCTTCCGCCATGAATAGAGTGTTGTAAGACACGAGAAACCAAGCTACTTTTGTTCTTGGTCATTCGAACACGGTGTAAACCGGCTTTTGTTGCGCTCTTCGAAGGCTCTCGAAACAGATTTCTCAAAATTCCATCCCGAATAACAACCTCTGGTTCACTATCTTCCTTAATATTGTCTTCTAGAACCTTACTCTGCCCCTTATTTAACCGTCTCATTTTTCCCTCTGAAACCGACTCATCCCGGCCATGAAACAAAGAGGAAGGTGATGATGGATGTTGGGTTGTTGGAGTGAAGGTAGAGGAAACGGTTGATGGGATGTTGGTGGTTGTGGTTGATCGCATGGTCATGGTTTGTGTTGGTTTCTGGTGGAGGAGCGAGTGTTTGCATGTGGATGGGATATGGTTGAGAGATGAATGATGATGATGGAGATGGAGTATATGTTTGGTAAGGTTAAAAGCAAAAAGCAAGTGGTGATATTGACCAAGGCACACGGTTTAGGGGTAGATATATGAGGGAATCTAGGGTAGGGGTAGGGTTAGATGTTTACACAAATTAGAAAACTAATTTGGTAAAAGATTTATGTAAAGATTTGGAATACAAAGGATGGATGTATATGGCAAATATGTCGTATAAGGTGATTGGAAATAAATAATTTTGGACTAAATTTTGGCAGAAAAATAATATGGAAAAGATTTTGGATAGAAATTGGTGAATAAAAGATTTGGTGTATGTTAATTTCTTAAGAGAATAAGTTTATATGAACCATAATGACTTAAATACAGATGAATATATACGTTAAATAAATTTCTATAAAACAAAAATATTCATGCAGCGAAATATACGGACACAGTCATACAATATTATCTTATACTAATCAATCATTGGGAGATTAAACATTTATAGAAGCTTATGTGCCACCGATTAAACCAATTTCCAACCGTAAAGTCTCAAAACGTCCTCTAGCTAAAGGCTTTGTCAAAATGTCCGCCCATTTTTTTTCGGTACTACAAAATTCGAGTTTTATATTCCCTTTTTCAACATGATCACGTATAAAATGGTGTCTAATTTCAATGTGCCTATTTCAGATAAGGAGATTAAAAGTGCCATGTTTTCCATTCCTGGTGACAAGGCACTTGGACCCGATGGCTTTAGTAGCCAGTTTTTCAAAGATTCCTAGCACATAGTGGGAGTGGATGTGTGTAAGGCTGTTAGGATTGTTTTTGATTCTAGGAAAATGTTGAAAGAACTGAACACAACTATCCTCACTCTGGTGCCAAAAGTTGATTTGCCGGACAGTGTATTGCAGTTCAGACCCATAGCGTGTTGCAATACATTTTATAAATGTCTGACAAAAGTGTTATATACTCGACTGAGCTCAATCTTACCTGACATCATTAGTCCTTCTCAGGGAGCCTTTGTTAAAGACAGAGATATAGTGGGAAACATCCTCATATGTCAAAACGTCATTAAGCTTTACAAGAGGAAAGTTTGCTCACCTAGAGCTATGATGAAAATAGACCTGCAAAAAGTCTATGACTCCATTGAGTGGAGGTTTCTTCAGGAAATGTTGGGTGCTCTAAACTTTCCCCTCAGTAGCATTGAACTTATAATGCAATGTGTTTCATCTCCAACTTACTCCTTGGCTTTGAATGGAGAAGTTTTTGGATTTTTTAAGGGACAAATAAGTTTAAGGCAGGGGGATCCTCTCTCCCCCTTGCTCTTTACCACATGTGTTGAGTATCTTAGTAGACTTTTGGGGATCTTGGACGGGTTTCAGGGATTCAAGTATCACCCATTATGTTCTAAGATGAAGCTTAAACACTTGTGTTTTGCTGACGACCTTTTAATGTTCAGTAGAGGTGACCTGCACTCTGTTAGACTCATGCTCAGAGCCTTTGAGACCTTCTCTGTTTCTTCTGGACTTATAATGAACAATGGAAAGTCTAACATCTACAGTAATGGGTTGAGTGAAGATATCATTAGCAGTATTGAGGAAGCATCTGGCATGAAGAGAGGAGGGATCCCTTTCAGACATTTGGGGGTCAAAATTGCACCTAAACGACTAGGGGTTCTGGATTGCCAGTGCCTGGTGGACAAGGTGACTGAAAGAATTACAAGGTTGGGGGCCAAACACCTCTCTTATGCTGGGAGGCTCACAATAATTAAATCAGTGTTGAGTACTCTCCATATTTATTGGGCTAGGATATTTATCCTACCATAAACAGTGATCAATAGTATTGATGCCATTTATAGAGCTTTCCTCTGGCATGGCCAGGATAAAAAAGAGTCCCCTGCTCTTATCTCTTGGAAACAAATTTGCAAACCCAGGAGAAAATGTGGCTTGGGTCTGAAACAATTGTATCAGTGGAATGTAGCTCTCTTTGGCAAGTATGTTTGGTGGATAGAGCAGAAAAATGACCAGTTATGGGTGAAGTGGGTACATTATATTTATATAAAGAATATCATTTGGAAAGATTATGAACCTACAGTCACTACCAGTTTGGCATGGAGACGAATTTGTCCAGTAAACAAACAACTTCAACCATGGTTATATGATGAGGCTTGGAGGGGAAGAGGATGTGAGTATACTATTAAGCTTGGGTATAGTTGGCTTGCTGATGCATGCCCTGATTTTGCCTGGTACCCATGGATTCAGAACAGGCTAATGTTACCTAAGCATACCTTCTTCATTTGGCTGGTGGCTCAGAATCGTTTGCTCACACAGGATAGACTAATGAGAACGCAGATTATCCAGAGCAACAGTTGCTATCTTTGTGAGGATGCTGAAGAAGAGCTAAATCACTTATTCTTGAATTGTTCATTTAGCAGGCAATGTGTGAGGCTACTTGAAGAGTGGCTACAGGTTTGCTTGCCTATACATAAGGTAATAGCTTGGTGGCTGGCTATCAGAGAACGGTCCCTTATGATTAAGCAGGTTGTGACAGCTGTTGTAGCTCATCTAATATACCTGATATGGCATGCTCGAAATAGATGCAGTATAGAGTCTGTAATTCTTCGTCCTGTTATGCTTATAAAACAGGTGAAGGAATCTTTACAAATGAAACTGGGATGTAGTCATATAAGAGTGAGGTCTAGGAAAAATGAGGAATGGTTAACAAGAGTGTGTCACAATTGTATGTAACTAGAGATATGAGCTATCTCTAGTGATGGGGCATATTCTGCACCCGCTGACCGAGTAAACATATTGACCAAGGTCAAAGCTAAAAGACAACAAGTCAAGAGAAAGACAACCTAACCGACAAAGCCTGTCGGCCAGTCACTTGGGTCTCGGCTCGGCAACTAGCCGACCGAGAGGCATATCCGTGTACTCACATCCAGTCCCCTCGGCATGGAGTCAACCAGGCCTGCCGGCCTGTCATGGGTCCCTCGACCGAGGGTAAGACAGTCTTTCCACCTGCTACGCCACTTGGCCACTACGTGACAAAAGGTGAAAGTCTATAAATACTCCACAACTCTCATTGAGAAACTAACTGAAAATCTGGTAAAAAACTCCCTTATCTCTCTACAATATACTTTGCCAAGTTAAACACACAACTTATCTCTCTAAGTTTATTGACTTGAGCGTCGGAGTGAGTACGCTCGGTACCAAGCCGAGCCCTCAGTTTTTTCATCTTTACAGGAAAGAGTAAAAGGAAGAGACGAGCAACGACATCATTCTACAAGCTCAAGTGGTCACAATCCTGCTCCGGAATTACACCCGGAACAATTGGCGCCGTCTGTGGGAAAAAGATACTAAAAGCTAGTGACCTACATTACAAAAAAAAAAGAAAAAAAAACCCATTCAGCGAGCTAAGAAGATGTCAAAGCAACAAGAAACTGTGATTGAAGGAACTGCATTCTTCCAGGATGACACGTTCCGTACTTCGAGATCGAGCGATCCCACCGGCCGAGTCACTGACACGGCGTACGGGATGCCGAAAGAGCCAGAAACACCGCTGCCTACCGACGAAGTCACTGTCATGGGACATGTGGTCGATGCGGCCAAATTAAAGCTATTCCTGGACCTGATGGGTAGTACGACGATTACCCCTGTCACGACGACGGGGGCGGCAGCACATCCACAGGTGACCAGGGCCCATAGAGTGGCTCCGAACAACTTGTCCGGAGTGATACAAGGAGCTGGGCGTGCTAGAACGCCAGCAGAGCCCATGGTGCCAGTGGCCGACCTGAGTCCTTCCCCCACTCGCGAGAGGACAGCGTCGCCGCGGCAACAACGAGGCCAGCCCCGAAGGAATGAAAGAAGTCCGACTCCCCAGAGTCGGATAAGAAGCCCTTCCCGCCAGAGGGAGATAAGCCGGACTAAGGTTGCGAGGAGCCGATCGCCGCGTGTCATTCGACACGTGGTCAGACAGCTCCTTAGTACCTACGTCCTTGAGATCCCTGTGTCGACTAAGCTGAAGCTGCCGCCCTTATCATACAAAGGGGATAGCGACCCGGCCGACCATGCCGAGGCTTTCAAGTCGTACATGTCGGTATGGGAGCAGCCTGATGAGGTGTGGTGCCGAGTCTTCCCAACGACCCTGCATGGGATGGCTCAGAGCTGGTACAAGGGGCTACCTAATGGCTCGGTATACTGTTACGCCGACCTGAGAGACAATTTCATAGCCCAGTATGCTTGCAACAAGAGAAGGGCCGTGGAAACATCAGATCTCCTAACTATCCGACAGGGGGAGGACGAGTCCCTCCGAAGTTACGTGAAAAGATTCGACGCTAAGGTTCAGCAGATTCGTGAGCTGAACACCGAACTGGCGGCCTTCGCGCTGATGAAGGGCCTCCCGAAAGGCGAGTTCAAAAATGAGCTGATCAAGTGCGAAGACCTCAACTTAGACTCCGCCAGAAAGATGGCCGACCGAGCTGTAAAGATGGAAGACTATCACAAAACCTGGGTAGGCCACAGTGAAGCTGGGCACCCAGAGAGGAAGAGCCGTCGGGACAACATAGATGAAGGTCGCCGTGACGGGAACAGGTCACGGCCTGATAGATCTAATAGGAAACAGCACCCGGCGGGCGCCGGGGAGAGTTCGGGACCATACTACCAAAAGCGGTACAGTTGTCTCACCCCCTGGTCGCCTCTCCAGCCGAGGTCTTTACCCTAAGCAATAATGATGGACAGAAGTGGGCAAGACCCCCCAAGGCGAGGGGGACGGTGACACAAGCCGATTTTGCGAGTACCACGACCACACCGCCACAAACTCGACAACTCGACACCTAAGGAACGCCATCGAAGAGCTAATCCGAAAGGGGAGCCTCGGCAAGTATGTAGCCGGAGGCCCGAAACAAGCGCCGACGGGGCGAATAGAAAATCAGTTTTCCAACGGATGGGAGTAATCCAGGTTGTCATCGGGGGAAACGAGAACGGTGGGTCAGCTAATGGGCACAAACGGCACCTAAATGAGTTATACCAAGCCATCAACTTTGTGCCTAAAACAGCGATCCCCCCTTCCACCATCCCCGATATAACCATTGGAAAGAAGGACTACGAGGGAGTCGTCTCCCCGCACAGCGATCCGCTTGTAGTCCACCTGGATATAGCCAACCACTTGGTCAAAAGGTGCCTGATTAACACAGGCGCCTACACGAACATCATGTTCAGGGAGTGCTTTCTTAATCTCGGTCTGAAGATTGGAGACCTGAGCCCCTGCACTAACCCACTATACAGCTTCTCTGGGGCCGGCCTGGTACCCCTGGGGTCAATAAGACTGACGGTGATGTTCGGCCAAGCGGATGCGGCTAAAAATGTTTTATCTGAGTTCGTGGTTATCTATGGTTCGTCTGCCTACAATGTTCTCATAGGCCGGGTCACTTTGAGCAAGGCCGATGCAGTGATGTCCATCCAGACCCTGACATTGATGTACGTCTCGGACCGGGGGGAAGCACAAAATCTCGTCTCAAAGGACGAGAGAGATGAAATAGTCAACATCCAAGTGTCTTCCAGGGGGTGCAACATGCAATCCCTCAAAGTGGCGAAGAAATCGGAGAAAGGGAAGAGTCCATCCTTGCAACAGGAGAGCGAACCGATGAACACCAATGTCGGCATGGTCGAAGGAGCCGAAACCGAGGAAGTGGAAATTGACCCAGGGCGCACCGTAACTGTCGGTGTCGACCTGGAGCCAAAATTCAGAGCTGATCTCCTAGACCTACTGAGGAAGAACAAAGATGCCTTCGCATACTCACCGCCGAGATGCCAGGCGTGAGCCGGGAGGTGATCGTTCACAAGCTGAACGTACTCTCCACCGCTCGGCCGGTCAAGCAGAAGATGAGGAACTCCTCGGCCGAGAAGGATGAGGCCATCAAAGCTGAAGTGGACAAATTATTAGCGGCGGGCTTTATCATGCCTTGTACTTACCCTCAGTGGCTAGCAAATGTTGTAATGGTGAGGAAATCATCAGGGGCGTGGAGGATGTGTGTTTATTTTACCAATCTTAATAAATCGTGCCCTAAAGATTGCTATCCCTTGCCTCGAATAGATAGTTTAATTGACGCCACGACAGGCTACACTATGCTAAGCCTGCTAGACGCCTTCTCAGGGTATCATCAGGTATTTATGGCCGGGGAAGATATGCCTAAATGCGCATTCATCACCATTCACGGCACATTCATGTATAAAATGATGCTGTTTGGTTTGAAGAACGCTGGCGCAACTTACACTAGGTTGGTGGACAAAGTGTTCCAAAATCAAAAAGGGCAAAACATCGAGGCTTACGTCGACGATGCTATTGTAAAAAGCAAGTCTGACAGCGAGCACTTAGCCGATTTGAGCGAGACATTTTGTTCACTAAGGAAATATGAAATGAAGCTTAACCCAAAGAAATGCAACTTCGGTGTCCGGGCCGGCAAGTTCGTCGGCGTGCTTGTCAGCGCCAGTGGAATTGATGCCAATCCGGAGAAAGTCCAAGCAATACTAGACCTACCGGAGCCGAGAAATCGAAAAGAGGTTATGACACTGACCGGAAGGATGGCGGCTCTCACCCGCTTCATCTCTCGGTCGGCCGACAAGAGCACTCCGTTCTTTAAAGTGCTGAAGGGGAATAAAAACTTTAGGCGGGGGAGGAATGAGCACGGCTTTCGAGCAATCGAAAGCCCACCTTCCGACATCAAAAACGTCCGGTGCCGACGCTGGGGAGACGCTATATCTATACTTAGGAGTTACCTCGGCCACGGTCGGTCGTAATCGTCGAGGAAGAAAATAAGCGGAACACCCAATTTACTTTATCACCATACATCTGCTGGCCGCAGAAAGAAATTACCCACTAATCGAAAAGGCAGCCCTCGCCGTCGTCGTTGCCGCAAGGAAGCTGAAACCCTACTTCGACGCACATCCCGTGACGGTCTTAACCGACCAGGCATTGGAGAAAGCATTAGAAAAATTCGAAAAATTCGGCAGACTTATCAAATGGGAAGTGGAGCTCTCCGGCTTCGGCATTCAGTACAAGTCGAGGCCTTCGATAAAGGGCCAATCGCTTGCAGACTTCCTGGCCGAGTGCACGTATCAAGAAGAATCACATCCCGGCGTGTGGGAAGTATATACCGACGGGTCCTCCACGGCAAACAGCTCAGGAGCCGGCATCCTTATCATCAGCCCTAACGGAGACGAGTTTGAGTACGCCTTGAAGTTTACCTTCTCGGCCTCAAATAACGAATCCGAATATGAGGCGGTGATAACTGGAGTCGAGTTAGCTAGAGCTGCCGGGGCGGAGCATATTGTGTTGAAAACAGACTCACTCTTAGTGACTAATCAAATCCGAGGAGAGTATGAGACTCGAGACGATGGGATGGTAAGGTACCTGGAGAGGGTAAAAGCTGACACCTCAAAATTGAAATCTTTCCAAATACAGCGCATCCCCAGGTCTGAGAACAACCGAGCCGACGCTCTCTCAAAACTTGTCAGTTCAAGCATCAAAAATGTCAGTCGAACCGTGCTGGTGGATATCAGAAAGGCTAAAAGCATCACTGAGACCGTCGGCATGGTGGGCGACATCGAAGCCGAGACGACGTGGATGACTCCCATAATGAAATACAAGCTGACAAAAGAGTTGCCGGAGGACCGCAGTCTGTCTCAGAAGATAAGAAGGATCGCTGCAAGGTACTTAGTGTTCGAAGGAGAATTGTACAGAAGGTCCGTAATAAGACCACTCTTGAAATGTGTCGGCCCAGCCGACGCGGAGCTTATACTGACAGAGATTCACGAAGGCATCTGCGGACATCACATGGGGGGAGAACGCTAGCCCACAAAGCTCTCCGAGCCGGCTACTTCTGGCCTACCATGCTGAAAGATTCCAAGGCAAAAACCAAGAAGTGCAAGAATTGTCAGATGCATGCTCCGGTAATACATGCACCTTCCCGAGACCCGCAATCGGTACTTAATCCCCTACCATTTGCACAGTGGGGGATGGATTTATTAGGACCATTTCCGACGGCCTCCGGAGGAAGGAAGTACCTGATTGTCGCCGTTGACTACTTCACCAAATGGGTCGAGGCTGTCGCGGTACCTGCCAAAACCACGGCGGCCGTGAGAAAGGTGATTTGGGAGAACATCATAAATCGTTTTGGGTTGCCCCAAGTCATGGTATTTGACCACGGCCGAGAGTTTTGGAGCGACACGGTGATGAATTGGTTGGAAGAGCTTGGTATCAAATTTGCATCTTTTGCTCCGTCTCGCCACCCTCGAGCAACGGGCAAAGGAGGCGCTAATAAAACAATACTGAATGGGTTAAAGAAGAAGGTTGAAGATCTAAAGGGAAGATGGGCCGATGAACTACCCGCGTCCCGTGGTCACTTCGAACCACGGAGAAAGAAGCAACAGGTGGCATCCATTCCACCTGGTCTATGGTCCGAGGCCGTCCCGCCAATTGAAGCGGTGCCGACATTCAGAACGCAAACCTTTAACCCAGTCGAAAATGAAGAAGGCCCGAGAGTCTCCCTAGATCTGGTCGAAGAAAGTCGAGATACGGCACGGCTCAACTTGGCAGTATATCAAAACCGAATGAGAAGAGCCTACAACCGTAGGGTCCACAAAAGGGACTTGAGAGTAGGAGATCTAATCCTAAGAAAGTCGGCCTCAACAAACAAAGGAAACATCCATGGTAAGATGACGGCCAACTGGGAAGGACCCTACAGGGTGGTTGAAGAAATGAGGCCGGGGACATACCGGCTGACAGACATGGAGGGTGTGCCTCTAATGAGCCACTGGAACACAGACAACCTTAGGAAATATTTCGTATAGCGGCGGAGGTGTCCGAGACAGTTGTGGTCACCCCAATGCGTGATTATATCTTATGAAGAGTGATCCAAGTTTTCCATCGAAATGTTTGTCCCCTCCGTAGTCGTACCAAAGTAGACGCCACGGCCAAAGCCGGGCAATCACTACAAATGCAGTTGATACTCGCGAAAGCGACCAACATGCTTAAGAACGTATAAGTACAGTTGAGAACGCAAATGATCATTGCCCCGCCAATCCGGGAGTGGCAGAGGAAGCGATCAATATGTCTATAGATACGAATGCAGTCGAGTCGTAACCTCGATTGCCTCGGCCAAAGCCGGGAGCCACGGGGAAACGACCGATATGCTAACATGTTTACAACAGCAATCGGGAAGCGCAAATCTGACCGCCTCGGCATGACCGAGAGTGGAGGAGGAAGCGACCGACATGCCAACATGTTGCTGAGCAAATTGGAAAACGTGAATCTTGCTACCTCGGCCTGTTCAGGTGCAGTAGAGGACACGACCAATATGCTAAAAACGTTTAAGTACAGTTGAGATACGCAATCTTATTGCCTCGGCCAAGCCGAAGGTAAAACGAAAAAGCGCTCAATATGTTTAAAAACGTAAGAAGACAACTGAATGGAGGATGAGATCAAAGCCTCGGCCAAGCCGAAGGCAAATAAACAAACTTCATTGAAAATGTTTACAGGTGAGACAAAATAAAGTCGACGGCCGTCCCCATAGGGATAGCCTAAGCTCGGCCTACCAAAGTTTAACAAAAAAAAGAAAGAACAACAAAAATTACAACATTCAGACTTGAAGCGCCAAAAGGATGACAGGGAGGAAAGTCTCAAAAGTTAGCACCCGAACAGCTGAAGCTGTCCGAAAGGCCAGGTGAATCTGGTGACGACCGCCCGTCTCCCTATGCTTGTTGCCGCTCGCCACCGGCAGCAGCAGCAGCATCACCGTTGGTGGGCGGCCCAGAGGACGACTTGGCAGCTTCGCGTGCCCTTGCCCTCTCAGGCTCCTCTCTAGCCTCCTTCACCTTAGCATCATGGGCCGCCTTGGCCGCTGCTTCCTGAGCAGCCTTCGCCGCCTTCGCCTCTCCCGTGGCCTTGGCCTCCTCAGCAGCCGCCTTCTCATCCAAAAGTTTGTCAAAATCTTGCCACGGAAAAGTGCCTTCAGGAAGGAGGGCCTTAATCGCATCCCTTGTAGCATTTTCAGCTTGGTCCCGGTACCGGGCACATATTTCAGGGATGATGACGGTTTTTAGCATCTCAATATCCTTCTCCCTCTGAGCAAGGATAGCCTTTGTGCCCTTATGTTCCTTCGCCTAGGCCAAATGCAGGGTCTTCCATCTTTCCCTCTGCTCAACCATGGCCTTATAACCACCCTCAAGCTTGTTTCCCTCCTCCCGCAGCTTAGCGGCATCAGCCAACGCGGACTCAACCTTAGCTCTCTCGGCCAGGACCACCTTCTCAGCGTCCTCCATAAGCTTTCGCTCAGCGAGGAAGTCCTTCATGGTGGCCAGGAAGTCCTGCTTCGTCTTCTCGGCCTCCTCCCTAGAAGCGGCAAGCTCAAGCCTAAGCCGTTCGAGCGTAGGGGTAGTTTGAGCCATGAGCTTTTCTTGCTCGATAAGATGAGTGCCGGCAACTTCAGCCCACTTCACCAGCCTTTTGGCCAACCTTATGCCGTCTGCCCTGAGCTGAACGAAGGAAGCCTTCTCGGATGAGGAGTCGGCGGCGACATTTTTGTCGCCCGTCTGCACAGGCTGCTTCTCCAATTGCCGTTCGGTGGGAACAACAGCTGGCGACGGCTGATCTATAAAAAACCCAGACAAAGCGTCCATGTCAACATTCATCGACATATCAGAAAGCCTGTCATCAGGAATGCATAAGGAACCTACTAAATCCGAGCCATGGGTTAGATCCGTACCAGTCCTGGCCTTCTTGGATTGAGGGCCGGCCCCTCCTCTTTCCCCGCCTCGGTAACGGCAGGCGTTTTGTTTCTTTCCTCTTATTTGAAGGAGGAGGACCCTCCAGAACGGTGACGTCCTCGTCAACATTGACGACCTCCTTATCTTTTCGGACTATGGGGATTGGAGATCAAGTTGGAGTTGACGTCGTAGCCGCCGAAGACGTTGCTTTTGGTCTCCGGCGCGGCATGTTACCGCCAATCTCTGCTTGAGTCGCCCCCACATCCATTGCTTTCAACGCCTGCTCCATGAGTTCGTGCGGGGGGCCTGCTTGAGATCACGCGGCGCGGCCTTAGGGTGCAGCTCAACAACTCTCCTGTCCTGGTCAAGTCCCAACTTGCTTAGGATGGAGATAGAGAGATCCCGGCCAAATCGATCTGCAAGAAACAAAGCATGAGTTAAGCGAAAGAAGTAAACCGAGGCTCAAATATCGAAGCATAAAAGCAAAGGAGGGCCTCATACCGACCCCACTCACCCTGGCTGAGGACCGGTATGAGGCCGACATGGCAAAGCAGCTCGTCTTGAAGGACGATCTGCGTCGGAGGCATCCATCCCTTCGGCGTGCCATCCTTCTCAGCCTCGAACATGCTCATTGCCCGCACTTCCCCATCTTTAAGATAAACCTTCTTGGAGTCCATCTTAATATTGTTACGGGAGACATATCTTTCATGCTCCCCCTGACTCTCACAGCGTAAATTGACGTGGCGCTGGAAGGACCGGGGCAGTGGATAGTCCTCCGGAACCTCGACATATACCCACCACCCCTTCCAGTCTTTGCTGGATGTCAGCTTGGAGACGGTCACGTAACCCAGCTCGGTTTGAACGCTGTACCACCCCATGACGCCTTGGGTAGACAGCCGAAGATGGTGGAGCCGGCGGAAAAGGTTCACCGTTGGGGCCACCCCCTTAAATAGACAAAACCATACGAAGCCAATAATCGTCCTAATTGCCAACGGGTGCAGTTGTGCCACGGCGACATTCATGGCTTTGATTATGGCCGAGACGCGTTCATGAAGAGGAAAACGGAGCCTATACTCCAGATGCCTAATATACACGCCTATACAGCCTCCGGGAGGGCAACAGACTGCCTGATCACCCTCAGGGACTATAATTCTATACCCCCTTCCGAAGTTGTAATGGTCTTCGAAAAGTTCAGGTCCGGAGACACTAGCGAACTTGTTCGTCCAAACGCGATCGGGTTTAATCGAGCAGGCTTCGCCGTGCCACAAGTAATGCGGCCTCTCTAAATCAGATTGGGTCTTTTCCTCCTCATCATCATCAAAATCCTCGAGATATTTCTTGTCGATTTCAGGAGAAGACGACTTGCGCCCCCGAACCCTACCGGGGTGACAACCAGTGGCTCCTGTTCATCGGGACGCGGCGGTTCGCCCCCCGGGGTTGAGGTACTAGCCGGAGTGTCATCAGCAGACATGGTGGCAAACGAATACTTAACATATAAAAGTTGGGGAAGAATTTGTTTTTACCTTGAAATAAAGTGTTACGCCGAGTAACGCTACGAAATTTAGAGAGAGAAGACTCTTCGAAAACTAGAGAGAGGAAATTTTTCTTGAAAATGAAATTTGCACACCAAAATGAGGGGCACACTGCTCTATTTATAGAGCAAAGCCCATTCAGTGGACCAATCAAAGCAAAGCCCATGAAGCGTCCACCAATCAATACCAGGCCACGTGTCAAGCATGCAGCCACGGAATGTCAATCGACATACAGTGACCTATCTTCTTCGACACGCTCCTTGGTATCTACTTGCCAACGGCCAGCTGATCAACCAAGCTTGGCAGCACCGGCCGGAGGCAATCAAAAGCACACGGCACTCCCAACCTTGGTCTCGGCCAGCGCCATTTTCTTTTCCACATTCGATGTCCATTACACAACAATGTGGAGGGGGGATATGGTACGGCCTGAACAGGACCAAGTCGAGGAAGAAGTTCGACATGCGCAGAATACGCTCAACACGCATCGAAGGTCCATACACGGCATAGACTACGCTGGGGGCAAATTGATGGGGCATATTCTGCACCCGCTGACCGAGTCAACATATTGACCAAGGTCAAAGCTAAAAGACAACAAGTCAAAAGAAAGACAGCCTAACCGACAAAGCCTGTCGGCCTGTCACTTGGGTCTCGGCTCGGCAACTAGCCGGCCGAGAGGCATATCCGTGTACTCACATCCAGTCCCCTCGGCATGGAGTCAACCAGGCCTGCCGGCCTGTCATGGGTCCCTCGGCCGAGGGTAAGACAGTCTTTCCACCTGCTACGCCACTTGGTCACTTGGCCACTACGTGACAAAAGGTAAAAGTATATAAATACTCCACATCTCTCATTGAGAAACTAACTGAAAATATGGTATAAAACTCCCTTATCTCTCTACAATATACTTTGCCAAGTTAAACACACAACTTATCTCTCTAAGTTTACTGACTTGAGCGTCGGAGTGAGTACGCTCGGTACCAAGCCGAGCCCTCAGTTTGTTCATCTTTACAGGAAAGAGTAAAAGGAAGAGACGAGCAACGACATCATTCTACAAGCTCAAGTGGTCACAATCCTACTTCGGAATTACACCCGGAACATCTAGTTTAGCACATTGTTTTGATGGGCTTTTATTAATATACACTTAAGTTTCCCAAAAAAAACCTACGTTAACACCATAATCACATAACTGTTGCTTAAGCCATAATAATTGAGTACATACTAGTCCTGCTGCAATATATTCGGCTTCTGCAGTTGAATGGGCAACTGAATTTTGCTTCTTTGAACCTCAAGTAATAATGCAAGGTCCAACAAATATGGCAACACCTAACGTAATTTTCCTTTCAAAGGAGCATCGAGCGTAATCGGCATCTGAATATCCGACAAGATCGAAATGGCATTCCATAGGATACCATAGATATAGTTTGGACGTCCCAATAAGATATCATAAGATTCTTTATACGGCCGTCATATGCGATTCTTTGGGAGATGATTGATATCTCGCACAAATGCATACACTAAACATGATATCTGGTCTACTTGCAGTTAAATATAGCAATGACCCAATCATTTCTTGGTAAGTTGTTTCATCAACAGACTTACCGTCTTCATCTAAACTCAATTTCTTGTCTGCGACCGTTGGAGTATACATAGCATGGGAATTTTCCATTCCGAACTTTCTAATTAACTCCTTAATTTATTTTTGTTGATGAATCTTGATGCCTTCCTCAGTTTGTTGAATTTGTAGACCTAGGAAGAATTTCAATTCTCCCATCATATTCATCTCAAATTCGGAAGGCATCAACTCCGAAAAATACTTGCATAGATTATGGTTAGTTCACCCGAAAATAATATCGTCAACGTAGATTTGAACAATCAAAAGATCAGTTTCCTCCGTTTTTAGGAATAATGTCTTATCTACATATCCTCTCTTAAATCCACTGTCAAGTAGAAATTTCGATAATCTGTCATACCAGGCCCTTGGTGCTTGCTTCAATCCATACAAGGCCTTGTCTAATTTAAAGACATGATCTTTAAATTTGTTATCCATAAGTCCAGGAGGTTGTTCTACGAAGACTTCTTCTTGTAGGTAGCCATTTAGAAACATTGTCTTGACATCCATTTGGAAGAGCTTCATTCCTTTATGAGCTGCGAATTCTATCAGAAGTCTAATAGCTTCAAGGCGAGCCATAGGTGCAAAGGTCTCGTCATAATCAATTCCTTCCTGTTGATTATAACCTTGTACCACCAATATTTCCTTATTTCGAACTATGACCCCGACAACCACCAATATTTCCTTATTTCGAACTATGACCCCGACATCATCTAGTTTATTTCTAAACACCCATCTGGTTCAAATTACAGATCGATCCTTGGGTTTAGGAACTAAGTGCCAAACTTTGTTCCGTTCGAATTGTTGAAGCTCTTCTTGTATAGCTATAATCAATCTGATTCTGCGAGAGCTTCCTTAATATTTGTAGGTTCGATTGTAGATATAAACGAATAGAAGGAGCAGAAATTGTTCAAGGATCGCCGCGTTTGAACACCCTTTTTAATATTACCAAGTATGTTTTCCATAGGGTGTGAACTCTTATATTTCCATTTTGTTGAAGTACTTGGTTCTTCAGTATTTGAACTTGATCCAACTTAATTTGGCTCAGAATTGAAGGACGTTCCCTTGAATCCAATCCTGGTGTTGTAGTAGAGTTGGGTATAACTTCGGACTCATTACCTTGATTTGGATTCAATGTTATAGTAGCATCAGCTATAACATTGGGTTGAGAACTCTTATCTTGAGATAAGGTTATAGTATCATCAACTATAACCTTAGTTTTCTTCTCTTTGTCATTTGAGGAATGATCAAACTCATCATTTGTTCCTTCAATCTCATTATCCTCAGTTTCCAATTCTGGAGGATCATTTCTGGAAAGGCGAAAGTCAGGTTCATCCATGTCTTCTTCCTCATCCTGTAAGGGCTTATCGAACACATTATCTTCATCAAAAATAACATGAATACTTTCTTCAATACAGAGTGTTCTTTTATTGAAGACCTTATAAGCCTTGCTATGATCTGAATAATCTACAAAAATAGCCTCATCACTTCTAGGGTCGTACTTACTTAACCTATTTTTGCCATTGTTATAAACAAAACATTTACTCCCAAAACAACGAAGATGAGAGATATTAGGTTTACTACCTCTTAGAAGTTCATAAGGGATTTTCTTTAGGATAGGTCTTATCATAGCACAGTTATGAATATAACATGAAGTACTAATGGCTTCAGCCCAAAAATTACGAGGTAGACCACTGCACAACAGCATTGTACGAGCCATATCTTCTAGTGTTCTATTCATACGTTCAACAACACCGTTTTCTTGAGGAGTTCGTGGTGCAGAAAAGTTATGTCATACACGATTATCTCTACAATATTCTATAAAGGCTTGATTATCAAATTCGGTGCCATGATCCGTACGAATAGCGACAAGGTTAGTCTTATTTTTATTTTAAACAAGTTTCATAAGACAAACAAACTCATCTACGAGGACAAAGACGTACCTGGATCCTCCTCTATTCCTTACCTTTACGGGACCACACAAGTCCATGTGCACCAAATCCAGGGCTTGATTCGTGCTTACCACTCTTTTAGGTTTGAACGATGATCTCACATCTTTACATCGAGCACAAGTGTCACACATCTTCTCTTCGTCTAACCTGATTTTAGGTAGTCCTTCGACCAAGTCCCATCTCTTGAGTTTATTCAAAATAGGGGAGCTAATGTGACCAAAATGTTTGTGCCACAAACAAGGATCATCGAGTATAACTTTCATGCACGAAAGGAGTTAGTAGGCATAGCATTTAAATCTACCATATACACATTTATTTTTCTATGGCCTTTAAGAATAATACTACTTGTACCTTCAATTATAATGCGACAAACATCTGCATGAAATACAACCTTGTTACCTTTGTCGCATAGTTGAGATATGCTATGTAGATTATACTGGATAAACATCACTGATTGCGTGTGATTTAGAGATTCCAATTTTGTCCACACCAATCAATTTGCCCTTCTTGTCATCCCCAAATGTTACCTTTCCTCCATTGAAAGGTTTGAGTGAAAGAAACAAATTCTCATCTCCAGTCATGTGTCTTGAGCATCCACTGTCAAGATACCATTGGTTGTTTTCTTTCACCATTACCTGTAAAAGGATTAGATACAATTTTTAGGTACCCAAGCTAAGTTGGGTCCTTTATGGTTAGTTACTTTATATACCATATCCTTACGTACCCAAACTTGTCTAATACTCGCATTTCTAAACCTTGAGTAGTTTCGTTTAGGAGGAATTCTAGGTCTAGGGGACTCCCTGGGTCTCACATACCTAGTCTCCTTGTGTTTAGGTCTACATTGTTTAGGTTGACAAGGAGTTTGTGAGGTACTAGGCCTTTTAGTGTAGTCAAAGGCCATGTCGTAGAACCAGCGAAAGTTGTTATTTCTTTCTTCGTTAGGTTCATATATAAGGGATTCATCATCCTCAACAACTGCGTCAACTGTTTTAACAAATTCATTATTCTTTCGTATATATTGTACACGTTTGACACAATTATCTTGGATGTGACCCATATGACCACAATAATTGTAAATTAAGTATTCAGGAAGATCAGCATATTTTCTTTTTCTAAAATCATGATCAAAAGGTGTTGATTTGCATTTAGAATGATCTCTACGGCTGTAGCACTGATGTTCTAAACCCATCTTCATATTATTGTCAGATTGTTCGGTTAGGAGGTTTAAGACTTTGGTGCTACCTTCCCATTTGGCATGCACTTTCCTTGTGTGCAGGAGTAGGTCCTTTAGGGTTTTAATTTCCTCAAGACATTTCGTGTGATCTACGTCATTATCCTTTTTGAAATTGTCACGAAAGTCTTGGAACTTTTTGTTAAGAATAAATACAACATCCAAATGTTGTTTCTTAACATTGATCATGTCAGTTTTAGATTCCTTTAATTGCTTTGTGAGAGAATCTATTTCTTTCTTTTGATCTAAAATCACTGCTTCATTAGATATGTCCTTAGAATCTAAAACTTCTTTGGCTTTTCTAAGTTCTAAAGTTATAGCTTCATTAGCTATAACTTTAGCTTGAAGGTGCTTAATATTAAGCTTTAGGTCTGAGGTTATAACATCATTAGCTATAACTTTAGACTCTAGTTCCTTCTTCTCAGCATTAGCAGTATCTAATGTTGTAGCTTTATCAGCTGTAACATTAGATTTCAACTTCTTAGCTTTTGCCTTTAGAATATGATTCTTGATACGTGCATTTTATATAGTCTTTTTAGCCTATTTTTGCACATATTTCTATGTACTTTTGTACTGTTGTGTATTGCATTATGCCCCGAAATGGCTACTTTGGTTCGTTTTGTCTGTTTTGTAGGAATGAACCTGAAAGTAGTGGAATCGTACCCTTTTCGTCCTGTTTTGCATGCATTTTGAGGAGACGGAAACTTTGGAGCGAGAGCACTGCATTGGGATGCATGAAGGAATGGTCAACGAAGCAGTCGGCAACGAGTTGAAGCTGTTTTTGGAGGAAGAACCCTCGATCGAATGGTTTTCTTGGTTGATCGAGTGGTTTCACATGCTGAGGAGGTCGATCGAGTACTTTATTGTACTCGATCGAAATGCTTGATATCAGGTTTCCTCGATCGAGAAATATTTCTGCTCGATCGAGTGTTTTATAAGCTGAAGTCCTTGATCAAAAGGTTCTAAACTACTCGATCGAGAGGATTGGAAGTTTCACGGGCCTTAATTAACCCGTGTTGCTTATTTTAGTTTTGGACTTTGTTATTTTCTATTTAAGCGTGGAATAATTAGGTCATTAGCACTTCTTAATTACGTTTTACACTGCTTAACACTTGTATTACGCCACCTTCCCTTCTCTAAATCTTTCCCTTAAACTCTTCACTGTAAACTTTGCTTTTGGGATTATTTTGCTCGGATCTCGTTGTTCTTTACGCCGGAATTCTCATGATTGTAATCATTCTCTCTTTCTAATCTTAATCTTGCTTTTATTTACTTTAATTCCTTTGTTCTCTATTCTTTAATTTCTGCCCTAATTTGTTTATGCATTATTTTTATTGTTTCAACATGTTTGTTATTAGTTATTTCATCAATATTAATATTGACAACATTAATACCACGAGTAGCTAAATTCTTTCATGTTGGGATTAGGGGATCTATGGTAGAAATGTGACAATGTAGCGAATACGCTAGATGACTTATTTGTGAGAATCTGTACCCATGGCAATTTACTTATAATACCGACTTAGTTGAGTGCACGCTTCTAAGTTACCCTTTAATCTGGTTAAATTTATTCCTGGATCGGAAGATTGGACTAAATAGACCTGCTATGAACAGTAGACTACCCTAATGAGGACGGAAGTTAAGTTAGTGGAAATCTAGGATAGAAAGTGGACCGGAAAGACCTTTCAACATCCGTCTCATAGTAAATTATCTAGACTATTTGCAGTTGAGTCATTAGATTACCGTAGTGAACCGAAGTCCCGACATGTTCCCTCTTTATTGATCATCTTATTCACATTTTCTGCCTTTTTATTGCTCTTTTCTTGCTACTCTTTCCCTTAAACCTTTTATTTTAGTAAACCAATTTCAAACCCCCATTTTGTGACCAAATATACGGACCTTTAACAGATATCTTGCCTCCCTGTGGAGATCGACCCAACTTCCCTAGCTATATTAGTTAGTGCCAGTTGGTTATTTTTGGTAGGTACTCGACTGGCCTGTCAATTCTCCTCAGCAATATCAAGAATTTGTTCTTCTAGATCCTTTAGTTCCATATCTTGTTCATGACATTTGTCGAGGGATTGTTCAAAGAATTCAATTAGGCATTTCTAGATAGTTTCTTAACACGCTTTTTGAGTTCAAGATAACTAACCTCATTATCGTCATCTTCTTCTGATTCTCCTAGAAAGCATTAATTTGAGTCAGAATCCGTGCTATCCTCATCGCTGTCAGAAATTAGGTCAAGACTAACGCTGCTGAGACAAATATTTGCTACTTCGTCATCTTCAGATCCTTCATCATCTTCTGAGTCAAGATCTCCCCAACACGAAGCTAGTTTCAAGCAGGCACCTGATGAGACTTTATATGAAGCTTGGTGTCGGTTCAAGAGGTTTGTGAGGTCTCTTCCTCACCATGGTTTTTATCCGTGGTTTCTGTCTAATCAGTTCTACAATGGGTTATACGATGACCACGGAGCTATACTTGATGCCTCATCTAAATGAAGATTTCAAAAGAATACTGATGATGATAAGGGATGGGCCATTATTGAGGAGATGGCAACCCATTGTGCTGAATATGGGAACCCACGGGACGGTATTCCAACAGTCCATTCAGTTGAAATGGCAGTTGTGGCTCAGCTAGAAGCCATGAATGCTAGGTTTGATAGATTTGAGCTGCAACATGCTTGGGAGCCACAGACGGTTCATTTGCTGACTAGACAGGAAACTGTCATTTGTGAGAGATGTGGAGGAGATGACAGTCATACTGCTATTGACTGTCTTACTGAGAAAGAATAGGTCCTTGCTTTTCAACAATACAGGCAAGCAAGAGGTTCTTATTACAACAATCAAGGGGCAGTCCATCCTAATTTGAGGTGGACAAGTCAAAATGTGCTCAATCCCACTCCTCCACCGCAGCAGCAACAGTTATATGTCCCTCCTCATAAAGCTCAACAAGGCTTCCAAAATCCTCCTTCTTTTCCCCCTCCGAATCAGGGCGCGTCATCTTCAAGTGGGGTAAGTGAGCTAGGTGAGCTTAAGTCAATGCTACAATCGTTGACAAAGCAATGATAAATAAGTGACCAACAGAAAGAAGCATCCATCAAGTCACTTGAAACTCAAGTTGCTCAGTTAGCCGCGAACCAGTCCACCAGGAAATAGGGTCATTTGCCATCTCAATCCGAGAAGAATCCATATGAGACGGTGAATTTGATTAATTTGAGAAGTGGTCATTCGTACGAAGGACCAAAATTACCTATAGACAGGAGTATTTCAACCCCGAGGAAGGATGTAAATGACGATGCACAGTCATTTGTTGCTGAAAACGAGCTGACCACGAAGAAGATACTCGATCGACTGGTTTCAGGTGGTCGATCGAGTAAAGCTGATGAAGAAAGGACTCGATCGAGTGGAAATTTTACTCGATCGAGGGAACTGGATAATGAACAGCTCGATCGAGAAGTCCAAACCACTCGATCGAGTGATATTGCTGAGGAAACTATTCAATCGAGTGGTATTTTTGCTCGATCGAACACTGCTGATATTGAAGACCTCGATCGAGAGCCTGCTAGTGCTCGATCGAGTGATATTTCACCAGGAAGGACTCGATCGAGAGGCAGAAAGTCTCGATCGAGTGATAAGGAGCTTGATCCAACTGATACGTTGGAAGAGAGAAACAAAGGGCTTGAGATACCTATTACCGTGCCCTTTCCGAGGCGATTACAGAACACGAAGGCCAATCAACAGTTTGGTAAATTTTTCGAGCTCCTGAAAAGCTTACAAATCACTGTTCCATTCGCCGAATTGCTGACACAGGTACCCTCTTATTTAAAATTTATGAAAGAAATTTTATCACGTAAGAGGCACATTAATGATCATGAGACGGTAGCTTTGACCGAGGTAGGGACTGCCCTAGTTCAAAATAAGTTACCTCCTAAACAGTCAGACCCAGGTAGTTTCTCAATTCCATGTCATATAGGTACCCATTTGATTGATAACGCGCTATGCGATCTTGGTGCTAGCGTCAGCGTCTTCCTTTTGTCTCTTGCTAAGAGACTTGGTTTGACTAAATTTAATTGCACGAACATGACTGTACAGATGGCCGACCGTAGTATATCACGGCCGTTAGGTGTCATAGAGGACATACCTGTTAAAATCGGGAGATTATTTATTCCCGTTGATTTTGTAGTGCTAGATATTCCCGAGGACACTCACACCCCTATTATTTTAGGGAGACCATTTTTATTCACTGCTTGTGCAGTGATAGATGTCGGGGGTAAGACACTAAAATTTCAGGTAGGAGACGAGGAATTAATTTTCCATCAGTCTAAGTCTCGCAAGGCTCCTATATAAGCTTAACCTTGCAATGCCTTTTCGTCTACTGACCCTCATATTGACACTCTAGATGTAAATTTGGAATTTTGTGCTGCTATTGTGACCTCCCCGCCTCAGATTCAAAGCAAAAAGTAGAAGAATTGGTCTGTTTCCTTGCTGCAGGTACAGATGAAAAAGATGTAGGAGCTGTCAAGGGTCATGACAACGTCAAAGCTTATTTACGATAGGGGATGACAACGTCAAAGCTGGTGAGAAAGAAAAAGGGACGAGAAAAATTCGTGTGTACGTGGACGTCAACTATTCTCCTCTTACTGGTTCAAACTCAAGCTCGTGGAGAATGAAGAGGATGGTCAAGGATGCTGAAGGGACGTCCTCCAGTCAGAAGCCCCCGTTGGGCTACTGAATTATCTTGAGAAATGAGTGGGGAATGCCCCGTGTAACAATTTGTAAAAACTAATTTTAAATTTCCGTTGAATTTCTTTATTGCATTTATTAGGACTATTAGAATTTAGACAATTTTTAGCATAGTTAGGAAGACTATAGACTGTTATTTTTGTGATTTGGTATATCGGGATATGTTTACGATTGTTTTTATGTAGGTTTGGGGAAGTTTTAACACATCTTAAGGACTTATACGAGGAAAAGCACTCGATCGAGTACTTTTTCTACTCGATCGAGAGGATACTACAGGAAAAGGGGTCGATCGAAGGCTTTGCAGTTGCTCGATCAAATTGGCTAAATAAGGGATTTCTCAATCGAGTAGATTTCTACTCGATCGAGTGAATTGAAGCTGAAACTCCTCGATCGAGTGGTTTCAAATCACTCGATCGAGTGAAAAGGATTTTTACACGCAGGAAGTGTCTTGTAAACTCCCTCCTTTTTCATTATTTCGTTCATTATTCTTTATCAACCCTTATTTGCGATAAAAATCCTCCCAAATCCTCCATTTTTATTGCCCTTTTACCAAATCAAACACCTACAAACTCTTCATTGCTAATTAATCGTCACTTCCCCCTTATTTTTCCTCTGATTGTTGTTGGTTTCTGCGGTCAATTGAGGTGTTAGGGTTTGCGGTTTTTGCTCAAAAATCGCCTAATTTGCACCATTCTTTGTCGATTAAATACTTCTTTTATAGGTCTCAATCATCAAGTAAGTATCCCTTCTACCCTCTTGTTGTTTAATTGCTTTAATTTTATCAATTGAGGTAATTTAGGGTTTAGGGTTTATGATAGTCGAAATTTTCGACTGTTTTTGGGATTTCCTGTTTACATTGATTCACTTGATGATTGTTTTCCCTTTACCTATCGTTGATTATCTGCTTGTGTCGAATTATTGAGGTAAAATTCGGAATTAAGGTTTGTTAAGTCGAAAATTTCGACTGTTTTAGGGAAATCTCGTTGTTTACTTGTTAATTGATTATCGTTTCCCCTTCCTTACTTGATTAGGATGGAAAGTAGCTCAATGACCTCTTCCAGTTCGACTGCTACTTCATCCTTGACTGAGACGGTGGTCCCTGCTGCCACACCGTCTCCACACCCGTTAGTAGTACCACTGCCACTGCTCCCGTGTTCCTTGTTATGTCGACTAGTACTGTCGTTACTGCTGCTAGCACTGCTGCAAGTTCCGCCTCAGCTTCCACCTCTGTCTTTGCCTCTCCTTTTGCTAGGACTGATGCGAGCCCTTCTTCCTCTGTGTCGGTCTCTGTTGCTTCTTCTGTAGCAGCCTCAGCTAGTATTTCAGGTACGGTGACCACCCCTGCTGCGTGGTCACCCGCAGTCACAGCTGCTTACCGGGCGGCTCTAGTTCCTCGTCCCGTCGGAGGACGGGCTTCTACTTTAGGTTCTAGAGGTTGTGGTCGTGGACGAACTACACCTGCTGCCGGCCGTTCTGCTGGCCGTGTTACCATCCGAGGGGACGAGTCCCTCGACTCACACCCCGACTACCCCCAGGTAATTTTTGTTAACGGTATTCATCTCACTAGATTTTATCATTTAGTAGACTGTGACTTTCTCCCGACTTGCTTTTTGTGCCGTTCGTCACTTGAGAGGCTTGGTATCTACGAGCCAGTGTGTGAGATTTTGAGGGGTACGGGGATAGATGGACTTGTGACCATGAGTGCCCACACCTTCAGGGAGCTGACCCTTGAGTTTTTCAGCTCCTTTACCTTCTCTTCCGGGGCACACGACGCTGCCCCTACTTGTGCTTCTGTGTCTTTCCGATTGTTCAACCGGAAATTTTCTTTGACTTTGGAGGAGTTTGGTACTAGACTTGGCCTTTCCTTTAGGGGCGCCACTGCTGCCCCTAGGAAGGTCATCCGTCAGCTTTGGCGGACTTTGGCCCAGACTACCTACGAGGAGCGACGGCTTGCTCAGGTCCACCTTCCCCCTGCCCGTTACTTCCTGCGACTGATGGGAAGTACTTTTTTTGGACGTAGGGAGCCAAACAATGTGACTAACACCGAGCTTTCTATTCTGGGCGGTACCTGAACATTGACAGGGAGGGCCCCTTTGCCCTCAACATTGCTTACCTGACCGCCCAGTACTTCCAGCCTCAGAGGGAGAAGGCCACGAGCACTATTGTCTGTGGTGGCATAGCCACCTTCCTTGCTCGCTCTCTCCTCCCGGCTTGACCTCGTGACTTACCGTACATACCGGGAGATAGGTTCCTGGACCTAGCATCTATGTTGTCCATGACTTGGCTGACTTATGACTACCAGACTTGGAAGATTAGTGGTTCCTTGTCCGAGGACCTTCCTTGCACCACCCTTCTCGCCTCGTTCCCCTGCCCACTGTTAGAGGCATGTTACCACCTACCGCTCCGACCACCTACTACCATGTCTGCTTCTAGGAAGCGGCGTCGACCTGAGACCGGAGAGGGATCCACACCTTCCACGAGTGGCCAGACTTCCACGGCCACTCCTACCCCGATCCCTACTCCTGCACCCGACCAGACACAGGCACAGCCGGTACTTCCGGCTAATTTTGTTTCTCCTCCACCCTTTGAGGCGTATACGGTCATGGACCAAGGGTACCGTGACACTTTGTTGCTTGAGATTGCAGAGAGAGAGGCTCGTATGGAGAGGGACATAGCTCTTACATTGTTCCCTCTGTACGAGTATCACATGAGGCGACACTGTCCCATTCCAGAGGGTTGGCCACACCCGTTCTTCTACCGGTACCCAGATGTGGGGTACCCTGAGTCAGCTAGTGAGGAGGAGGACGCAGCAGCGGCGACAGCGAGGGCTGAGGCAGAGCAGAGGAGGAGGAGAGAGCAGGAAGAGGACCCGGACTTCACAGTGACGGTGGAGGACGTGACAGAGAAGGCTGATGAGTAGCTACTGGTCTACTCACTTCCCCAGTTTTCAGGCTGGTTTGGGGAAGTTCGTATTTTGTATGTATATTCTCGCTCTGTTATTTTCTTTTGTCTCCTTTTTCATTTATTGTTTTCATTCATTTATTGGTTGTATATTCCCGTTCCCCCGTATATATCTGCTGGTGTATGCTGGAGGACAACGAGGGCGTTGTCCGTTTTGGTTTGGGGAGGGTAATGCATCCTTTTGAGTCTGCATTTGCATTTGTTTAGCATTCACGTTTCTATTTTTACCTTGCATTGTGATTATTTATTTCATAAAATCCAAAAAAAAAAGTCGAAAATTCAAAAATTTAATAAAATATTCACGTCTATTATTGCATATAGTTTGAGTCTGAACGGTTGATTTCCGTGATGATATTGCACTTTAACTTGTCATTTTACTTGAGCCTTGCACTTTCATTGACGGTTATTAGTTGAGTCTTACGCATAATCTACGAGTTTTTGTTCAAATAAAGCTAACTGTTTAGACTTGACCTGATAAATTGGCAACCTACTTACAATTTCTGAGATTTAGAGCCTTATAACTGGTGACATTCATGACCGGTTTACATAGGAATTGAGAGTAGTACTCCTTGCAACATGTTCATCATTTTTGCACTTTTATGACATTCGATTTCTTGTCAAATGCATGCATTTGGGTTTGTGGTCGGTGGTACATGCAGGGAGGTGCTTGCAAATTTCCCTTTTCTTACATTTTTCACCCATTTGGCCCCACTTAGGCCAAATTTAGCCTTTTTGACCCATTAGCTACATCCAAAACTGAGCCTGCCTAGTCAAGCTAGTTTAGTATGTCTTTTGTGGTATGTCTTTTCGTCCGCGAGTTTGGCCCGTATATATTGATTGGAGTTGGTGGAAATAAATGGAGGAAGGATGAGAATAAAAAAAAAATGAAAAAAAGAGTGAATCACGTGTGATCAGGGAAGAAAAAGAAAAAAGATTGAAAAATTTGTTTGATTGGTATTGATTGTTTAATTAAGACGGTATTAAAAAAGGGAAGTTTGTGACTGTCTCACTCCTCTGTTCTTATTCATATATTTTTGACGAGATAGTGTATTTGGACGGTGAGTTGTGTGCCAAATGAAGGGCACTTGTGTTTATTTTTCAGTTATCTGAGATTCAGACGGTCTTATATAGTCCTGTTTAGGAACTAGCTTGACGCTTTTACCTCCATATTTCCATAATCTGTTTTGCCGTTTCTCACCTGAACCTCACTTTCCTATACTATTTGTAAGCCCTCGGCTGTGACGGACATTGTTGGTTGGAATTTGTGCATTAGTGCTCGAATCGTCTTTCATTTTTGTTGCATGCATGCTATGTAGGTCGCAGTTTAGGTGAGTAACTGTTTTTCTCTCTCTTTTACATATATAATTCACCCTCTGCTTCATGAGAGAAGAGTGACCACGTGAGAGTCCGATTTTGTTGGTCTTGCAAGGTCGATAGGCCAACTTTATTTTTGAACATCTTGTAACTCGTTTGCGTATTGACTGCTGTAGCTGTAACTGTTGATTTCTGTTTCATTAAATTGGTTCAAGTAGACAAGCTATAGCTAGCTCTGATTTTTCATTTCCGTTCCATTAGTTTGCATTTAGTTTACTCGAGGACGAGTAAAGGTTCGGTTTGGGGAGATTTGATACGTGCATTTTATATAGTCTTTTTTACCTATTTTTGCACGTATTTTTATATACTTTTGTACTGTTGTGTATTGCATTATGCCCCGAAATAGCTACTTTGGTTCGTTTTGTCTGTTTTGTAGGAATGAACCTGAAAGTAGTGGAATCGTACTCTTTTCGTCCTGTTTTACATGCATTTTGAGGAGACGGAAACTTTAGAGCGAGAGCACTGCATTGGGATGCGTGAAGGAATGGTCAACGTAGCAGTCGGCAACGAGTTGAAGCTGTTTTTGGAGGAAGAACCCTCGATCGAATGGTTTTATTGGTCGATCGAGTACTTTATTGTACTCAATCGAAATGTTGGATATCAGGTTTCCTCGATCGAGTAACATTTCTGCTCGATCGAGTGTTTTATAAGCTGAAGTCCTCGATCGAAAGGTTCTAGACTACTCGATCGAGAGGATTGGAAGTTTCACGGGCCTTAATTAACCCGTGTTGCTTATTTTAGTTTTGGACTTTGTTATTTTCTATTTAAGCGTGGAATAATTAGGTCATTAGCACTTCTTAATTACGTTTTACACTGCTTAACACTTGTATTACGCCACCTTCCCTTCTCTTAATCTTTCCCTTAAACTCTTCACTGTAAACTTTGCTTTTGGGACTATTTTGCTCGGATCTCGTTGTTCTTTACGACGGAATTCTCGTGATTGTAATCCTTCTCTTTTTCTAATCTTAATCTTGCTTTTATTTACTTTAATTCCTTTGTTCTCTATTTCTTAATTTCTGCCCTAATTTGTTTATGCGTTATTTTTATTGTTTCAACATGTTTATTATTAGTTATTTCATCAATATTAATATTGACAACATTAATACCACGAGGGAGTACGAGATATAGTTTTAATTTGGGAAGATAACATTTAACAGGCTACTCAATGGCATGTTAATTCCCTTCTGAGCCTCAATAGGGTACTATATTATTTCTTTTACGTATAGAATGTTGGTAAAAGTAAGTAAATCAATAGATTTTGATCAGTGACGGAGCCACAATTTTCCGTTAGGGGGTGGAAAATTTTAACACGGGCGAATGAGTAATTTCATAATCTAAATACAAGTTCATGACTTAACAGTTAACACCTTAATGGAAAAGTAGCGCAGCATGGATAATTGAAGCGAAGTTCCAAATTTACTGCAATATGACAAGGATGAAATTATGCTTGAGACGGTATATATGTTGCGATATGAGGAATTACGAAATAAGAATCACTTGCTCATGAATAATCATGATACCCTAATGTAATAATTTTTTTTTTGAGGGCACCCTAATGTAATAATTAAATACGAGGATAACTCTACATGAGAGTCCATATTCCATCATCAAACAATGATTAAGAGTTTAAGACGTAGTATATTATTGGTGTATTCTATCTTTTTAGATTTTTTTTCTTAGCGAAAAGATCATTTTAGAGTTTCGACTTATCCGTATTATTATACGTATGATAATCAACATATGTAATTAAAAATAGTTAAAATTAGAGTAAGTATTTTGTCAAACTATTGACAATAAATCGGAAAATGTAGCTAAAAACTAAAAACCGAACTGAAGCTGATATGCACAATAATAACCAAATAGTTTTATGTTAAAATATGGGATTAGTCATGATCTCGAGAAATATTTGAGATATGGATTATACACGTAAGATAAAGTATCAATTATACGTGGTAAATACAGTGTTAAGGACAACATTCTATGCTAAACTACACAAGTTGTAACGAAAATATGACTATTAATGACGTATTGGAAGGATAAACTACTTAAAATATGACTATTGATGACGTATTAGAAGGGTAAGCTACTTAAAAAGGATTATACATGTTATAAATTGAACTTTCAAGAAGAGGGTCATACGATGATGTCAAGAAGTGAGAAGTCCAAAAAAAGTTAGATTAATGCTTTTTGTTTTATCTATCCACTTGGGTATTACTTGATCCGTATTCAGCTTATGGCGGATATGCTGCCTATCTTTAATGAGAATTTGTGTTCTTTCTTTGTTTTCGGGTGGACATTTTAACAACACTTTCTTCAATTCTTCAATGAATATGGTGGATTTTTCTACTTAAAATTTAGAACTATAGGTCTGTATCTTCATGTTCTTTAACGTCTCAATGTTCAATCTCTAGCTCTCTACGGCTTAGAGAGTTACAGCAGAACACCACACGAACGAAGTAGAACATATTTAGATCATACAAACATTTTCAGTTACTACAGCATATACAATAGAACATTACAAATAGGCTCATGCATCGCACAGACATTAAATCTAGTATATATATATATAAGAGGCTCTTTTGCACTCTAAAGACTCCAAGTTTTTTAAAACACCATTATTATTTTAATTATTAAAATCCATAAAATCCATCTTTTCATAACTACCAAATACAAAATATATATCTACATTTAGAGATAGAATTCTACCATTAATTTTGCTATAAATACTCACAATTCATACACGTTTGATAAACTAAAACCCAATTGACATGCATTAACCTTCCCTTCATTTTCTATTGGCCTTTTAATCTCTCATATACATAATACATGCATAGATATTTATTTAGTTTTTATTCTATTTTATGATCTTTTGCTCACTATGTGCTTAATATAGACGTTGTGTTAGAACACTTTTGTTGATGATGACATGCCTATTTTAACCATGCTTTAAGATGTTCCATTTCAGGTAAGTCCAGCCTCCTAATCAAGAGATTATCAAATACTTATGGTCGAAACGTGTTGATGAAGCTACCCAAGAATTGTGTTGTAATAAGAGTCACTTATGTAAGGGTAAACGAGTATAGTACTAAGGCAACAGTAAGCAAGACTGTTGTTCAACAACGGTCTGCTTACTAAGGCAACAGTCAGCAAGACTGTTGCTTTAGCTCGTGTCACTTGAAGGAAGTCTTCAATTTCAAAAATATTCATATTTCCAAATACAAACTTCTATTTTTGAAATACTCATTTCTGATATTTGAATTTTATGAAAGTTTGTTTTTAAGAAAAAAATATTCCACTGGCATCTTTCAAAAAGTTTTATCTCAAAATGGCAATACATTTTATCATGGCTTTTGGAAAGAAGAACTTGTTTCTTTCCAAAATTGTTTCTCTGAAAATGTCTTCACTTGGTTGTCAACCTTGCCTTGACTGATATTCAAAGGCCTTTTAAAGATAATAACAAAGCTTCTTTTCTTCTTCAACCTTAGGAAGAATGCCCCATTTTATGTAAACTTGGCTAAGTAAAAAATATTTGTTTTCTATCATATGTCTTGACCTCTAAACCCTAGTTTGCTTCCCTATAAAAGGAGCACTCTTCTCCTTCATTTCTCAAGACTTTCCTGAGAATTTCAAAGTGTTTTGCAAAAAATTTCTTAAGATTTCAAAGCTTTTTACTTCCTTTGCAAAATATTTCTAAGTCTTCCAGTGACAACAGTCTTCACTACCATTGCCTTAAGTATTGTATTCTCTTACCTAGAACCGTTTGATCAATAAGTTGTCCTTATCAATTCTTTCATAGAATTAGTTTGAGGAAACTTGATCTTGTAAACATTCTAGTTAGAGTCTTGAGTTTCTAGATAGAGTAGTCTTAGAACTCATGTCGCAACCGGAGTAGGTTGTTGGTCCTTTTATTGTAAGTGCTTAAGTAGTCGGAGTAGATCACTTAACTTATTAATAAAAGAAGATTGGACGTAGGCCCTTAGAGTGTTGGCCGAACCAATTCAAAAACATCTGTTGATCTCTCGTTACTTTTATTTTCGCTGCATTTTTCTTACTTGTTTTTCACTCACGTTTTTATTTAACAACTGTTCCTGATACTGTTACTTTTGGTCAGTAGCCTTATCTCATATGTTAAGACAAACAAGTAATAGTCAGATCAACCGTTGCCTTACAATAATCATTCTTAACAACGTGATACACTCTTAATGAATCAATTTATTTGATGTATCCACTTGTTTTTCATATCATCAATCAACTTGCTTTAATTCAATAAAGATTAAGTTAAAATTTTAAAATAGGCACTAATTCACCCCCTCCCCCTCTTGGGTACTTAGAATCCTAAACTCTTCACGTTGGTTTTAATTGCTGATTATGTTTAACTTTCGATTTTACAGGAAGTAAACTATCAAAAAATTGGAAAATAGTAATGTTGTTCAGGAGGAAAGTCAAACTTAGCTAATCATTGGTTTGTTTCGAACAACAGTGGTTTCACAGGAGGAATATCAAACTTTTTTTAAGGACTAAAATTGTATTCATCATAGCATTATTCATCAATGGTTTGAGTCAAACTGTAACACCCCAATCTCCTGAATAATTGGGGTGTTACACAAACCCTTTTGTCTGTTTCTTATTTTTCATTCAATTCTTGGCATTTTAAAGATGTACTCCCTCTGTTTCAATGAATAGTTTACATTTGCTTGACTTTGTGAGGGGAAATAAGTCAAATGTAAACTATTAACTGGGACAGAGGGAGTAGTTTTCTATATTCTAGATGACATTGTAATTTACGAAACTATTTATTAGTTTCAATTCACCACTTTGTAATTTACGAAGTTATTTAGCAACCTAAAATAGCTAGGACTCTTTCACACTATATATGTTACCATAGTGGATTTTGTGTTGTGATGGATCCAAGAACAAGTGTGCATGCATTAATCAGGCTGTATTATTTACGTAACAACAAGCCGATTATAGTTTTATTGTGTAGTTTTTAGCAAGAAGTCTATAACTACTCATATAATGATAATGATGCAAATAATATTCCTACCATTATTGTACTCCCTATTCGATTCAGATACGTATTAGATATGATAAGCTACCATCGAACTATAAAAATTGTGCTCTCGATTCCAAGATATGAAAAAAGTAATGTAAATATTGACCCTTTACTTGATTCAAGTTTGGAGCTAATTTTATTAATGAGATGAATAAATAATGACAATAGCATAAATAATACGAAGTACATAATACACATGAAAAAAAATCGTTTGTATGTATGGGAGAAGTTGTACCTATATACAACGAAATAAATAGTCATCTTTTCATAAAGATAGAGTTTGTTTTAGCTTAGGAGAGTTTTTTGTACTTATATATATACTTATTTTATTGGAATTTTTTTTTTTCAGTTATGGAGATAACAAGATAATATTATAGAATCATTTTCCTCATAATAATTATCTAAAACAAAACAAGTATATGTTTCCTAATTAACTAAAATTTTGATTTACATTATCCTTCATATGATATGGAACGTACTTTTAGTGTCAAAAGTATATCGTATATATATAGGAAGAGGAAAAGGATTAGTTAGCCGATTAATCTCTAAATCTTTGAAAGCTGTTTTGGTAATAATTTACCGAGTTGTTAATATAATTAGTGGGTGATAATGATCGATCTATGGCCTAAGACGGGATTAATGCAACGAGTATAACGAACGAAAGAACGGCGAATTAAAACATTGACACGCAAAGTTTTGGTGACGCGGAAAATCCGATGTGGGAACAACCGCGGGGGGGAGTCGGAATCCCACCAATTTGGCACTATAATCGAGATGGAAATACGAAAGTAAGGAAATACAATGGTGATTTAGCTAGTATATTATTTATCGATGGAGAAGAGTCTTGTAGTCGATGTGTTGGAGGAGAATGAGATGTCCCTCAATTTGCCTTCGTCTGACTATTTATAGCCTTTGCCTTGCTAGGGTTTGGACTTTGTAACGTCCCCTACTTCTGCTCCTGAGATCTTGCTTCTGTTACCCCGAAAATAGGAGGGAGTTGTTGAATCAGTCAAAGGCTTTTGACGTAAGAAAACAAATACACTTTATGTTTGTTCTTATCTCCAATCCCATGGTTCTCATAATGCCATGTCATTGATCCATCCCACTTTGTTTCTTACAATGAATGCTTGCCACGTCAACGATAATAAAAGGTGATATTTTATCCCCAACAAAAGCCTCTTTTATAGTAGCTTAGTTTTGTTATCTTTAGAATACCTCATGTGAACAAATTCCAATCCATAGCTGATAAGTGCATATTTATATACTTTCATCCCCTATATTAGCTTCATTTTATTTGTTAATTAGCACTTATCATAGTGTCATAAGCTAATATTTGTTGTTCTAGTGTATTTGCTTGTCTTAACATGTTTTTTGTAGGAATCTAAGCATTTAGAGGCTTTTTCCTATCATTTTATACACTAAGTTCATTAAGCTAAACAAGATCAAGTGTTGGACTAAGCATGGAGCATTGGATTGGGTTTTGCATGGAGAAATTGATGGATTAATATGTATAATGCAAATGATGACAACAAATCAAAGTCAAAGCCCAATGTTCAAGTCCAAGTCAATGTGGAAATCATAAGATTCCAACAAGCTTAGGATGCTCATTTGGATGCTCATAGGAGGATTTATGAAGCATTAACCGGGTGCATTAAGGATCATTTATCGCAAACATTGGATTCCTCACGCAATTAAGTGAGGAATTAAGAGAAAATGCCCGGATAACCACGACCCCGATCGGGGCCGCAGTCATCTTGATTGCTTACGTTTCTTCTTCCTCTCCTATAAATAGGAGAGGTGTTCCGAGGTCTTAGCATCCAATTTTTACGTCTCATTTTAGTTCTTCATAGTCTTAAGCATTATATTTCTCTCATATAGTTTTCTCATTTTAGTTTACAATTTAGTTAAGCTTGTAGTTCTTCAAACATTTGGTTCTAAGATATTTCAAGCATTTGGTTTTTATTTGTTCTTCCATACAAGTTCTCTATTATTAAGGTATTTCTATTTCTAGTTTGCAATTTTACATTTCTATTCTAGTTACCACATAGTTCATAATCAAGTATTCCATTTTACATTAGCATTGTTCTTTTCTCATGTTATATCATCTAATTAATATAAATCTTATAACCATGTTTAATACTTCTTACAATATAGTTTGCAATTCACATTTTAACATGAGTAGCTAAATCTCTTAGTCTAAGGGTTAGGGGAGCCATGCATAAATTTAATATATAAACATGATAAAATAAGTTAATAATAATATTGTTCATATTGCTTCTATCACATGTTTGCATCGTCACGTTTAATCGTTGTTTAAGGCCTTATTCGAATGATTAAGTTTGTTCATTCATTCTATAAGTCGAGAGGCACGAAATTGAATTAGACTAAGCATGTATAGTAGGACGACCTAGTCATGGACGAGAGTTTCTCTAGGACCCGGTCTATGGTTGATGCTAATGCCGCAAGGTGGGTATCTTTAAACCTAAGCAATTGACAATGTTATTAGTACCGAATTTATCATAATCATATGTTTACCTTTGCATGTGTGACCTGAACCCCTTAGACTCTCTTTTAATATATAATTTACATCATTATTGTTATTAATCATCAAACAACCAAACCAAATCAAATCGTAATCGACCTAGATAAAAATCTACCCATAGCAATTCACAACGTAATTCCCGTTTCCTTGTGTTCGACCCCTATTGCTACATTAACTTGTTGTTTAGGATAATTATCTTTGCATAGGTACGCGATAAAACCTATCAAATTTTGGCGCCGTTGCCGGGGAAACGGTTTTCTTGCTTTTTGAATTGTCGATTTTTATCTTGTTTTTCTTTGTCTTGGGGAACACTTGTTCCTTGAGACCGTTACTTATCACTTCTCTAGAAATTGTTGTCTTATGCCCAGGTCCTCTCGAAGTGGAGAAATTGCTTTCACCGGATTCCGAGCCCGAGAAAACCTTTAGGAGAAGACGACGTTTTTGGAAGGAAGTGAAAGAAGCCACTTCTCCCATACAAGTTGAAAGTGCTATAAAGTCTTACTTAGACGATCTAGAGGTTCTTGAAGAGGAGGAGGTTTCTTGTTCATCAACTCCACCACCGTCACCATCTACTACCAACAAGATGGTGAGATTTTCCGATCACTCAAAGCCCACCGCGGCCATGCTTCCGGCCGGAATCACAACCACTCAAATCACCGCGCAGGAATTCGAGATCAAACCGGCTTTCATTAGCCTTGTGGAGAGGAAGAAATTTGGGGGAAGTCCTTTGGAGGATCCCAATTTGCATGTGCAAAACTTTTGTGACTATTGCTCCATGATCCGTCAAACGGGCGTCACTCAAGCCCAAATAAGGGAAATACTTTTCCCTTTCTCTTTGAAGGACAAGGCCAAGCTTTGGATCAATAACCTTGACCGCACCACCTTGGGAATCACCAATTAGGAGACATTGGCTCTTGCTTTTTATCAAAAGTTTTTTCCACCGGAGAAAACTCAAACTTTGAAGAGCCAAATCACCGGATTCCGTCAACAAGCTCTTGAGAGCTTATATGGGGCTTGGGAGAGGTACAAAGAGCTTCAAAGGCAATGCCCACATCATGGGCTAGATGATTGGTTTCTAGCAATAACATTCTACAATGGATGTTGTGCCGAGTCCCGAAGGATTCTTGATTCCGCCAATAATGGGCGGTTTGATCAAATTGACACCGATCTTGCTCATTCCACGATCGAATCTATGGCGATTCATGATGCCCAATATGTCAATTCCCGAGTTGTGCCATCTAAAGGTAAAGAATAATCCTCAAACAACTCTGTTTTGCTAGCTCAAATTGCTTTGCTCCAACAACAATTGGCGGAGAGAGATGCTAAAGATTCCATTCAACAACTCAATGCCGTGTCTTCAACAAGCCAAATCATTGTTTGTGATGGTTGCGGAGGTGCGGGTCATTATGCCACTCATTGCCGAGCCCCTATCGAAGAGGTAAATGCTTTTCAAGCTTTTAGACAAAGTTCATATCCACCGGGTACATTTTCCAACACTTATAACCCGAATTCAAAATTCCATCCGAACTTGTCTTACACAAGCAACAATGTGCTTAACCCTCAACCCCCACCACAACAAAATTCCTATGTTCCTCAACAACAAAAGTATATCCCTCCACCGGGTTATCAAAATCAACAAAGGCCCCCACAAAACAATTACCAACAAAATCCACCACAAAATGGCCAACAAAACAATCAAGGAAGTGGTAATCTTGAGGGCATGATAATCCAAATGCAAAGGGAACTATTGGCTCAACTCCAAAAGAATGATCAAGCTCATAGTGCCGCGGTCAAGATGTTGGAACAACAAGTGGCTCAACTAGCCGCTTCTAGCTCTCAAAGGAAGAATGGTCAACTACCTCCCCAAGGTGAGCAACCATATGAAACTGTTAATTCTATTACCTTGAGAAGTGGTTCAAGCTATGATGGGCCATCCATGACTTTGGATGATGAGGTGGTTGTTAAAAGGGCTAAGCTTGGGGGAAATGACAAAAAGAAGGCTAGTGAAGAGCTTATTGTTAAATATCGTGTGCCATTTCCACATCGATTGTTGATGCTAAAGAGGAAGAGCAAGCTTGATGCCAAAGATGTTGGGTCTCCTATGCCAAAAGAAAGTGATGAGGTGGTTGTTGAAGAAATCTCTCCTAATGCTAGGGAGAGTGATGTCGTTTCAAAGAAAGAGGATGCTCCTGATAAGGTTATTTTCAGTCGTTTGCCTTAATCAAAATAAATCCTATACTGCTACTAACAAAATAGTTAGTGGTAAGTTAGGGTCGAATCCACAGGGAGGCGGTGATTATCTAGTTTGTTGATATTTAAATCTGTCTTAAAGGTAACAATTTTATGGGGTTTGATTGAGTTTGATTTCTAAACAACTAATAGCAATTTAAATAAAGATGATAAACAATAATATTAAAGAGTCTAGGGAATTGGGTTCACTAGGTAGTCATCAAAGGGTAGGATTTAATTTATTGATTGAGCAATTTATATTGTCGAAAGTCATATGATCGGTCGATTCTAATATGTCTTTTTAGATCTAACTTAACATGCGATCGCTATCATTAAGTTGGTCTAATTCAATTATCGTTGCCTATACTAGTCTTAACCCGGTCGGTGATAATCCTAGTTTATGCAAGACTAATTAATCAATTCGATCGAGAATCAACTAATTAGAAGTAATACGATAATTGAACAACAATAGAAAGCAATTTAACAATCAATTCATAAGTAACCCCTTTTCTAACAACCTAGATCCCCTTTCACCCTAGATAAGAGATTTAGCTACGCATAATAGAAATAAAAACAACAATAACAATAATAAGAAACATGATTGTAAGCATAAAAGATGAACAATGAAATAAATGATTAATAATAAAGGAAAGATTAAGAACAATACCGTAAATAGCTAGATCCGGAAGTAAGAACAATAAATAAACTAAACTAAGTATTTGAGAGAGTTTTCTAAGGTATCTATATTAAACCTATGTAAAATAAAGCATAATATAACCTAGAGTACGAGTTTAGGTATTTATAGTAGTCATAACCGACTTAAAGAAATTTGCGGAATATTGCGGAAACTAGTGGTTCCTCGATCAAGCCAAGGTTGACTCGATCGAGGCACCAATTCCCAGATACCCCAACTCTAGACATTGCAAATTTTAGTGATTAGGTTGGTTTCTCGATCGAGTCGAGCGTGACTCGATCGAGCATGAAGTTCCTCGATCGAGCCAAGGTTGACTCGATCGAGGCACCAATTTCCTGCTTCACGCACTGAACTTCAAACGGCCGCTATTTCTTCGTTACTTGTCAGAAACAAGCGATTTTTGCGGCGTTGGAAAGCTAAGAAGATAAGCTTTCACCTCCAATTGGAATAACTTGAAAATCTGTTGTAGAACTCGAGATATGACTCTTCAAAGTAGGCACTTGTAATAAGAAGCTGTTTTCTTCGTGTTTTCTTCTTAACTTCTCTTCCTTCATTCTTATGGATTCTCGTGCCACGCTTCGTGTATCCCTTCATGCTCACTTCGCGATGCCCATTTCATTCCTTTGCTCCTCAAATGCATCATTCCTGCATTAAACATCAAAAGGCGGAAGTATCAACATTCTAACATAAAAGGCATATAAATGATATAAACTAGCACGAAAACCGTATCAAAAGTAATTAAGGGGAGGAATAAATATGTATATAATTATGACTCATCAAACTCCCCCAACCCATCTTTTTGCTTGTCCTCAAGCAAAGCAACACACAATACAAAAGGCAATCATACAAATGACGAATAAACAACTCAGAGCTAATGTTTAATGCACATACAAATCCCAAGCTACCCTTATCTGTAACAAAGTAATGATCAAAGTGTACCAATAAAACAAATTCAAAGGTACGGGAAATAGAAAACGTAGCTCAAGTTTCAAGTCACCATACTATAGACAAATGCCAAATACCTTTCGATCTTGCAAGACAAATTAGTCGGATTCTCGCGGATTCACTCATGCACTCATAAGTATGTAAGGGTGAGTTATGTGTGAAGATAGAAAGAAGTAGAAACACTCACTCGACTTATAAAACATGCATGCAATCTAATGTGATAGGGATTTCCCCAACTAATATGCAATCATCATATGTAGACAAAAGTACATGTATCAAGGACAATAAGGGTGGCAAATGGGTTAAAGGGATAGAAATGGTTTGTGCCAAAGCACATTATGGATAAGTGGAGCTAAGACGGTAGTCGCAACAGTAACCAAAACAAAAACCAAATCTTTGTTAATAAATACACCCAACTTAGAGAAATAATCTCAACTTTACAACACACGAGAGTGAATGATGTATTCTCCAAATATGTATTAGACTCTAACAACCATCCTTTTGATCCTTGACAAAACCAAATGAAGCAATCTCTTTTCTTTTTCTTTTCCCTTTTTCAATATTTTTCGATTTTTCCTTTCTTTTTTTTCTTTTATTTTTCTTTTTTTTTTCTTTTTCTTTCGCTTCATATTTTTCTTTTTCCAACACAAGGATACAACACAATCGCTAAAAGTATTTTGCTATACCCACATGACAACAATAAGTCCCAACCCAACCATAATAGCAAAATAAACGTGATAAACAAGCAACTGCGATTATCCCGAAAAGGTAGGCAAATTCTTGGATTGTAGCTCATAGGATGTACTTTAAGATTGGCTACAAGGGTTCAAATGGGCTAACAAAAGGTAATGTAAGGCTTATTTGAACGGTAAGAACCGCATTTCCACATGTACTTAGTCAAATGAAAGCAATAAAAGTATCAAGAAATCAATGTCACACTTATGCAATTTGATATTACACATTCCACAAGGAGAAACCACACTCAAGCCTAATTGACAATGAGACCAGTTTATTGATGTTCCTGGCCTAGGAAGCTCCATAGACCTCAGAATTTTAAGTAGTTTACCAACATAATTTTGTCAAATCTAATCAATATAAGGCATGTCAAATACGGCTAAGACTTGAATTATGAGCTTTGTTTTCATGGCTAATGAGTCAAAACAATGTACATGGACAATTATATAGGATTCAAATGCAAAAACAATGCAATTTAACATCATAGTTATTAAAATTCACCAAGACTCGGCCTAAAACAAAGGAAAAACATGTTTTCGTGTTTTATAAAATTTTTAATTTTTATGGATTTTTTATATAAATGCACACAACAATAAGTAAAGCACACAACATAAATAAAGACTCCTCCCCAAACCTAAATGTCACAAAGGTGCCCTCATTGTGACGCCTACAAAGATAGCAATCACACAAAAATCCAAAGAACCTAAAGGACACAACTAACAAAAGGAATGGAAAAGAAATATATAATACAATCAAAGAAGGTACAAGGGAAGAGAATACCGGGTAAGAGCAAAGAAATTCCCCCAAACCAGCTGCAAAAATAGGGGAAAATAATCAACCACGCAATTCCACATCAAGTCAGCTACGAAATAAACCCAAAACCATTGTGACTCGATCGAACCCCATGCCACTCGATCGAGCATGCACGTTCCTCGATCGAACCTTCTTGCCCTCGATCGAGGCACCTGTTGTCGTCCTCTTCCTTTCTTTATATATCGATTACCCGCAATTGGGCACAATCAAAACAGCTCAAAGCTCTTAATAGTCGATCATAAATCTGCGCATGTGCTACACAAAAGCATAAGTAGCACCAAGATATAACAGAAGCATATAAAATCAATGTTAAAGACCGTCTCAGCATATCAAATTTTTGATGATAATTATAGCAAAACCGCATCAAATTGTTCGTCCAACCAAAAGAGTATGGAGTATCAAAGCACAAAGTAGAAGTCATACGAGGTAATTTATCACTCACTACACCAAGGTAATCCTCGAAATTATCGTCAACAATTACCTCTTGGTCAGGAGGTCTACCACTCTTAATATCGGAATTGGTGGCAAAAGAATATATTACCTCTACCGTGTTAGGAGTATTCACTGACTCGTATACCTTCGCGTTCCCTTTGTTGATAGGCTCTATCCCATATATTTCAGCCTCTAAAGCATCCAGCTCAGCTTTCCAAATGGGAGATTCACCTGCACATGTCTCAAAACATATCAAAGCATCTAAAGGGTCCTTAGTAGGGGGCCCTTGTGCAGAGTATTCATCAATATCATCTTCAACATCAGAAACATCAAAATATGCATTCTGCACAGGTGTAATAAAATGAACCTCACTAGACTCAAAATTAGAATCAAATTCAACAACTGAAGGGGAAGTATCCAAAGAAAGAGTCAACATATCGTCACATGAGTCCCATTTAACTTCAAGATCTTCGAATCGCACATCCTCACTCTCCTGATCCCAAGACTCATCACAAAAGGGGTAATCTAAGGAGTCTGTCAAGTCTTCCTCATGTGACTCACTGTCTGTAAAATCGTCATAGAGGGGTTCTAGATTGTCGTCAAAGAAGGAGTTATCAACTGAGCATATGGTCTCATCCTCTATGTTTCCCTCAATATCTTTTTCATTCTTTAAAACGGTTTTTATGGTCTCACCCACACCCTCATCCATGTATGACTGAAATGAAAAAGTGGGCTTAATGCATTCAATAGCAAGCCATTTAAATAAAGAAAGGACATCTTCAATATTCTTACCACCAAAATCTCCCATACCTATGGAGTCAATGTAGGCTTGGGTTTGTCTATTCATACCTTTTATGATGGTAAGGCACATAGTAAGCCGTGGAATTTTGTCCTCATAATTATGAGAATGAATCCAATAATTCCATCTATGCATGTAATCATGGAAGTTTTCATTTTCACCCTGTAGAAACTCGATGGAAAACATTAGAACGGTCTCAAGGAACTGATGTTACCTGAGACAAAAGACAAACTAAACAAAAACAAACAGAAAAATTTTGCCTCCCCGGCAACGGCGCCAAATTTGATAAGGTTATTTTCAGTCGTTTGCCTTAATCAAAATAAATCCTATACTACTACTAACAAAATAGCTAGTGGTAAGTTAGGGTCGAATCCACGAGGAGGCGGTGATTATCTAGTTTGTTGATATTTAAATCATCTTAAAGGTAACAATTTTATGGGGTTTGATTGAGTTTGATTTCTAAACAACTAATAGCAATTTAAATAAAGATGATAAACAATAATATTAAAGAGTCTAGGGATTTGGGTTCACTAGGTAGTCATCAAAGGGTAGGATTTAATTTATTGATTGAGCAATTTATATTGTCGAAAGTCATATGATCGGTCGATTCTAATATGTCTTTTTAGATCTAACTTAACATGCGATCGCTATCATTAAGTTGGTCTAATTCAATTATCGTGGCCTATACTAGTCTTAACCCGGTCGGTGATAATCCTAGTTTATGCAAGACTAATTAATCAATTCTCGATCGAAGAATCAACTAATTAGAAGTAATACGATAATTAAACAACAATTAAAAGCAATTTAACAATCAATTCATAAGTAACCCCTTTTCTAACAACCTAGATCCCCTTTCACCCTAGATAAGAGATTTAGCTACGCATAATAGAAATAAGAACAACAATAACAATAATAAGAAACATGATTGCAAGCATAAAAGATGAACAATGAAATAAATGATTAATAATAAAGGAAAGATTAAGAACAATACCGTAAATAGCTAGATCCGGAAGTAAGAACAATAAATAAACTAAACTAAGTATTTGAGAGAGTTTTCTAAGGTATCTATATTAAACCTATGTAAAATAAAGCATAATATAACCTAGAGTACGAGTTTAAGTATTTATAGTAGTCATAACCGACTTAAGAAAATTTGCGGAATATTGCGGAAACTAGTGGTTCCTTGATCGAGCCAAGGTTGACTCGATCGAGGCACCAATTCCCAGATACCCCAACTCTCGACATTGCAAATTTTAGTGATTAGGTTGGTTCCTCGATCGAGTCGAGCGTGACTCGATCGAGCATGAAGTTCCTCGATCGAGCCAAGGTTGACTCGATCGAGGCACCAATTTCCTGCTTCGCGCACTGAACTTCAAACGGCCGCTATTTCTTCGTTACTTGTCAGAAACAAGCGATTTTTGCGGCGTTGGAAAGCTAAGAAGATAATCTTTCACCTCCAATTGGAATAACTTGAAAATCTGTTGTAGAACTCGAGATATGACTCTTCAAAGTAGGCACTTGTAATAAGAAGCTGTTTTCTTCGTGTTTTCTTCTTAACTTCTCTTCCTTCATTCTTATGGATTCTCGTGCCATGCTTCGTGTATCCCTTCATGCTCACTCCGCGATGCCCATTTCATTCCTTTGCTCCTCAAATGCATCATTCCTGCATTAAACATCAAAAGGCGGAAGTATCAACATTCTAACATAAAAGGCATATAAATGATATAAACTAGCACGAAAACCGTATCAAAAGTAATTAAGGGGAGGAATAAATATGTATATAATTATGACTCATCAGCTCCCAAGGAGAATGAGAAAGAGATAGTAAAAGATGTGGAGGATGCTCCTCCCAAGGAAGTTGTTCAAGTACCATTTCCCCATCGTCTAGCAAAGCACAAGGAGGAAGGTAAGTTTGCTAAATTTTTGGAAGTTTGTAAGAATTTGCAAGTCACCATCCCGTTTATGGAATTGCTTACCCAAGTCCCTTCTTACGCAAAGTTTATGAAGGAAATCCTCTCGAAGAAGCGATCCTTAAATGAGGTTGAGACCATTACTTTCACCGAAGAGTGAAGTGCACTCTTACAAAACAAGTCTCCCCCGAAACTTAAGGACCCCGGTAGCTATTCTATTTCTTGCACTATAGGCAAATATTGTGGGAAATAAGTCTGTATACTTCCCTTAAACTCGAAGGATTATAACGATTTAATAAAGATGATCAATGGTCATAAAATAAAATACATAAACAAGAGTAAAGGATTCAGAAATAACCTTTGGTCCTAGCAAATATGGCCTAAGAACAATATCAAAATTGATATTCGCCTATTAGTTGCACCCAAGACGATCTGAGATATGCCCTTTGATTATGCTAGAAATCAATCTAAAATTTTCTGTAAAATTTAATTGTCTTTGTGTTCTTGTGATGAGAAAGAGGAGGCAAGGTCAAGAAAAAGCATTTGGTTAGAAATAATTCTCTACCTTTCTCTTATATAGACCGAATAACCAAATTAATTAGGAAAGATATTACTCTCCTAATTTTCGGCCAATGTTGACCGAAATAAGGAATAAAATTTCCTTATTTTTGGTCTTTCCAAAAATATATAAAGTGTGTTAAATTGCCATCTAGTGAGGATCGAACCCATGACCTCTTGGCTTGTGTACCCTCACTATTACCACTATGACACATTCAACTTGTTGATATTAAATACAACTGATTATATTTAATTACGAATTAACAGATTAATTCGTCCAAACTAACCTTATATATATTTAATTAAATATAACTTATTATATTTAATTTACTTAATTGACAGATTAATTAAATGAACTTAATATTATTTAATTTTCATTAAATAATTATCTCATCAACACATTGACTAACTTTTTAGTCATTTTGGGCATCAATGTAATTATATTTCTATAACCACATTTCTCAAATACGTCCTATAGGTGTGACCTTTAGGGACCAAATTGATCACCATCATCTCGTATGATAATAACGTCAAACTTTCTAGCAAGCCAACCGTTATTAGGTAAACGTTAATCAACTGATTAAATATACGAAGTATACCCTTGTGAACCTGTAAGAGATTTACAAATGTTATCACACTAATTTGTGGAGGACACCAGCTCCAACAAACTCCCACTTGTCCTCACAAGTGTATGTGCGATAACCGATTCTCATATCCTATAAAATTTCTCCCACTCAATGTAAAACAATTTGCAAATGCGAATTCACAAAGGTCGTATTTTACAAGCGATCTGCATCAAGAGTGGTTTTCCCGACTAGAGAGTAACTTAACCGATAAACGAATCAACATTCGAGCATGGCCATGCATTTCGATTCAACTCCTCGAGTGGCCCTGAGAAATAACTATACCCGATAAGGGATGGATATTTTCCTCAACTCGAATCCTATGACGTAAAGCACGTATGAAATGACCCGAAAAAATCTACTTAGCCCGATTCACGGTAGACCGTGAGAAAGAAACCAAAGTCACCCAAAAACTGCCTTAATCTCAAGAGACAGTTGATAGTCAAAAGAATCGACTCTAGGAACACAATGGATGTCCTATCCACGACCTGGCACCGAATGTTATAAAACATTTAGGACTCCATTACGTTGTCACAAAAAGTTGTCCTACGAGGTATCGTCATAATCTCGTATCTGTGATCGATTAGTCAACCGTTTAACTTATGGCTCGTTGAACCCACCATCAATCGACTGCACAATATAATAGCCGGAGTTATCAGCTCACATTGGCGATTACAGACCAAAACAAATATAATGTAATTCAGTTCACTTTGTGGCGTTCAATGTTGTCAGTACAATCCACATGAAAAAACAAAATATTATATATAAAACGATAAAATTATAGTATATGAAAAAGATAACGTATCGAATTCATAATCAACTACTATAACTCAGGTACACGTTTAATTCTCATGGAGAAAACGTGCCCTCCTTGCTTATCATATTTCTATGGCTCAGTAGTAGAATCTGCTACAACTTCCTGTTTGGAACTATTCCAGCTGACCGCAGCACTATTAAGTGTAAGAACGAATCTAGAATGAGATTTCTAATCATCTCGGTCCGTTTGGAAGCTAGCCTCTGCGTAACCGATTGCGCATAGCTTAGTATCTCCTCCATAAGTCAATACCCAATCCTTAGTCCTCCGTAGGTACTTGAGGATGTTTTTAACAGCTATCCAAAGTGTTTCACCTGGAATCTTTTGGTACCGACTCGTCATACTCAATGCATATGCCATGTCCGGACGTGTGCATATCATGGCATACATGATTGATCCTATTGCGGATGCATAAGGAACATGACTCATGCGCTCAATCCCTTCAAAGGCGTCGTGGGTGATCGAGACTTGCTCAATCGCATCCCGCTTGTCATAGGAAGGTTCCTCTTCTTGGAGTTGGTCATGCTGAACCTCTCAAGAACCTTATCCAAATAAGACTCCTGACTAAGTGATAACGTCCGTGGTGATCTATCTCGGTAGATACGGATTCCCAAAATGCGCTGTGCCTCACCCAGATCTTTCATCTAGAAATGGTTCTTCAACCATTCTTTAACCAAAGATAGAAGAGGAATGTCATTCCCAATCAAGAGTATGTCATCGACATACAATATCAAGAATACAATCTTGCTCCCACTCGACTTGATATATAAGCATGGTTCCTCGACCGATCGAGTGAAGCCATACTCTTTTATCACTTGGTCGAAACGATGATTCCAACTTCGAGAAGCTTGCTTAAGTCCATAAATGGAACGCTTAAACTTGTATACTTTCTTAGGATGTTTAGGATCTATGAAACCTTCGGGTTGCACCATGTACAACTCTTTCTCCAAATAACCGTTTAAGAAGGCGGTTTTTACATCCATTTGCCAAATCTCATAATCATGAAATGCGGCAATCGCTAAGATTGTCCGAATGGAACGTAGCATGACTACAGGTGCAAAAATCTCATCATAATGCAATCCTTGCACTTAAGTGAAACCTTTTGCCACAAGTCGTGCCTTATAGATATCTGGTTGCGCGTCTACAGAACGCTTTATTTTGTAAAGCCATTTTGCAGACTTTGTAGAGGTTTTACCTTATTAGGTAAATCAACTAGATCCCATACGTTATTCTCATACATGGAGTCCATCTCGGATTGCATGGCTTCAAGCTATAACTTTGAGTCGGAATAGACCATAGCACCTTTATAGGTAGCGGGTTCATTACTTTCTAGAAGTAAAACATCATTCTCCTCGACCATACCAATGTATCTGTCCGGAGGATGAGAGTCTCTACCCGACCTCCTAGGTTCCCAGGAATATTAACCGTATCATCAGTTGGAGGTACAGCTTCCTCCATCTGTTCCTCGGTTGTTGGTTCTGGAATCTCCGACAGCTCGAAGGTTCTATTACTCGACTTGTTCTCGAGAAATTCTTTCTCTAAGAACGTCGCACTAACCGCAACAAAAACTCGATCTTCGGTTGGCGAATAGAAGTAATGACCAAATGTTCCTTTTGGATAACCTATAAAGTATGTCTTGACCGATCGCGGGCCGAGCTTATCCTCGTGTCTCCACTTGACATAAGCCTCGCAGCCCCAAACCCGAATAAAGGACAAGTTAGGTACCGTTCCTTCCACATTTCATATGGAGTCTTGTCGACAGACTTTAGACGGACTTCGGTTAAGTATAAGAGCAAAATGACAAAGAGCATAACCCCATAATGATTCGAGCACTCTTTGTGTGACTCATCATGGATCGAACCATATCAAGTAAGGTTCGATTTCTCCGTTCGCACACACCATTTAATTGAGGTGTTCCAGGTGGAGTTAACTGTAGAGCGATTCCACGATCTTTCAGGTGTTGATCAAACTCATTTGAAAGATATTCGCCACCCCGATCCGAACGGTGCTTTAATCTTTCTACCCAGTTGGTTTTGTACCCTATTCTGGTATTCCTTGAATTTCTCAAAGGACTCACTTTTATGCTTCATTAAGTAGACATATCCGTATCTACTCAAATCGTCCGTGAAAGTGATAAAATATTTATAGCCATCTCTAGCGGTAATTGACATAGGTCCACATACGTCCGTATGTATGAGTCCTAATAGGTCACTAGCGCGCATTCCAACACCTTTGAAGGAAATTCGAGTCATCTTGCCAATGAGACATGATTCACACGTGCCATATGCAGAAAATCCGAATGAGGGAATAGTCCCATTATCGACGAGTTTCTTTACGCGTTTCTCATTTATGTGTCCCATTCGACAATGCCATAGATAGGTTTGATCTTTGTCACCAACCTTTAATTTCTTATTATTCATGTGTAATACTTCCGTGGTTTGATCTAAGATATAAATTCCATTCATGGAAACTGCTTTGCCATAAATCATTTCATTAAAAGAGAAAATACAACTATTATCCTTTATTGAAAATGTAAAACCGTCTTTAGCAAGTACGGAAATAGAAATAATATTCTTAGATAAACTGGGTACATAGTAACAGTTATTTAAAGATAACTCAAAACCACTAGGGAGTTGGATTACATATGTTCCCTTCGAGGCGCGAACTCGTGCTCCATTCCCGACTCACGAGTCCACATCACCTTTTTCGAGAGGTATGATGTTCTTTAGGCCCTGCAAATGATTACACAGATGAGAACCACAACCATTATCTAGTACCCAAGTTCCGAAACTTGCATGGTTAATCTCAATCATATGAATATAAGATGACATACCAACAGAACGACGCGGCTGCCTTGATGTCCTCACGGTAGACGGGACAGTTCCTCCTCCAATGTCCGGTCTTGTGACAATGGTGGCACTCTATGTCACCGCCCTTGCTCTTTGTCTTGCCCTGTGAGCCACTAGTCTCACCAGGCGCACTCTTACCGTTTCCTGGCTTCTTAAACTTTGGCTTACCTACAGATAGGTCGCCATGAGCCTTGCCCTTACCTTTACCTTTGTTGTAAATTGTGAGAACATCCTGCTTCATACTCCCACTCAATTTCATATCCTTCTCGGTCTGTACGAGAAGGGAGTGTAGCTCATGAGGACTCTTTTTCAAGTCATTCATGTAGTAGTTCGCCCTGAAAAGGGCAAAACCATCGTGAAGAGAATGAAACATTCGGTCAATGACAAAGCTCTCACTGATTTTACAATTCAGTGCCTCCAGCTTCTCGACATTCTCAATCATGTGAAGAATGTGTGGGCTAACCGGTTGGCCCTTCTGGAGTTTCGCATCAAAGAAGCGACAGGTAGTTCATATGTGATGATTCTCGGTGCCTTTGAGGACTCATTAGTGAGCGTGGTGAAAATCTTGTTTGCACCTTGGGCAATGAAGCGTCTCTGCAAATTGGTTTCCATTGCAAAGATGAGTACGTTCTTTATCGCACCCGCTTCCATAACGAAATCACTATAAGCGAGTGATTCGTTGACTCTGCATTTGGGCCTGGTTGACCGGTGTTGGGCTCGATTAAATACCCGAGCTTACCGTCGCAATGGCAAGACATTCCGTAGTGCCGCCTCCCATTCCGCAAAATTGGACCCATCATTCTTCAGTCGAGTGGACTGATTCATTTGGTCCATAAACATTTTTAGCCAGGACGAACGATCTAGTGTGACACTAGGCATTGGGATTGTGTTATTTCCAGCCATTTGTTGTAACAGTATTATCGATAATAAATGTGTTCTACACTCGAAAGAAGAATAAAATAATAAGCATGCATCGTTTTTATTTTAAGTCTAATGAACTAATGTCATAACACGAAGACTCAAAGACATTTATACAATTGACCTCCTCAAGAATTATATAAATGACCCCAAGACTCAATTCTCTGCAAATTGATAAGCTAACCTTTTAGCTAATTCTACCGTTAGAATTCTTGGTCGATAAATTTCTGTAATATCTATCTTTAGTCCATCATAATCACGAGAAACTCTTCGGACTATGATGTTGAGGTAAACTAAGTCAACACAACTACTTACCCAACGTAGAAGGGGTCATATTAGGCCTACCGATGAAGAAGGGACTCATAGATGTTTGCCCTTATAAAGACTAATCTCAATTTCCGTTTTAGAGGAAGATCCCATCAACTATTTTTAATTCATTTTAAGTGAACTATAATCTAGCATGCGAGAATGATTTAAACTAAAGTGATGGCTTATAGATCGTGACATCTCGCATGTCCATGAAAACTAACATACAACTATATGAGTCAATTTTCATGCATTTTAGTAGTAGGTGGTTTGGTTTTAGGCGGAATATGATGCAATTACTAGCAAGTGAATGAAAAGCAATAAAATGAAAAACGAAAAAAAAAACAGTAAAAGTCCTAGTGTGGCCTATCCTATCAAAATGAACAATAAATACAAGTTTGGAATCCATCCTTGGACCCGAGAAGCTTGTCTTGATGTTCCATCTTGATCCATGTAGCGGGAGTGAGCTTGAATCTTCATCTTTAGTCTTCTTTGAAATTACAATAAATAAAATTACATAATTGACCTATTAATTACATTCTAATTTCAAAACCCAAAACTAAAATAAAGGAGATTCGAGATCTCATAATTACATAAAAATCATGTTTCCTTCATTACGAAAACATAATTGACTAAGGTCACACTAAGTATTACAAATTACAACCGATTGCAAAATTAAATACGTAAATAAAATTCATTCATTCGATTCATTCAAAATAATTAAAAGCATCAACTAAAATAAATTAAACATACATAATACAATACATTAATTATGTTGATTAATTTATCCAAACCACCTATTTAAATTAAATTAAGTGACAATTTCGCAATTTAATCACATTAATTTAATTTCAATCCATAATAAACTTGTAATATGAATTCTATCCGTCAAAATTTTAAACCGCTTTAAAATAACTCGGTATCTTTAAATTGTGAACCGATTCACAATAACTAATTGGCCAAAAATAAAAAAAAATAAAAACCAATTAAAATTGGTTACTTTGAAAAAATAAACAAATTTTTTTTTTTTTTTTAACACTACTACACGGTGATCATAAAAAAAAACAAATTTCCCCTTCCCCCTTTTTTTATTCGGCAATTAAGAAAAAAAAAACTTCCATAATTTTTTTCCCGGAAAAAAACTTTCCTTCTTTTCTTTTTTTTTCTGATTCGGTAATAGAGAAAAAAAATAACCTAAAAACGTTTTTTTTTTCACGGCATACCTAAAAAAATGAGCCGTCAAAATTATTTTCCTTTTGCGGCAAAAAGCCCTAATACAAAAATTGATGAAGAACAAAGTTTATAGTTGCTAATAGAACATGGTTTAGCAAATGAATTAACAATCATGATTAATCTTATATGCTAAAACTATATAGCAAAAACAAGTTCTTGTATCAATGACATGATGATACTATATTTATTTTAACTTAATCTGCATTAAATCAAAATCTACCAATTCTCATATGATAATTTTAACCGATTAAAACAATGATATGATCTAAAGAAATTGGATAAAAATCATCAAACAAAAGGAAAAACGAAAGAAGAAAAAAAAAAAACAGGCCGAAAGATAAAAAAACTCGGCCAAAAAAAAATTTTTTTTTTTTTTTTTAGCCGAAAAAAAAACGAAACCCTAATTTTTTCGAGAATAAGGTTATTGTTTACATACAATTTTTATGAAAATCATCAAAATCAAAAACGTGGCATAAAGCTCTAATACCACTTGTGGGAAATAAGTCTGTATACTTCCCTTAAACTAGAAGGATTATAACGATTTAATAAAGATGATCAATGGTCATAAAATAAGATACATAAACAAGAGTAAAGGATTCAGAAATAACCTTTGGTCCTAGCAAATATGGCCTAAGAACAATATCAAAATTGATATTCACCTATTAGTTGCACCCAAGACGATCTGAGATATGCCCTTTGATTATGCTAGAAATCAATCTAAAATTTTCTGTAAAATTTAATTGTCTTTGTGTTCTTGTGATGATAAAGAGGAGGCAAGGTCAAGAAAAAGCATTTGGTTAGAAATAATTCTCTACCTTTCTCTTATATAGACCGAATAACCAAATTAATTAGGAAAGATATTACTCTCCTAATTTTCGGCCAATGTTGACCGAAATAAGGAATAAAATTTCCTTATTTTTGGTCTTTTCAAAAATATATAAAGTGTGTTAAATTGTCATCTAGTGAGGATCGAACCCATGACCTCGTGGCTTGTGTACCCTCACTATTACCACTATGATACATTCAACTTGTTGATATTAAATACAACTGATTATATTTAATTACGAATTAACAGATTAATTCGTCCAAACTAACCTTATATATATTTAATTAAATATAACTTATTATATTTAATTTACGAATTGACAGTTAATTCGTTTGAACTTAATATTATTTAATTTTCATTAAATAATTATCTCATCAACACATTGACTAACTTTTTAGTCATTTTGGGCATCAATATAATTATATTTCTATAACCACATTTCTCAAATACGTCCTATAGGTGTGACCTTTAGAGACCAGTTGATCACCGTCATCTGTATGATAATAACGTCAAACTTTCTAGCAAGCCAACCGTTATTAGGTAAACGTTAATCAACTGATTAAATATACGAAGTATACCCTTGTGAACCTGTAAGAGATTTACAAATGTTATCACACTAATTTGTGGAGGACACCAGCTCCAACAAATATACCATTGATAAGGCCCTTTGCGACCTAGGTGCTAGTGTAAGTGTCATGCCCTATTCCCTTTGTGAAAAACTTAACATGGGTGCTTTAAAATGCATAAGTATTACATTGCAAATGGCGGACCGTTCTTTAAAGCGACCTTTAGGTGTCTTAGAAGATGTACCCGTCAAAGTTGGCAAGTTTTTCATACCCGTTGACTTTCTCATACTTGATATGGCCGAGGACTCACAAACCCCAATTATATTGGGTAGGCCATTCTTACGCACCGCGGGTGCGTTAATTGATGTGAAAAATGGGAGGTTGACGTTGGAAGTGGGTGATGACCGGGTTTCCTTTAGCAAAAACAACACCATTAGAAGCCCAATGTTACAAGAGTCTTGTTATTTATTTAGCACTGTGGACTCTTCTCTTGCCTCTACTATGCTTGGATCCTCACTAATGGATCCGTTAGAGGACGATATTGGTGTTGTTTGTTTTGTAGGAGACGATGCTAAAGGCACTAATGCTAGGAGTGCCAAGAGGAAAAGGAAATTTTATTTGAACAATTTCAAATGGTTGCGGAATGCAAAGATAGCTATGAAATGGAGCTCGATTGGTGGCAAGCTCAAGAACAAAACTTGAATCAAATAGCTTCTTACGTCGTGTGGGACGTTAAACCAGCGCTTCTTGGGAGGCAACCCAAGCTTTTTATTGCTTTTATTTCTTTTTGTTTTTAATTTTCTGCAATTTATTGTTTTTTGTAGATTAGTAATAAAATGTTCGACTTGATGATGTTTCTTTTTGTGATTTTTAGGTGAAAATGAAGGAAGAAGAATTAGAAGAAAATATAGCACGCTTCCCCATGCCACAACCCCGTTCGGGGACGTGGTTTTCGAGAAACGAGAAGGAATTAAAACAAACGCGGAAAAAGTCAAAAAGCCGAAGAGGAGGTCAACCCCGATCGGGGTTGGTGGCCCCGATCAGGGTCGTGGTTCTGTGATTTCCCGGCCTTCTTTGTATACGGGTGAAAAAAAAAAGGGTGATCAAATTCTTTCGATTATTTTCACACCCGATGGTATTTTCTCTTCTTTTCTCTTCCATATTTCTGCAAATTCTTCACCTTAATCACAAGGAAACATCTCCATCCCCCGAATTCATGCTAGCTTGGGGGAGATTAGCAAGTCGAGTAAGTTTTAATTGCTTTGCATTTTAGTTTAGATCTTGCATACCATTAAACACAACCTTTAGTCCTTCTTGTTTTGTGCTTTGAGCCATTTTTATGGTTTGAGTGGGTGATTTGGATAGTTGTCACATTGAGGACAATGTGATGTTTAGCTTGGGGGGAGATATTGCATTTGCATACAGAACAGTTTGCATGTAGTGTAGAAAATTTGAAAATTTTTTAGAGAAATTTTTGCTTTGTGCTTGCTTGTAGCCTACTTTCCTCTTTGCTTATCCTAATAATGGCTTATTGCTAATGATTTATTCTTTCATGTTGGGATATTAGCTACATGGAGATGTCTTGACATAGTAGGTGGGAGATGGAGAATGAACCGAATAGGCTTGATCTTGACTTGTGGCAAGCTACAAAATGGTAAGGTAGAACCTCCTTTAAGGCCATTTCATCTTTATTTGGTCTCACTTAGGTGAGTGTAGGTATCTCCTTATAATGTGTGTTACATCAAAACGCACAAGTATGGTTCTCATGTCATCTCTTGGTAAGCATGCATTCATTTGTTATAGCATTTTGGAGCCATTCACATGAATATAATTGCCTTCTTGACCCCTTCACAAACAATTTTCCCTAGCTACATTATAACTTGCCTACCTTGTTGAGCTAGTAGCTTGTTTGGTCGTATTTTGGTGCTCAATTGGGATTTGTTTCAAATTTTGAATATCATGTGAGCTTGGTCTTAATGCTCTTGAAAAAGAAGAGAAAAAAAATGAGAAGTTGAGAAAAGAAAAAGTTGAAAGAAAAAAAAATGAAAAAAATGAAGATGGAAAAAATGAATGAATGAGAAAAAGCATGAAAAAAAAGAAGTATGCATTGAAAAAGAAAAGAAAGAGAAGAAGAAGAAAAGATATGAGAAATTCTCAAGCATTATTCATCATATTTTGGAGAAATTTCTTACGGTTTGAACTGAAAAAATTGGGTTAGAATTGGGATTGAGCATCCTTGCATTTTGATAGTTGCTAGCTTGACATTAGCTTCACAATCCATAATTCATTTGTTCCCCCTTCTTACCCATTACATATTGCCTTCTTCCTACCCATTTGGCTTCTTTATCATGCTTGCATTTGATTGTTTTGGCTTGCTAGTTTTGATTGATTACCATATTAGATTGCGGGCACATTATTATAAGTCGAGGATAGTTGAGTGTTTATTCACAAAAAATGTCCTTTCACATATAAAAGAGTTTGAGTGCCCCGTGAGAGTCCATAAGTCAAAGGATCATGCAAGAGCTTAAAGGTTCATTCAAAGTTTTCTATGCTACGCCGTCATGTAAATCTCAACCATGCTTTGCTTTATTCCTTGCCCATGTTGCTTTGGGTTTCTAAATCATTATGCTTAGCTTGTTTGGATATTGCAATTGATGGGAATTGGTTTCTTGCTTGAAGACAAGCAAGGGTTTAGCTTGGGGGAGTTTGATAAGTGCATATTTTATATACTTTCATCCCCTATATTAGCTTCATTTTATTTGTTAATTAGCACTTATCATAGTGTCATAAGCTAATATTTTTTGTTCTAGTGTATTTGCTTGTCTTAACATGTTTTTGTAGGAATCTAAGCATTTAGAGGCTTTTTCCTATCATTTTATACACTAAGTTCATTAAGCTAAACAAGATCAAGTGTTGGACTAAGCATGGAGCATTGGATTGGGTTTTGCATGGAGAAATTGATGGATTAATATGTATAATGCAAATGATGACAACAAATCAAAGTCAAAGCCCAATGTTCAAGTCCAAGTCAAGGTGGAAATCATAAGATTCCAACAAGCTTAGGATGCTCATTTGGATGCTCATAGGAGGATTTATGCTCATAGGAAGATTTATGAAGCATTAACCGGGTGCATTAAGGATCATTTATCGCAAACATTGGATTCCTCACGCAATTAAGTGAGGAATTAAGAGAAAATGCCCGGATAACCACGACCCCGATCGGGGCCGCAGTCATCTTGATTGCTTACGTTTCTTCTTCCTCTCCTATAAATAGGAGAGGTGTTCCGAGGTCTTAGCATCCAATTTTTACGTCTCATTTTAGTTCTTCATAGCCTTAAGCATTATATTTCTCTCATATAGTTTTCTCATTTTAGTTTACAATTTAGTTAAGCTTGTAGTTCTTCAAACATTTGGTTCTAAGATATTTCAAGCATTTGGTTTTTATTTGTTCTTCCATACAAGTTCTCTATTATTAAGGTATTTCTATTTTTAGTTTGCAATTTTACATTTCTATTCTAGTTACCACATAGTTCATAATCAAGTATTCCATTTTACATTAGCATTGTTCTTTTCTCATGTTATATCATCTAATTAATATAAATCTTATAACCATGTTTAATACTTCTTACAATATAGTTTGCAATTCACATTTTAACATGAGTAGCTAAATCTCCTAGTCTAAGGGTTAGGGGAGCCATGCATAAATTTAATATATAAACATGATAAAATAAGTTAATAATACTATTGTTCATATTGCTTCTATCACATGTTTGCATCGTCACGTTTAATCATTGTTTAAGGCCTTATTCAAATGATTAAGTTTGTTCATTCATTCTATAAGTCGAGAGGCACGGAATTGAATTAGACTAAGCATGTATAGTAGGACGACCTAGTCATGGACGAGAGTTTCTCTAGGACCCGGTCTATGGTTGATGCTAATGCCGCAAGGTGGGTATCTTTAAACCTAAGCAATTGACAATGTTATTAGTACCGAATTTATCATAATCATATGTTTACCTTTGCATGTGTGACCCGAACCCCTTAGACTCTCTTTTATTATATAATTTACATCATTATTGTTATTAATCATCAAACAACCAAACCAAATCAAATCGTAATCGACCTAGATAAAAATCTACCCATAGCAATTCACGACGTAATTCCCGTTTCCTTGTGTTCGACCCCTATTGCTACATTAACTTGTTGTTTAGGGTAATTATCTTTGCATAGGTACGCGATAAAACCTATCAATAGCCAACTTTTATATATATAATAATAAAGAGATATACTTCGTATAGCACGTTGATGCATAGTAGGATTCAAGATTTCAAGTTGCTCCATAATTATTTTTTTAGTAGTTATCCAAAATACTATCATTCTTCTAATTAAATAGTAAACTAAATCAAAATTGTAAAAGATCATTATTCTTATAATTACTTACGACATTTGTTAGTGAGACATGAATGGTTTTGATATTTGAATAAAAGACAAATGTTGTTCTATTATGCGTAATGGTATTTTATATGGTCAAGCTCATAGTGTTGATGGACTATATGTTCTAAATTTAACTAAGCAGGTCTATAACATTAATGCCAAAAGATTAAAAACTAATGATTCTAATCCTACTTATCTTTGACAATGTCGTTTGGGTCATATAAATAAGAAACGCGTACAAAAACTTCATAAAGATGGACTTTTGGATTCATTTGAGAGATGTGGGTCTTGTTTATTTGGAAAAATGACAAAAACGCCTTTTATCAGTTGCAGTGAGAGGGCGGCTGACTTATTAGGCCTTATACATTCTGATATTTGTGGTCCAATGAGTCGTGCTACTAGAGGTGGATTTCAATATTTCATAACATTTACTGATGATTTCAGTAGATATGGTTATGTTTACTTGATGAAACCCAAGTCTGAATCCTTTGAAAAATTCAAAGAATTTCATAATTAGGTGCAGAATCAGCTTGGAAAGACAATTAAAGCTTTACGATCTGATCGTGGAGGAGAATACTTGAGGCAAGAGTTTGGTGATCATCTTAGAGGTTGTGGAATCATTTCACAACTAACTCCACCAGGAACACCACAATGGAATGGTGTGTCTGAGAGGAGGAATCAGACTTTGCTTGATATGGTTCGGTCTATGATGAGTCATGCTAGTCTTCCAATTTCATTTTGGGGTTATGCACTTGAAAATTCTACGTTCACACTTAACAATGTCAATCAAAGTCGGTAGAAAAGACACCATATCAGATATGGACTGGAAACGTTCCTAAGATGTCTTTCCTAAAGATTTGGGGATGCGAGGCTTTTGTAAGGAAGTTAATTCCTGAAAAACTTGGCACCAAATCCGACAAATGCTTCTTTGTAGGGTATCCTAAGGAGACTAAAGGGTACTATTTCTACAACCCATCTAAGGGCAAAGTGTTTGTAGCTCGATAGGGTGTCTTTTTGGAAAAAGAATTTATTTCCAAAAGGAACCAGTGAGAGTAGAATTGATCTCGAAAAAATTCGAGAGACACAGGAAATTCCTCCACCTAATGAGGAGGAACAATGTCTAGATTTACAAAGAGTTGTAGTTTCTACTCCTGTAGAACCCGCCCTATGTAGATCTGAAAGATCTAATTTTGGTAAGGATCCCGTAAGATATGGGTTCTTAGTGACTGAGCATCGTGATTTACTTTTGGTAGAGAATGATGAGCCAGGGTCATATAAAGAAGCAATGATGGGCTCTGACTCTGAAAAATGGCTTGAGGCCATGAAATCTGAAATGGAATTCATGTACCATAACCAAGTATGGACTTTGGTTGATCCACCCGATGGTGTTAAAATCATTGAGTGTAAATGGGTCTTCAAGAAAAAGGTTGACATGGATGGAAATGTGGATATATATAAGGCGCGACTGGTAGCTAAAGGTTTCAAGCAAATTCATGGTATTGACTATGATGAAACCTATTCTCCAGTAGCGATGCTTAAGTCCATTCAGATTCTCCTAGCAGTTGCTGCATTTCATGATTATGAAATTTGGCAAATGGATGTGAAAACAACTTTCCTTAATGGAAATCTGCAAGAGGATGTGTACATAACACAACCTGAAGGTTTCACAACACATGCTAGGAAGATTTGTAAGCTTCAACGATCCATTTATGGATTGAAGCAAGCATCTCGGAGTTAGAATCTTCGTTTTAATCAGGCAATCAAAGAGTTTGGTTTCCTTAGAAACGAAGAAGAACCATATGTGTACAAGAAGAATAGTGGAATGCAGTTGCATTTCTGGTTCTTTATGTCGATGACATTCTCCTTATGGAAAATGACATTCCAATGCTTCAGTCCGATAAAGACTGGCTTGGAAGTTGTTTTTCCATGAAAGATATGGGTGATGCAGCTTACATCTTAAGTATTAGGATCTATAGAGATAGACCTAACAGACTTATTGGTCTGAGTCAAAGCACTTATATAGACAAGGTGATTCAACGTTTCAATATGATTAATTCCAAGAAAGGTTTCTTGTCTATGTCTCATGTCATTACTCTTAGCAAGACTCAGTGTCCTTCGACACCTGATGAGCAAGAGCGCATGAGTAAGATTCCCTATGCTTCTGCCATATGTTCTATCATGTATGCCATGTTATACACTCGTCCTGATGTAGCTTGTGCATTGAGTATGACGAGTAGATACCAAAATAATCCCAGTGAAGGTCACTGGACACCTGCCAAGAATATCCTAAAGTATCTTAAGAGAACTAAGGATATGTTCTTGGTATTTGGTGGGGATGAATAGCTCGTTGTAAGTGCTTACACCAAATGCTAGTTTTCAGACTGATAGAGATGATTCTCGATCTCAATCTGGATATGTATTCTTGCTAAATGGTGGAGCTGTTAGTTGGAAGAGTTCCAAACAGGATACTGTGGCTGATTCTACAATAGAGGCTGAGTATATTGCTGCTTCAGAAGCAACAAAGGAAGCTGTTTGGATTAGGAAATTTGTTTGTGAACTTGGAGTGATTCCTAGCATTTATAGCCCCATAGATATTTAATGTGATAATAATGGTGCTATTGCACAAGCTAAGGAACCGAGGTCACATAAAAAATCCAAACATATAGAGAGAAGATATCACCTTATCAAGGAGATCATTGATAGAGGTGATGTTAAGATATGCAGAGTAACGACTGATGCAAATGATGCAGATCCCTTAACAAAGCCTCTCCCGCAGTTTAAGCATGAGAGTCATAGAGTTGCCATTGGTCTAAGATGCATTAGCGAGTGGTCTTAGTCCCATTATGAGATCTTTGTTTTAGTGGGAGTTTATTTGACATGTTTAATTGGTTATATGTGACATTTACTTTATTGATTCAATAAAATTATTATTTAATTTTATTCATTTCATTGTTTAATTGAATATTTGTTCCACAATAGTCAACATTGATTAAATAGATCACTAAGTACGTGACTTAGTTTTGGAACTTTATTTGGATGATGTTTTCTATTATAGTCTCTAATCGGGGCATTAAATTGGAACACTTGAATGCCTAAAATGATTAGTATATGAGCTGGTTGATGACTAAGTTCCTTAAGTCATAATATTAGGATATCAAACCAGGCATATGGGTACATGTTAGAGAACATGTATTAGACAGACCCTTTAAGAACTTTACTAAGGATTCGCTTAGTGTCAGTAAAGTTTCTTATCACTGGTTAGTAGTGAATATACAGTCTTTAGACCTGAGTTTTTCACTATTATGTACTTCCTCCATTCAACTCCACTCTACCATATTTCCTTTTTCATCCATTCAACTCTACTCTACCACTTTCCATAAAAAGCAAGTAAAATGACTCTTTTATCCTCATGGCAAACAATTATTTACACAAAATGGCACTAGTTGACCCACATAATTACCCACTTTATGGACAAATTAATCATCCATCCCATTTCCCATTGTACTTTTATTATTACTTTATTATTTTCTTAACATTTGTGCAAATTGTACTATGGTAGAGTGGAGTTGAATGGAGGAAGTACATGCTAACTAGTTTGTTTTGACATTGTCAAACGTCAGCCGTGACTGGTGACTATAACGGCAATGCTTGGACTTATTATGGATCATGTGATAGGATGTGGTTAAACAACATGGGATTTGTTCCTTCCTTACTGAAGAGAGTTTATTGTTTCTGGCCTCTCGAAGAGTGTGAATTGTAAAATGCGTGGCCACGCTCAGACGAGGTGATTGTCAGTCGTCTGCTTTAACAATTCAACTCAGAGATTCGAGAAAAATGATTGGGGCATATAAGGTTGACACTTTTCCTACCTTAGTCTTGATTGGAACAATAGTAGTAAAGAGACAGTTTTAATTGGACACAGTGCAAGTGGGAGACTGTTGGATTCATGTCCGAGTCCAATTAAGGTAACCCAGTTTATATTTTAGTTAACCGTAACGTTTTGCTAGAAGCCGCTTATGGACCGAGTGAGTTTAAGGACTCGTGTAGAATTAAACGGGCCCATTGGGTCATACACAAGATGAAAACGGTGTTTTCTTTTATAGTCGGACTGAAATATGGAAATAGTGCTCTAATTAGATTAGGTCCAGTTGCGATTAAAGTTAGAGTTTGATTAGGAAACCGGGTAATTACTCCCCTATATATAGAGATATATGGGAGTCAGTTTTATCTATCCTATTCTTATGTGAGAATAATAAAACCCTACCTTGTGTAGTAGCATACAAATCGCATCTCCTGTTCATTCGTGTGGATACTGGTGGAGGCACTACAATTGGAGTGTTCTTGGTTATTTGTAGCAGTTGGGTTATTCAGATCCGATCTTATTTTCTTATATTGTTGGATATTATTGCTCACGGATTTATTCCGCTGTGAGGTAATTCGATTACTCTTTTATTTATGTTTAATTCTGATTTCTAACATGCATATGGTCCTGGAGATTTGTCTATTAAAATCGTTTAAGGACCGACAAATCCTTTCAACATTTTATTCAAATATGCTGATTATATGTTGCCAAGGTTACCTACTATTTATCTTTCTATATCGGTAGGTAGATAAACCCGTAGGGAGTAATAGTTTTGTAACTTGGACATGAATATCACATAATAATGACTTAACCATCTAACTTAAAAACATTACACCTAATTTTTTTGTAACCACACTTGAAAACAAGACACTATTTAATTCTTCGTGCAACGCACGGACACGAAATCTAGTATATGATATGTGAGCTCTAAAATGGTGAGAATAGTAATGGTGAGAGTATTGGTAGAGGTGCATTGTCTAGCACGCTGTGTTTTTACTCTTTGGAACTAGAGGTGCTCATCAAGGTGCCGGGTCACGGGCCAGTGCGGGCCGGCTAAGTGTTTGGGGCACTAGACGGCACGGGTGAGGGACCGGCCGGGCGGGCCGTCTTGTGTTGGTTTTGTCCACCCAAGCACGACCCATATAGTATGTGCTGCGAGCGGGCGGGCTTATATTTTTTGATTTTTAGTGTTCTTGACCGGTGGGCCAAGGAAATGCGCACTAGCCCGCTCGAGGGAAGGAGCGAGCCGTCTTTGGTTCGGGCACTGAAATGGCCGGGCGGAGAAAGTCGGCCCACGAGACGATCTTTGGCGGCCGGATTGGCCCGCCATGTTGTCCACCTCTATTGGGAACGGATCTTTTTTAATATGGCCTAGGGTTTAGAGTAGGGAAAGTAATAGACTATTTTGGCCCTTATTTTGTACTGAATCATTAAACTACTTGAGAATTAATGAGACAACTTCAAATGAGGTTTTCTGAAACCATATTGTGCCACAACAGTAGGAGAGGTTCTTTTCTTTTAGTAATATAATTATGATTATGATAATGATAATGATAATGATGAAGGTGTACGATAATCAATTAGTCTCACTTTAGACGGATATATCTGTTTAAAGGGAAAGACGGGTCAAATATGCTTAAAATGATGACATTTTTGGGCCTACTATGCAACTTGTTGCTTGTCTATCCTTAAAATATGTGAATATTTGGTCCGTTTATAACTATAGACGGATATCTCCTGTCTATAATGAGAATTTGGGTAGATAATTTTGTATATCCGCAAGAATGTTTGAGTATAAAACTACTGTATACTTCGTATAAAAAAAAGTACGAAAGATTGGTTAGAGTTGGCGCGCGTCACTTGGTCGTCAACAAGCACCTCTCTCCTTTCTCGTAAACTTTATCCCCAATCCAACCTTCCTTATTCTTTCTCCTACCTTCTTTTTCCTTTCTTAATCATCCATCCACCATAATCATACCCCACCCCCTCTTCAATTCCACGCCTTTAACTCGATCTAATTTAGTTCAGATCCGTTCAACTCGATTCAATCATGCAACAACCAGGCGTAGGCGAAAACCCGTTCCCCTTCCCCAACACAAACAACAACAATTCATACTACCCTCATTACAATCATCATAATAATCCTCAACCCTCTTTCTTCCAAAACCCTAACCCTAGTTTCACCCCCAATTCAATCGATTTATTCCAATCCCATTACCCTGCTTCTTCCGCATCCGCTCCACCTCTCTCTTCTTCCTTCGCACCTCCAGATTACCCCAATTACCCCTCCTCATACCCTCAATTTCCCGATCATACCCTCCATAACCCTAATCCCCAATTTCACTACGATCACACTCCACCTCCGTATTATACTCCCGATCATGACCCGAACCCGAATCTAACCGTGCCTCATTTGGCACCTCAGTATTCCGCTTACGACGACCGTTGGGATCGTGAGCAGGAGTATGGGCATGGTTTTGATAATGGAGGCGGTGGTGGTGGGGGTGATGATGAGGGTGTTTATAGGTATGAAGGTGGGAAGGTGGAGCCGTATGGTGCACGTGGTACGGTGGGTTTTTCGAAGGTATCGACTAATCAAGTGATGTTTGATGATTATGGACGGCCGATTAGCGTTGCGAATGGTCGTGCTAATGGTAATGGTGATGGGAAGAGGGGTGTTAGGGAGTATGGAGGTGTGAAGGCGAATAAGGTGGTGAAGGCTGTACCAAAGGACGATACTGAGGAGGATTTTCGAGGCGGGATTCAGAAGTTTCGGGTTAAGTTGTTGGCTGAAGGGTATGGGCAGACTGATATGGATGTGCTTTGTCAGGTTTGTTTGTTGGTTTATTTTGCGTTGTTACCGGTTTTATTGTTCGTTGTGTGGTTTTTGTATTGCAATTGTATGTTATTGTATAGCATGCCGGAATTTCATTCAAGGTTAGTGAATAGTGGCATTTGTAAAACTCGAACGGAGTTAAAACAACTGCGAAAGGAAAGCTTCCATGTATCGGTGTTAAATTGGAATATTTTTTTTTTTTCCAAAATAGGAACAAACTATTTCTCGCTTGAAGGCGGTTTCAAACTATCTCCCTCATTTTGCAGCTCTAGTCGAGATAAATGGTCAGCAACAAGGTTTTCAGAGCCTTTCTTGTCTTGAATCTCCAAATCAAACTCCTGAATTAGGAATATCCATCTCAATAGTCGCTGCTTGGCGTCCTTCTTAACAAAAAGCTGCCTCAAAGCAGTATGATCGGTAAAAACAATCACCTTGGACCCGAGCAGATAGGACCTAAACTTCTCTAGTGCATATACTACAGCCAACATCTCCTTCTCAGTAGTAGCATAAGTCTCATCCAATGTTCGGCTGGCATAGTAAATAGCACTCAAAGCCTTGTCTTTCCTTTGGCCTAACACCGCGCCGACTACATAATCGCTGGCATCACACATTATCTCGAATGGTAGCTCCCAAATCTGGAGCTTGAATAATCGGTGCTGTGATCAAGGCGTGCTTTAACCTGTTAAAAGCAGAAAGACATTCATCAGAAAATTCAAAAGGGATATCTTTAATTAGCAATCGTGTAAGTGGTTTAGCTATTTTAGAAAAGTCCTTGATGAACCGACGATAAAAGCCAGCGTGACCAAGGAAACTTCTAACTTCTTTGACGTTAACAGGAGGTGGTAATTGCTCAATCACTTGCACTTTTGCTCTGTCAACCTCTATACCCTTATCAGAAACTAAGTGACCAAGGACAACTCCCTCGTTGACCATAAAATGGCACTTTTCCAAGTTCAACACCATATTAACCTCAATACATCTCTGCAAAATCTTATCAAGGTTAGACAAACAAGAAGAGAAATCAGACCCATAGACGCTGAAATCGTCCATAAAAACCTCCATGATAGACTCTATATACTCAGAAAATATCCCCATCATACACCTTTGAAAGGTAGCTGGGCATTACACAAACCAAATGGCATCCTGCGATATGCATAAACACCATAGGGGCAAGTAAAAGTCGTTTTCTCCTGATCATCCGGATGGATAGGGATCTGAAAGAACCCTAATAGAAAAACTTATGGGAAGCTAATCTCTCTAACATCATATCTAATACAATGAAATCAACAGGTATAAAGAATTTGCCTATCTTAACAGGGACATTCTCTAATACACCTAGAGGTCGCTTAACTCTTCGGTCAACCATTTGTAGGGTAACATTGGTAACTTTAAGATGCCCCATATTCAGTTTCTCGCAAACTGAATAGGGCATGACACTGACACTGGCACCCAAATCACATAAAGCTTTATCTATTACATGAGTGCCTATAGTACAGGGAATTGAAAAACTACCAGGATCCTTCAATTTTGGAGGAGACTTGCTTTGTAGGAGTGCACTACACTCTTCTGTAAAAGCAATGGTCTCTACCTCGTTAAAGCACCTCTTACGGGTCAAGATGTCCTTCATAAACTTAGCATAAGAGGGTACCTGGGTAATTAGTTCGGTAAAAGGTATGAAGATTTTTGACGACCTCCAAGAATTTACGGAATTATCGCTCAACTTTTGTGTTCTTTAGGCGCCCTGGGAAAGGAACCTTGATAACGATTGGCGAGTCAGCAATTTTACTCTTCCCTTTGTCAGAAATAGACGCCTTATCAGTAGTAGAAGGCGTTCCAATAGCAATAGATGACGGATCAGCAACTCCGTCTGGCGAAAAAGTCGATCAAGTCGATCGACCAACTAAATCAGTCGATCGACCACTTTTTTCAGTCGATTATCGACCACTTTTTTCAGTCGATCGACTATTTTCAGTCTCGCCAATTTTCTGTTCAGCAGTTCGATCGACCGCTTATTTCAGTCGATCGACTTTTTTCAGGTATCATAGCATCTTCGTCCGCTCCTTTTTCTTCCGCATCCACATCTACCTCCTCAATTATGACCTCCTCAACACTCTCAGGTCCATCATAGGTAAGACCGCTTCGAAGATGAATCGCATTAGCCGTGTCATGTGGCTTCCCAGGCTAAGACGGCAGTGTACCTAGTTGTCTACTTGAAGTGGATAGTTGGGCAATTTGATTGTCCAACATCGCCATCAACTGATTGATAAGTGCCTCTTGTTTTTGGGAGGCTGCCATCTGTTGATGAAGCATGGCCTTAATGTCAGATAGGTCATTGTTTGGATGTTGACCTCCTTGATTGTTCCTCTGATAACCACCTTGTGGTTGATTTCCCCGATTCTGAGGAATAGTATATGTCTGATTCGGACCATTTGGCGGTGGTGGAGCTGGGTTAAGAACATTCTGACTTCGATAGGAGAAATTAGGATGCTCTCTAGTCCTCTCATTGTAGAAATTGGAGTATGGTGTACCTTGTTTGAAAGACTGGAAGGCGTGAACCTGCTCCAAGGGACTCATGCACTCATGCACTCACACCATGTTTTGCAATACCACATTGCTCACAAGGTGTTTCCTGCTGGGTTATGGCACGAACTGTCTGCTGGTTTCCCAAAGACCGGGCTGTCTTATGTTCGGCAACCTGAGCAATTAATGTCTCTAATGTCTCTAACTGAGCTCTAACTGATAAACTTCCTCCTCTCGTACTACCTCTGGGGTTCCCATATTTAGCAGTATGTGTAGCTATTTGGTCAATTAGTTTCCAGGCATTATTATCATTTGTGTTCATTTGTGTTGTCCAGGAATCTCCCGTTCCCGTTAGCTGAGGAATCAAGTAGTACCCGATGGTCATCATATAGTCCATTGTAGAACTGGTTGCAGAGAAACTACTTCTCAAACCCATGGTGAGCCCATGGTGAGGAACTGAACGAACCAATCTCTTAAAGCGAATCCATGCCTCGTTCAGTTGGGCTTGTTTGAAGCTAGTAATTTGATTTCTCAAGGCATTCGTCTTCTGGGGCGGAAAATATCTCTTGTAGAAGGCAAATGCTAAACTGTTCCAGTCGGTGACCCCCTGATCTTCCATGTCTAAATCACGCAGCCACTCTCCAGCACCGTCTCGCAAAGAGAATGGGAAGAATGGGAAGAGCACCTCTTTTACTTTTACTTCTTGGTCCTGGGTCACCCTAGCAATCAAGGGTATGGAGTAGCAGTAAGTAACGAATCTCTCCATATGAGTAGCAGGGTCTTCCGTGGCTCCCCCTCCAAATAAACTTCTCTCTACCAAGTTAATGTAGGATGGCTTTATCTCGAAAGTCCCGTTATATGTTGTAGGGAGTTTGAATCCCTTAGGAATGGATGCAAGGGTAGGCTCTGAGTGACTTGCTAATGTAGGCATGATTGTAGCAGCTGCAGAAGTAGAAGTGTCTTCTTGAAAAGCCTGATTTTCTGCAATAAAACTGGCGTAAGCGGCTTCAAGCGTACTCAAGTCTTCTGCTTCGCGGACTTCCTTCCAAAAATCCCGTCTAGCTCGAAATGTCTTTTCTGGTTCAGAATCGTATGGTACGAGTTCGGACCTGTGGGCATAAACGAAACACTAAAGAAAGGAATGAGAACGGTCTCAAGGAACTAATGTCCGTCACCTGAGACAATACAAACTAAATAAGCAAACAGAGAAATGTTGCCTCCTCGGCAACGGCGCCAAAATTTGACAGGCTAAATCCCGCACCTATCAAAGATAAACCAACTGGCCTAAACTAATGCAGTAGAGGAAGTCGGGATCGTATCCACAGGGAGACAATTTATTCTATTTGCTAAATCTAATCTGTCTAAGTAACCGGAGTCGGGGTTTGTTTTGTTGATTTAACTAAACTAATATAGCAATAAGTAAAGGAGTGAAACGAAGAAATCGAGTATAAAAATATAAGGGAAAATAGCTAGGATCGTCGGTTCACTATGGTCTAATAACGGTAAAAGGTAGGGTCAAAGACTTGGTCTAATTACGGTCTGAAGAGCAGTGATAAGGTCCTCTCGGTCCGCTAATCACCTTATAAACTTTCTAATATGCTCTCGCCCTATTTAAAGTACTCTATTGTTCGTAGCAGATCTCACTATTTCCAATCACTCGATCTAGGTCGGAGTTTATCATATTAAAATAACTAGCTGCATGCATTCAACTAATTAAATAGGAATTAAATGCTACGATTATTCAGACGAATAATTATTCCAAATCTAAACCCTAATTAAAAACCGTCATTCAACCATAGATCTCCTAAATCCTAGCATTAATAAATTAGCTACTCATGATTGAACTAATAAAATTAACAAGAATAATAATAACTAAATTAAACATGATGAAAATATGAGAATAATAATTAAGCATATAAATGAAACAAGGACAAAGAAGAGAAATGAATAAGGAAAATAATAATTGAAGAAGGAAAGATTAATTGAAATTACCGAAAGAAAGAAAATTGATGACAAGTTCAGATCTGAATTCCAAGCATAAAGCAACGTATGAAGAGTGTTTAACAGTGTAAAAAGATGACCTAATAATGTTTCATCTATCCGTCTTAAATAATAAAAGTCCATACTTAAAACAAGAAAACAAGATGGGCCGAAATAATAAACTTAAAAATCTCGCCCAATGAACAGTAACAGTCGATCGACCAGAAAACCAGTCGATCGACTAAATTCTCCAGCAAAACTGGTCGATCGACCAGTTTAGGCAGTCGATCGACTTTTTCCAGCATACAGCAGCATCAGCCTCCTTTTCACGCACTTCCATGATGACCGTTTCCGAGCTCTAGCTTCACTAACGCCTCAACTTCCACTCCGGGGGCAGAATTTGGCTTGATTTCACTCCTCTTTGGGCCAACAACCTGCAAAATGCATAGTACGACCGAAGTAACCGAAAACAAGGGAGAATAGTAGCTTACGCTACCCAAAATAGCATAAAAATGCGTGCAAAAGAGTAAAGTAAACGTATGAAAAAGGCACGCATCAGCAACACTAGTTGTTCTTTGGAAGATTTCATATGGAAAATACAAAGACCAAAAAGGAATAAAAAGAATAAGTATTAGTACTCCTGATACGTTTAGTATGGAACCTTCCAAAGAATAGAAGGGAGTACGTTGTAATACCTTTTACATCTTTTAGTAGTCATTATTCTTTGCCTATTTATCCTCTTAGTAGTTGAACGATGTTATTTGTGCAAAACAAATCTTTTCGGTTGCATTTGTAAATTTAAGGCATCCCGCGGAGCACTATACCCATGATTTCATTTCTTTTGGATGTATCCATGTTGCTTTTATGAGTTTATGACTGCTTGATTTACATGGCAGATTGGTTTAGATGGGATTCAGATGCTTGATCCAGCTACAAGCAGGACACTGAGAATTTACCCTTTTGAAGCAGTGACCAGATGGGAGGTAAGACAGTTTCAAAAATATAGCTGATGCTTCAACCTGAACTTTGGTCTTTCTCTCTCTTTTAATTCCTGACCTGATCTTCATTACATATTACATTTCTACTTCAAGATTTTGGTTGCATTCCTTTTTTAGGTCTTGGATTCATGTATCTTTGCATTTTGGGCCAAGATGCCTGCGGACTTCGAAGCAAAACGCATAAGGCTGAAATCACGCGATTACACTACAACTACCATATTGGATACTGTTACAGCTGCAAGTGTGCAGGTTGGTGGCATTTTTATCAATATTATGTGGTCTTTTGCCTACTTTTGTTTTTAGCCTGCCGAAGACTTAATTATTTAATTTATAATCTTTGGTATTTTTACTTGAACATACTTGGTTTGATTCAACCCCTCTGCAAACCGAAATCTAATTTGAGACCTACGTTGTAAAAATAGTTTTGGGCATTTTTACTTTTATCATATATTGTTTGATTCAACCCTCTTGCAAATTGGAATGTAATTCGGAGATCTGCCTTGTAGAAATAGTTTTAGGTTAACCTAGAATTTACCCAAAATGGCCATATTTTGCCCGAGTTAAGTTACGTGAACTACATGTACGTGTAGGCTCTAATGTTGATTTTTTACCTGAAGAGATATGATCTATTGTGCTGATAGGAGGGATTCTGTGGATTATTTGCATGATTTATTTAGAGTATTAAGTTGTTACGTCTTATGTTGATGGTGATAAATGATAAGTAGCTTTAGAGTGTAGATACTTATTTATTCACCGCTCGTTGCTCTCACATGTAAGTCCGAGGTAGGTTACATAATCCAGACACCTTTGTGGAGTATAATATTGCGGATTTCGGAAATTTTACTTACTAATTAATGAGACAAGATTTGGCAATTGGTTCAGGGTAGAATATGTATCAGTGTACTTCCACTATATTATATTTTTCTTTCCATTTCATGATTCACGGTTTCCAAGCAGTTGCTTGGCCATGTTTTTTTCCCGCCTACATGTTACAATACTTCTTTTGCCTAAAATATTATGTCGTGAAAGATCTGTGAAAGATTTTTGAATACTGTATAAATATAATAAGTTATTAAATTTTCGATATATTTATGTTCGAAGTTTATAAGTTTGACCTCCAAAACTAAGATGGGAAGAAAAAAGAAATATCGAGTATATCCTTTTTTGGGTATTTGTCCTGATCTTGTACTTTCTATATAGAGGTTGTTAGCATATGGAGTGCGCTTTTAGCATCCCCTTAACCATACCCTTCTACCTGAATGGTAATGACGGATTTAATGAATAGCTGTACTGATTTTAATTTGCATTCTTCAAGGGAAACTATACTCATTTGCTGTGGTTACATTCCCTTGTTGGTGTGTGCAGCTTAAAGAGATTGCTGAAGGAAAAGTTCCTAACTCATCCAGGACTGCCGAGCAACTTGCTGAGAAAAAAAAGGGTTTTGATTGGATGAACTTGGTGAAACCCCCTATCGAGGAGAAAGAACACTGGGTAGACCTTTTCTCTTTTTCGATTGTGCTTATTAGTTATGATGATCTGGAAGCTGTTTTGTGCCAAGCTGGTATGTTGTAAGCTTTTCTTGTTAAGGCTGCAGACTTGTCTAATAGTAGCTCTCTTTTCATCTGGGATGGAAAGATGTATAGAATGTAATCATGAACTACGACTTGTTTTTTTTCCTTAACTGGAGTTCTCATCTTATTACCTATTCTGGCTGAAACATGAAGCAAGTTGATCAGAATAATAATTCATGTAGTTAATTACTTTATATAGTACCCTTTTTCTTGATCTTCGAAGAATTGTCTATCGAGTATTTATGACGACTATGAGGCCTGTAGTCCTTTTGCATGCTCGACTGCACTTCATTGTCCATGTCCAATAAAACCCCTGGATTATGAGACAAATACTCTGCCCTTGAAAACAGCTCAACGTCATTCTATTATTTTATGTGTAATTATTTTTCAATAGCTATTGGATGCAATTGGTGTCTAGACTTTTAGGTCCTTAAATAAACTGTCTGAAGCTTGACATCGAGTCAAGATGACGTGCTACTTGTAACATGAGCTCTACCTTGTATATTATATTGCAGGTACCTGATGAAGCAGTGAATAAATGTACATCCTGCGGATCAAACTTCAATGCTTTTGTTCGGAAGGTTTGTATTTTAAGCACTTGAAATAGCCATATTGCCAAATGTTAATTCATTTCGTTGTCTTGACCTTTGTTTCATGTTAACACAGCATCACTGCAGAAACTGTGGGGAGATCTTCTGTGATAAATGTACTCAAGGTCGAACTCCTCTTACACTGGATGAGGACGCAACACCAGTTCGAGTCTGTGATCGTTGCATGGTACATTATAATGTTTATTTTCTTTCATTGCTATCCAAGAATGACATGTGATTACTGATTGGGTTGATTGGATTTCTCCATCAGCATTATCTGAGGCTTTTGTTGTAACATATATATCCACTCACTTTAGCAGACAGTAGACATGAAGGAAATAAAATGTCTAATTAATCATTAACACAGTATGTTAGGGTTCATTTAGAATGTCTAATTAGTTATTAACGCAGTAGGTTAGGGTTCATTTAGAATTTTGTTTACCGACATTCCTTTTTTCTTTTCCTTTCCTTTTACCTTCTCTTTTTTTGCCCCGGTGGGGTGGGGGATCTACTTCCTACATTCAAGTAGCTTGCTTTTTTTTTTTTGGATACAGACAATTGTTTCTTGACCTGTTGATCTGTTATAGGCAGAAGTCACTCAGAGGCTGGATAATGCCAAGGAAGCTGTTAATAGAAGTGGAGCAATGCTCAGTCATGAAGATTTGGCAAAAAAGCTTAAGGTGACTTAAGCTTTACATTATTGATAGTATGAGCCTATGAGGCCATGTCTAATTGCTTGTTCTTGAAGTTTATCTTGTCAGAAAACCATATGTGGCTCTTGATTTTCCCGAGATTCAGTAACCATCTATGATATTCATTGCTTTCAGGAATTGCATTTTGTACCTCCTTAACATGAGAGCTACAATGCTCACTGTTATTTGTTGAGTTTTGGTTACCATTTCATTTAACCACTATATATTGTTGTAAAACAAAAAAGAACAATATTGTGTTGATTGATGAGACGAAAGAGGGGGTGGAGAGAGTTGGAATTGTGGAGGCATACTTTGGAGACTCGTGGGTTTAGGCTGAGTAGGAGTACGACCGAGTATTTGAGGTGTCAGTTCACTAACGTACTAACGTGGCGGGGTCGAGATCGACAGAGGTGGGGAGTCTTATTTTCGATGGGAATGTTGTTGAGGGGTCATTTCTTCAGATATCTAGGATCTATTATTCAAAAAGATGGGAAGTTAGACGGAGATGTGGCTCATAGAATTAAAGCGGGATGGTTGAAATGGAAGAGTGCTTCAGAGTTTTTATGCGATAAAGATATGACCTAAAGATTAAAGGAAAAATTTTATCGCACGACAATTAGGCATGCCTTACTTTACGGCTCCGAGTGTTTGGCCGTGAAACATTGTCACATTCAAAAGATGATTGTAGCGGAGATGCGTATGTTGCGGTGGATGTGCGGCCATACAAGGAAAGATCGATTAAGGAATGAGGTGATTAGGGAAAAGGTAAAAGTGGCGCCAATAGAGGACAAGATGATGGAAAATCGACTAAGATGGTTTGGCCATGTGAGAAGGAGACCTATGGATGCACCGGTTAGTTAGTTAGGATAGTTGGGAGGCTGGAGACTTGGAGAACATAAAAGGTTCATAGGGGTAGAGGGAGACCGAGACAGAAATGGCTGAGAGTGATAGAGCATGATATGAGATTTCTTGGGCTTGAGGAGAGAGTGGTGACGGAGAGGGCACAATGGAGGGAAATGATACATGTGGATTTTTAGTATTTGTTGTTATTTGACATATTTAGGGTTTTTATTTAATTTTTTTAAAAAAATTATTTGTTCTTCTCTCCTTTATTACACCTTTTTTACCAACAACTTTCTTATATATTTTTACTTCGTTCACTTTTAAGGTATTCCGGACCCTTAAATTTTACTTCGGTTTTCAAATCTTTATTCTCGATTTAAATTTTAAGTTTTTATACAAGACATCCGGACTTCGATTTTTAAAACCTATAAGTTTATCTTTTGTATTATGTTTCACTCTCCCTTTTGTTTTTCATTTTTTCTTTTCTATTTTGTTCGCATTTTGAGGTGTGCGTTCACCCATGCACGGTTCTAAAGGATGATTCATGTTAGCCGACCCCAAATCATTTTGGGATTAAGGCTCTGATGTTGTTGTAGGCTGCATTTACATCGACTTATTTCTAATTTGGTAGATAGTTTAAAGCATAATAGTAGCGATGTGGCTGACATTTGATAATTGAATTTGAGCAGGAGGAGATGAACAGAAATTCCAAGGCACCAACAGGTACTGACTACTGACCATGATCACATATCAGTTGGTGCAATTTTTTTTTATTTATCTTTAAAGGGACCCATAGCCCCGTAAGGGCAATTTTGATGACGGTAGACTTTCAATGTAGGTCCTGAGTACCACCACTCATGATTTTCTAGCTCCCATAGTACAAACTTTTGGATTCAATTGGTTACCTTTGAAGCTGTCATACTTGCGAGTCTAAATATTATATGGCACATGACAATTTGAGTTTTCTCATTACTCACTAATCACTATATAAGGCACGTGGATACAACTTACAAGACTGTTTCTGTCACACCATTTTTGGTGGTTTGATTACAACAAACCAAAACTTCATTTATAGCTGCCAAAATTTCTTAGTAAAGTGCTTGTCAATGTGCATTTACCATCACATAAAAACTTATATGGCAGTTTACATGTGAGACTAACCTATTAACCCTATAATTAGGGGGGAGGGGGTGGTTTGGAGGCAAGGTGGTTAGTGGGTGAGGTGTGGGAAGAGGAGAAAATCCAGAAAAGAACAAAAAAAAAGAGTGATTGAGTGAGGTGCTGTCCACTGGGTCCATGGGTAAGGGAATTTATGAGTTGTTTTGAGTACCTAGAAGTTAGATTCAGTGGCGGACCCAGGATTTATGTGATGGGGTGCACTTTTTAAGAGTGGATAAAACTAAACGACTACAACGCGCTGAGCAGTCAAACTGGAATAATACATACAACAAAATTTGAATGAATCATGCATAAAAAGTACAAATTCAAAGTTCCGTGGAAACAAATTGACCTAGATTTTAATTGACTTAAAATAATTTAAACTGTTCAATCACTTAAAGGAGAAAAAAATATCATATATTTCATCAAATTAAAGTTGATGACACTTTGTGTCTTTCTTGGTAGATTTTAACATGACTATACTTTCATCAATCTAGAATGAAACATAAGAGTATATATACTATAATGGGTTATTTAATAGAAATACTACAAACTATGAGGAGTCTTCTCAAAATACTCCAAACTTCATTTAATTTCAGAATAAAACAAACTATTTAACCCCTCTTCTCGTAATAGACTTGGGTAACCTACTACCTAATAATCAGGTCATCATTTAAAAAACCCTCATTAGTATCACCTTTTCCACCATTAACAACCAAACATCATCATAATCACCTTCTATGATTATCACCTTATTAGTATTCTTTCTTTTTTTTTTTTTTTTTTTTTTTGTTGTTGCTAAAATGTAAACTTTTGTATATATATGAAAAATATACAAATGATGTGGCAAACAATTAGACTTGCAATTGCAAGTCCAGCCATAAACACCAACGAAATGGAGAACATAAGAGTGAGATACATCAGCTCAAAAGTCATCTAACATCATCATCCTCATCTCGATTCAACATTTCAACAGTAGCCCGACATAATAGCATTCAAAAACAAAATGATGATCCATCATTGATTCAACGGGGCTTCTCCTCCAACAGCTCTACATATTCCGTCTTCCATTCATCTCCACTCAATCACCTCTGCTCAAAATTGATGATCCATCGCTGGTAACGAAGGCCAATCGGTCTTTTAATTAGAGGTTTACATGTTGTTTGCACCAAAATTTTAGTCAAACTCCCATCACCATTATCACCGGCATCATTACAAAACTCAAATTAGTATAACCTTCTTCACCGTTAGTTTAACATCATTAACCTAGCCACCACCATTACCACCGACATAAATCATCAACACCATTACCATTGGCCTTAACTGCGACATCCTCTGCTGCCAACCTTCTTTACCTTGAACCACTTGTGCGGGGTGAACTGAAGCGGTCAGATCTCGAAATTCCGCCGACATATTCACGGTTTAATTAAGGAGTAATTGTCGTTAGATTGGTGGACTTGGTTGTGGTTGCTGAAATTAGGGGTAGATCGGCCAAGGTGAGGGGAGTAGAGGCTAAAGTTGACGGAAGGTGGACTGGTCGGAGGCATTGATTGAGGGTTACTGGGTATTGGGTTTGAGATGGGGAAAATGAGGGTTACCAATTAATGGGTATGAGATTTGTGAGATATGAAAGTATGAAATATAGATTTCATTATTGATTTGAGTGACACTTATTTGAGATTATTGATTAACTTAAGGCGATAATTAATTAATGAAAATGAAAATGGTGGAAATTAATGTACAAAGGAGAAAGAAGGAAAGTTGCAGGCATGAGGAGGAAGATGAATAATAATTACTCAAAGAAGCAAAAGTGGGACCGTCAATGAACTTAACTTGTTACTCCAGGTAAAAAATTTGCAATTCTATTAGAAGATAATGGGTGTCATAGTTCGGTATTAATGTGAGTTAAATTATAGTTTGGAGTAATTTGAGAAGACCAGCAATAATTTAGAGTATGTCATTAAATAACCCTATAATTTATTTGAAATTTGTAAAATTGTATGAATATAGGGTTCTATGATTTTAAATTTTGCAATTAGGTTATATGTAATTCGGGATATAAGTTGATATAAAAGTAATTAACATTTAAAAAAATGCGCAACAGTGAATTAAAAATAATTATTAATAATTTAAATTCATTGAAAAGAACTTAAAACATACTACGTACAATGTATTACAAAAGTACAAGAAAAAAAAGTGAAAATTGATCAGCGCTACAAACAATATGGTGTCCTCATGGTCTCTTGGAGAGACTAAGACCATAAAAAAACGGTAGGCGGAAAAGGAGAGTTTGGGGGGTTTGAGCGCGTGACTTTCTTTTCCCAACAAGCAGTTTTTATCCACTGTGCAACACTTGGTACATTGAATTTAGGAGGCGCAATTTTTACAAGTACTTCAGCTTTCGTTATTTTAAAAAGAAAAAAAATCAAAAACTGAAGGTGCGCACGTGCAGTGCTGTGCGCACCCCAGGTCGGCTACTGCCTAGAACTACTATAATTGGATGACGAATATTATACTATGATTTGGATTTGGGCTCGTCTCATGTGTAAATTTATCTGATTACGGGGTTAAAAGGGTCGAGATTAAATGATTCATGACCCAAAAAATGGGTAGGATCTGGTTGGTTTTCGATAGGTCTACACAATTTGTATGAGATGGTCTTTCATGTAAAATTCTCAGGTTCAAGGTTTCAAGGGTCAGAGACGCGGAAGAGGGATGTTGAATGTCCCACTTGTACAGTGCATTTGCAGGTATGTGAATGAAAACCCATCTATGTTTTCGGTTACTATGATTGTGTCATTTAAGATTGCAGTGCCATAACTAAATCATGGTCTGACTTGATTGCAACAGGTTGAAGTTCCAAGCTCTGGTTCTGAGACCATTGAGTGCAGTGTTTGTCAACATCCCTTTCTTGTTAGTATTTAATGATTCGAGCCTCGCTGTAATTATGCTGTTGTGCAAGTCCGTATTGTTTATTTGATTGGGATTGGGGAATTTTTTTAGCATATGGGCATGGTCATCCATACAAAGTTTTTTTTTTTTTTTTTTTTTTTTGACAACAATAAACTTTATAGAAATTAAAAAAACAAATCCAAGGGTCCAACTAAAATACAAACGAAGGGGCATTAACAACCCCATAACCACTAGAAACCCAACTAACAAAACTAACAGAACACGTAGTCACAACGGAAGAAAAAAGAAGACTTTTCTTGAACGGCGGGTGGTAGTGAGTGTCAAAACTCGATCAAGTGAGCGCTCTTCCGCTTCATTGTCGTAATAGCAGTATGGCGGGTGTACCTGCAAAAGGAAGCTGAAATCATGGCAGAAGCTAGTGATGAATCTCTCAAAGTGGCAGAAATATGACCCTTTCGGCCTTTAGTGCGGCAGTGCACATTGCGTCCCTCGATGCTAACCGAGTAATCCCTGGCAGCAGCAAACTTAAAGGGGACCAACGAGGTCTTAGTTACATAGGGAGAAAGCGAATTAAGGCGAGTCTTTTTGTCAACCTGTAAAATAACCTCCTCCTGAACCAACCCAACACTGTCAGTCTGTTCAACATCAATAGGTTGAAAAAGAATCTCTGGTGGTGGAGAAAAGGTAGGAACTTCTGCTGTCCCATGAATATCCTCATGGAGAGTTCCCGTTTGGATAGTTTTAGAGGAGAGGATACGGACCCTCGAGAAAGACATGGATCTTGGGTGGTAAACACCCAAATTTTTGTCGTGTAGCAAATTATCGTAATCTTGAGTTGAGAGATGTAGTGCTTTATGAGGTCGCTTCTTGTTGGAGAAACGTAGATGAGGTGATTTTGAGCTAGTTGGGGAGAATAACTGACTGACCTCAGAATCAATCGAGGTTTCATCAAGTATACTACTACCTGCGGAAATCATTTGCGCCGCTGGTGAGGTAATGGGCACACAATCAGCAGACGACTTAGAACACATCTGTTGCTTCTTTTCTTCTTTTGCACTGCCAGAACCAACCTGTGACGATGCACAACTTACCGCATCAACCATCAGTTCCACCTTATCAACTTCTTTAGCTTCTTTAAAAAGGAGAGGAGAAACATCGTCTTGACTTTTGAGAGGAGACACCAAAATTTTTCCAGCCCGAACATCTGTTGCATTCAAAGAAGCAACACAAACACGCTTACCATTTGTGTTTAGTGCTAACGATTGACTAACATCTTCCCGTGCGTGAATAATATCCTTATTATGAGGTTCAACCAAGCGCGTCTCTTCCAAAGCAGCACGAGCCTCTGCGAACCTGTTCAGTTTTTTAAGGGCCACAGCCTTACGATAAAGAGCTTTAGCGTTGCGAGGGAAAAAATTTAAAACCAAAGAACAATAGATCAAAGCTTCCTCAAAACCTTGGAGCTTATTAGCACACGCTGCTAAATTTAAACACAAAGAAACAGCGAAAGAAACGATTATGTTTAAATCAGACTCCATTTTATCTTTAAGAGACAAACATAGTAAACGACACGCGGTGTCGTAACAGCAACCCGCCTGACCAAATTGATGCTGTCGAAAAAAGTATTACCTAAATCCTTAAGCGCTTTAATTTGAGAAAAAAGGGGAATCAACTTGTGTAGAAACCTTCAGAAAAACACTTTCCTCATCCGACAACTTTTCACCACTGTGAAATAAAACCAAGTAGGCAAGAAATTAAACGCAATCAAACAGAAAAACAACCCCAGAAGAAAGAAATCAAAAAGATGACTTAAAATTAATTAAAAGAAGAGAAAAGAGACCAGAAATCAGACCATAGATCGCATAAAAGAGAGCAAATAACACCTAACCAAAACGAGTAATGTTGGTGATTGAAGAACTCATGCGATCGTCTCGTTGCTACGCCGCCAGGAGAAACAAAGGGTAGAGTCCCAATCTAAAGCAGATATAGCCCCTCGCCGGCGACCAGGAGAGATTTGGAGGTGGCCGCCGGCGAGAGGAGGAAGTTTTGGACGGCGGCGGATTAGGGGGCGGCGGATTAGGGGTTGATTTGTTGAGGGATTTTCTAGGGTTTTCTAGAGAGGGATTTGCAGAGCTTGAATTTTATTTGACAGGTAGTTATAAAGTGTTTTTTTGTACAATATGCCTAGTTTGTTAAAGAAGAGAGGAAAGTTAAATACTATGAGTAATATTTGTAAATTATTGTTGGCAAATAAAAAAAAATGTGTTGTTTTATATATTCTCCTTTCGGATGGAATTTATTGAGGAAGTCCAACATTTCCACATCACATTTTAAACTAGTTTACATTTGAGCTATCAATTTATTTCAATGGTTTAGCTTAAATTCTAACTAGCTTGATCTCATGTTAATAAATTAAACTAATTTCTATTGGTTGTATTTTTGTGGTAGGGCCAACTAAGCTACTAGCTTAATGAAGCAAGTTGCTTAGTTTAAGCTATCCTACATGTACTTGTCCAATGATTTAGCCATTAGCTTGTAATTTCTTAAAATTGCAAGCAAATTCTTAAGCCAAACCATTGGACTTGCTTAATGATTCCGATTTTATGTAAGTTAAAGTTGAGTGTATTATTGTTGTTTTGCTGATGATAACTTGTTTTAACACCAAAGTTCAAAATTTCTCCGGCGCTGAGTTACCATTATTTTGAGGCAAAGTGACCAAATCCAAATAATTATCGAGAAAACACGTCTAACAAACCGTGTTTGTACAATTTCTACACGAGTTTGGAGCTGACAGTCATTTTCTTGAAATTCAGAAGAAAATATGACTAGATTGGTAAAAGTGGCAAATTTTCCATGTCCCAGTATTAGATACGGAGTAAGTGATAAGTAATACTTCGATATGAAATGCAAATATATACAATCGCAAAAAAAAAAAAAAAAAAAAAAAATTGTATATACTACAACACCACAACCAAAAGTTAACTTCTTTCATTTGGATACAAATAAGTTCACTGAAGTCCTTTACTTATTTAAGAAATGATCAAAACAATCTCTGATTTGAACGCAAGTTAATTCAAGATTTTAACGCAAAAGTTGTCTTAAGCCTTGGCTCACCCTCCGTGGACGAACCTTGCGGTTCATAAGTGATATTAGGTAGTATCCCGCACTTCACGCGACCTATTTTAAAATTTTTATTATTATAATTGAAGAAAAATAATATAATTTGTATATAACCTTTAATATTTTTACCTATAAATAAAAATAAATTAATTTTTTTTCTCAAATTTTATTTGTTTTAGGTTTAAGTTCAGTATTTTAAAATAAAATACATATAATTTTAATTAAAACTAATACTAAGTTATAGTTAATTACGCATGATCAACGTTTTACAAAAAAAAAAATTGTAACTGATCAAATTATCACATTAACTAAAATAAAATTTATTCGAATAATGCAACAATCAACATTAATGTATCAAATTATATCATTTCACGATACGTTATGTTCCAAATCAGTTAAAAGATTTATTCAAAATGATGTGAATATAATTTTATGCAATTTTTAATTTTGTATGTATAACGTTTGATATTTATGTATCAAACATATATGACCCAAACTAAACTTATTCAAATGTTTTGGTTGTGTCTTACATGTGCTATGTGTCAAACATATCTATCAGAAATTTGCACCTTTTGTTTTTTTTAACAACTATATATAACGATGTTTAAGAGTTTACCGTAAATAAAATAGGTTGAATTTTCTCAAATATCATTTTTATAAGATAACGTATAAAATATTTAAATAAAAGTAATATCTAGTTAGTCATAACTAATGTTTTGTTTTTGACGTATACATATTTAACTAAAGATATTAAAGAAAAATGTAATGTGTATTTTACTTTTTCATGTTGTTTATATAATAGGGTTTTTCTACATGATACCCTTGTACTTATTCGAATTCTATGTGATACCCCTCGCTTTTCAAAAATACCCGTGGTACCCCTAAACATGATAAAAACATCTTAAAATACCCAAAATGCTCTAATCCGCCTCTTTAGAGTGTTTAATTTATACATTTTTTTATTGATTTTGTGGCAATAATTTGTCATGTCATTAACATAAACATCGTCTACTCAATTGTAAACATATTTTCTTTACAAAATATAACATATTAAAACGTGATTTTTAGAAGATTGAGTATTTTTAAAACATTTTACTACATTTAGGGATACCACTTATATTTTCAAAAATATAGGGGCATCACGTAGAATGCGAAGAAACACGGGGTATCACGTAGAAAAACCATATATAATATTATACTCCCTCCAATTCACAATAAACCTCCCTATTTCCTTTTTCGGTTATTCACAATAACCTCCCTATTTCCTTTTTTGGTAAATGTTTGTGTGATCCAAATTTAATTGTGGTGGGGTAGTGTATTTGTGTGGTCCAAATTTAATTATATGGTGGGGATAGTGTGTTTCCTTAATTTTTGTGCCAAAATGAAATAAGAGGTATATTGTGAATTGGAGGGAGTATTACTTAATAATCATTACTTTTCTTTTAATTATTCAAACTCATTCGTGATCACTGTGTACATACATACTCGTTATCACAGTATTTAAAGCTCTCAAAATCTCATATGTATTCATTTTGTCGCAATATAATTTTTTCGTTCCCACACTATAAAAACTTATATCTTAGTAGTTTTTTTTTAAAGTTTTGTTTTTAATATATACAATGACTCTTTAAAATATATTTTTCTTAATAAAATTAATGGTCTAAGTTTTATAACTTTCTCAAAAGGTTTTTTTTACGTAAATGTAAAACATTGTAAGATGCTCACTTTAATCATCTCTACATATCAAATTATGTTAATAAATATAATGAATAGTATACTCGATTGAAAGCATTTTTCGCAATGAACGTTTTTATTTACAATTTAGAGTTTTTATCAAAATATTTTTTTAATAAATTTAGAATCAAATCAACATAATTATTTTATATAAATTTATAATAAAATTTATTAAATTATAATTAATATTTACTGAGATTTATGATGCATTTATTATGTTTATATTTAATGTTCAGCTGTAATTAATACTCGTATTTAATGATGGGTTGACACGTGGCTCATCCATAGCATTTCAACCCATATATATATATATATATATATATATATATATATATATATATATATATATATATATATATATATATATATATATATATATATATATATATATAAGACTAGGCATAAGCAAAGAGATTCATAACCTTTTTAGAGGTTTGTCTATAAAACCTTCCTATTGTTGAAAATGTGTTTTGAGGTTCATAGATGAGAATGGTGATGTGTCATGTGACAAATCTCTTTATAGGTTCATCTATTACTAATGCCCTTAGATTCAGCGATTGTTGGGTGAGCAGCATAATGTGAAAAGTTTTGATACCGTCGTAGAGTACCAAAGATAAATTTATAAGTCCAAACTACTACTATAGCTAGTGGCAGTCAGGGTCGAACCACAGAGAGGCGATGCAATTAATAGTTGTCCGATTTTAGTCTTAAAGTAACAAATGTGTGGGGGTTTGTTTTGAATTGTTCTGTAACTAAAGGGAAAAAACTAAATCAAAGTAAAGAAATGAGCTGTAGATGAAATCAAATATTAAAAGGGGTGCTAAGACGGTCGGTTCACTATAGTTTCGGCGGCAGTACCCTAGGTAAGTCTGAAACAATCACGTAAGACGGGAAAATAAGAGGTCCTCTCGGTCCACTCTTAACAGGTAGCATCTTTCGATCTAGCTACGGGTCCCTAATATCACTAATGCTGACTCTCGTCCTGAAAAGTGATTTACAGTCTAAATTAACTTATCTCTCAATCTTATTAATTTAGTCGTCTCAATTAAGTAGTCTCTCTCCCTCTCCTATCTTTCGATTTTATCGGGTCGGTCAATTCCTAAGCATTCAACTAGGCGCGTGCACTCGATTCGTCAAATATAGCAATTAAATTAATTAAAACGAAGTTAATCTCACGGGAGCCAGTCGATCGACCAGGTAGGCCAATCGACCGACCATGGCGCGATTTCAGCCTTCCTATTTTACGCCGCCTACACTACAGTTCCCCTACATCTTAGCACAATGGGTTTAGCTACTCATGATGAAAGTAATAACAGCAATAAAATTAACTAGTAAAGCAAACGAATTCATACTTAAATTAACTAAATAAATAACTAACATGAAACGATAATTCGGCTTTGGGAGATCTAAACTAGCAAGTATAACTACGGAGGAATTTTAAAGCAATAAACTAAACAAAGAACAGAAGAATACCGTAAGAAGAATTGCAGAGGAAAGAACCAAAGCTTAATGCGAAAGGTAAATTTTATTGACCGAAAACTAAACTAATGAATATTGAATTGTATGTTAAGAACTCAATGATAAAAACTAGATGATAGATGCTGAGTAGGAGTTACGTTATATAGAAACTATCACGTAACCTAATCCTCATAACCTAATTACAATGGGCTTCTAACTTCTCGTCTTTTAATTCCCGTCAGATTAGCGGTTTGGTCGATCGACGAATGGGACCGGTCGACCGACTGAATTGTACTGAACAGTAGCTTCTGTAAGTCGTGCTCTGGTCGATCGACTGAAAACACCAGTCTATCTAGTTGCTCCAAAAGTTTCGTAAATTCGTCTCTCGAGCCTCGACACGCGCACCAAGTTTGCTTCCCGAGTCTTTACTCCATGTCAAATGCAATGCTAAGTACTCGGGGCGGATTCGGCCTGATTTCCGCTGAATTCTTCACACTTCTGCAATATTACACAAAAACACAAAAGTAGACGGAAATAGGGAAAATAGTAGCTTAAACTACACAAATGAGCTCTGAAATGCGTGTAAAATAGGGTGTAAAACAATATATTTAGGACACGCATCAAACTTCCCCAAACCAAACTCTTGCCTGTCCCCAAGCAAGAACTAGACTCGATCCTAAAACCTAATGGAACGATTTCAATCTCAGAGCGAGATGCAAACTGCAAGGCCTAAACCAGTTTAATGCTACAAATCAACAATCAATTAGCAATATGAATCATGCAAACGAGTTATGAAGTCGTTAAAAACTGCTGAACCGTCAACTATAGAGACTTATCATCATGGACTCTCACGGGTCGCTCATATCACACATAAGCACAGGTGAATATATGTAAAAAGAAGTAATTTTGTAATGACACTCACCTAACTACGACCTATAAAAACATGCCTGCAATCTAATATGAAAATAATCTCTACAACCGTACATATGCATTCCAACCAAACAAATGACCATGACACATGCCGAGGTACATATGGATATGTAAGGCTATGGGCAGAAAAGGGATAAGATAAATTTGGATAAAAACAGAGTTAAAAGCCAAGCTAGTAACTAAGGGAACCAAATTATAACAACATCTAACTTCTTACTCAAGATCAATCGAAACGGTGCTAATGATTAGCACAAATCTCACAATCTCCATAATTAATCAGCTCCCCATAAAATACAAATATAACATGGGAGCGAAAATCGCCATTTAACAAGACCTTAAATTATGCAATTTTGATTTTTTTTCGAATTTTCTTTTCTTTCGCTACTGCAGCAAGCGGTCGACCGACTGAGTCTTCTTTATTTTTCGAATCATTTTTTTTTCTTTTCTTGTCTTGTCCTTTTCATCTTCCCAACATCATCTCAAAATGAGCATTAGCCACAAAAAACGAAATAACAATCCCGAGAACATAAACTACTAGCTTGACAAGGGCAGGCTAAATGTAGGATGTAGTAACGGGACAAAAAAGGCTATTTTTGGCAGTGTGGAGCTTATGGGCAAAATGAATAAGGGGCGACCTCTTCCACATGTGTCAACTAACCACGAACCCGAATGCATACAGGTATTAAGCAGATAAAGTTCATATTTATGCATATTGATATAACATGTCTCATAAGGAGTACTACTCACATTCCTAGATAAACTGGTCATGAATGACACCAGTTATAGGCTCTAAACCTCAGAATTATAAGTAGTTTGCCCTAAATCCAAGTCAAGTCTCAAGATTCAGCAAGAAATTTAACGAAAACTCGTAGACTATGCATATTGATTCTACTAATAACATGTCAATTAAGCAAGGCTCAGGCATAAACAGATGAAAATGCAATGTCATCATTGAAATACTACCGTTCCGACTCAACCTATATGCTAAAATAAACGTGTAATTTTTTTGAATTTTTGAAATTTTTCAATTTTTTTTTTCAATTTTTGAATTTTCTGTATATATATAGGAAAATAAACAACAAATGCAAAATGAAGTGCAATAAACGTGAAACAGAAATGCAATAAAACATATGAATGCAACGCAAAACCTTTCCCCAAACCAAATCACACAATGTCCCCATTGTGCAAAATCATGTAATGAAATAAAAGGTAAACGGGAATTTACGATAAAATTAACTAAATAAGACATGAAAAGGAACTCGGAAACTCACAAGACTTTAAGCGCAGCAAAAGGAAACATCCCCAAACCAGCGTGAGTTAGGAGGTTTCAGTAGCCAGCAGTGCTACCGTAGGTACCTGAAAAGAGAAAAGTACCGCGCGTAATTCCGAGAAAACAATGTTGAAGCGGTAATTATGTGTAAAATAAGGAAACAGAAGAAAACAGAAATGAATCGGAGAATAAAGTGGAGAAAAGACTCCCTCAACTCCGCATAACGACCAAACACAGCAGGGGAATGGTCGTGAATAGGTACAGCAGCGAGAGATGGTCGATCGACCATACCACCCAGTCGATCGACCAGGGTGACAGGAACAGGAACATAAGCTCCTGTAACTGTAGCGGCCAGTCGATCGACTGATATACCTGCTGGTAGTTTCCAATTTCTTCGATTTAGCTCAATAAATCGAGCTAATAAGGTCTATGAACCTGCAAGTGCACATAATAACGCGCCAAAATTGCGCAAAACCCAAAGTAACAGTCTAAAGTCTTTAAAATCCTAAGCAAACTTATTAAAGCGAAGTCTCGCGCAAACCAAAACAATAAAAAAAAGTTCAACAAAAACAATGAAACGTCTTTAGAAAAGTCTTAGTCAACTAATAGTTGATCAAGAATGGCCACGGAATGGCCCACTTGCTCGGCTTCTGGCTACAAGAAGTAGCCTCTACAGTGCTCATCTCCTTAGCTGCACTCCTATCAATTCCAATATCCGCAGAACTTAACGGATCAACGTCTCTAACATCTTCCCAATCAATGATCTCGTCTGGCTCGTCAAAATCCAAATCGGACTCCGTCACCTTGACTGGCTCCTCATCAGTGCCATAGCTAAGACATCCTAGACCGCCTCTTTGAACGATTGGCTCCTTCGCAGTTGGAGCAACGAACGGCTCTTCCTTCCCCAAACCATTTCCTGCAATATCTAAAACAGAAGAATCTTCCTCCAATTTTCTCCCAATCAAGGGCGGAAGTGTTATAACAGGTGTAGGCATAGGGGCAGACATGCCAGAAAGCATAAAATAAGATTTCTTCTCAGAAATCGTATTACAAGTGACTGACCACATATGATCTTTCTTCTTAGCTGTCTGGACAAAAACAATGGACTGTTTCCCTACTTTAAAGGTCAATGTCCCTGAGCCAACATCTATAATCGCACCAAAAGGTGTGCGAAAACGGTCTACCCAAAATGATAGGAATGTGAGCATCCTCGGGTATATCTAGTACAACGAAATCAACTGGGAAAAAGAACTTTCCTATTTGCACAGGAATATCCTCTAAGACTCCTATAGGCTGGACCGCAGATCGATCAGCCATCTGTACTGTCATGTTAGTGACTGCAAACCTAGTCAATTTCAATTTCTTGGCAAGACTTAAAGGCATAACGCTAATACTGGCTCCTAAATCACATAATGCCTTCTCAATAGAAAAGGTGCCAATATTGCATGGGACTGAAAAACTACCTGGGTCTGCTAGCTTATGAGGTGCAGTGTGAGTCAAATAAGAACATGACTCCTCAGTTAGTGCGACAGATTGCAAAGTATCAAGTGACTTCTTTTTAGACAAAAGCTGCTTCATAAATTTCGTGTAAGCAGGCACTTGATTAACTAATTCAAGGAAATGAACTTACACATTTAAACTACGAATAACATTTTCAAATTTGTTAAACGATACCTGTTCCTTTGCCGGCACCAATCTCTCTGGATAAGGGGCTGTAAGAAGCAACTTAGCCCTCTTCTCTAGGTCTCTCATACCGGCATCAGTGGACTTAGGCCGAAACTCCACTACCTTGTCCTTGTTATAGCTTGAACCTTCTTCAGACCGTCTCAATAAAGAACCATTAATCGTCATTAGGTCGTACTTTGGAATCGGAACAGACCCATCAGCATTTGGATCTTGCCTCAATATTTTCGGAGTTGTCGTACCCCGAAACAAGTGGTCCCTCAAGTTATCTGGCATTGGAGGACGAAAAGGTTCACGATCAAGAAGATCCTCGGTCGATCGACCATGTTGGTCGGTCGATCGATCGACTTCCTCGAACCGTGGCCGTCTTGTTGCGCGGCCGGTCGGTCGATCGACCGGTATGTTAGTCGATCGATGATATACCGCGATCGTCTTTTTCTTGCTACTGTTCACTCCGCCCTTTTTCTTGCTTGGTTCCGCCTCATCTTTTTCAGTGACATCTTCGACCATAGCGGGCCCATCAAGTGTAGATCCACTCCTCAAAGTGATCGCATTTAAGGTCTCTTTCTGATCCGGCTGCGATGGTAATTTTTCGGGAACTCGAGTTGCACTCTTGCTAGCCAGTTGAGCGATCTGAGACTCCAACATTTTCATCCCGGCCTCTCTAGCTTGAGACTCCTTTAGCAACAAATTTTTCAACTCCGTAAAATCGGAGTTTTGGAACTATTCTTCTTTGTGGGACATACGGAGGCTTTTGGTATGGCTGCTGCTGCTTATGAGGGGGCACATAGTTCTGCTGCTGTGGAGGTGGAGTCGGATTTTGGACATTTTGGCTACTCCACCTCAAGTTTGGATGGACATTCGGCTCGAAATAAGTGTTTGTCTGCCTATTATGTTGAAAAGCAAAGACAAGCCTCATAGGGACTCGCCTATGCGAAATTTGCAACATGTCCTTCTCCTCCACATCTCTTGCGACGAAAGGACCATCGACACGACATTCACTTGATAGATCCCTCCTTTTGAAGCTCCTCCCAACTCGTACTTATCAAATCGGGCCGTGAGAGCTTCTAATGCAGCTACAGAAGGGGATTCAGCGGCTCTCCTTTGATTACCTCGGGAATTTCCATGCTCGGCTCTATGGGTGGCCATGTCTTTAATAATCTTCCACCCTTAGTCTCTCCAACATTCTCCTGAAACCTCGCCATTAGTGCAGGCATCCGGAGATAGCCCTCGATCATCATAAAGCCCATTGTAGAATTGATTACATAGGCTCCATTGCTTACTCGAACCCATGGTGCGGAATAGATCGCACCGATTTCTTGAAACGGACCCATGCCTCATGAAAGTCCTCATCGGGGCTCATTTAAAGCTCGTGATCTAAGCTCTAATTGCATTGGTCTTCGATGCAGAGAAATACTTCTTATAAAATGCTAGGGCCAGAGAATTCCGGTCGGTTATCCCATTAGCACTCGATCCAGTCTCGGTACCACTCCCTAACAAAGATCACGGAGTGAGAATATGAACATCGTCTCCTTTACCTGGTCCTGGGTCACACTGGCTTTGGTGGGGGTATGGAACAACGAGAGTCAATGAATATCTCCATATGTTTAGTGCATCTTCATTTGCGGCTCCCCAAATTGGTTTCTCTCAACCAAGTTGATGTAAGACGGTTTCGGTTCGAATTTTCTATCCGTTCCTGGTAATGCGAATCCCTTATAGAGATTCTCAGCTTTCCGCTCTGAGTGACTGGCTATACTTGCTTCTTCAGCCATATCTGGAGACGTGACGGTCTCTGCTGAAAAAGTAGAAACAGGAGAAGAAGGTGGATCCTCCTCAAATAGCTCGTTCTCGTAGTAACTGGACAGAGTACTCAGCTCTTCCTCTGTCGGCAATACTCTAGATGATCGTCTCAACTCACGCAAAGTCCTTTCGATCTCAGGATCTAGTGGTCTCAATTCACCACCCTGTGACCTGCGCATAAGAAGAAACTACAAGTAGAATATGAGAGAAGTTTAAGGAACAGATGTCTCTTAAACTAAGAAAAAGACTAAAATAAAAACAACTAAAAATTAAACAATTGCCACCCCGGCAACGGCGCCAAAATTTGATACCGTCGTAGAGTACCAAAGATAAATTTATAAGTCCAAACTACTACTATAGCTAGTGGCAGTCAGGGTCGAACCACAGAGAGGCGATGTAATTAATAGTTGTCCGATTTTAGTCTTAAAGTAACAAATGTGTGGGGGTTGGTTTTGAATTGTTCTGTAACTAAAGGGCAAAAACTAAATCAAAGTAAAGAAATGAGCAGTAGATGAAATCAAATATTAAAAGGGGTGCTAAGACGGTCGGTTCACTATAGTTTCGGCGGCAGTACCCTAGGTAAGTCTGAAACAATCACGTAAGACGGGAAAATAAGAGGTCCTCTCGGTCCACTCTTAACAGGTAGCATCTTTCGATCTAGCTACGGGTCCCTAATATCACTAATGCTGACTCTCGTCCTGAAAAGTGATTTACAGTCTAAATTAACTTATCTCTCGATCTTATTAATTTAGTCATCTCAATTAAGTAGTCTGTCTCCCTCTCCTATCTTTCAATTTTATCGGGTAGGTCAATTCCTAAGTATTCAACTAGGCGCGTGCACTCGATTCGTCAAATATAGAAATTAAATTAATTAAAACGAAGTTAATCTCACGGGAGCCAGTCGATCGACCGAGGCCAGGCGGTCGGCCCGACCATGGCGCGATTTCAGCCTTCCTATTTTACGCCGCCTACACTACAGTTCCCCTACATCTTAGCACGATGGGTTTAGCTACTCATGATGTAAGTAATAACAGTATAAAATTAACTAGTAAAACAAACAAATTCATACTTAAATTAACTAAATAAATAACTAACATGAAACGATAATTCGGCTTTGGGAGATCTAAACTAGCAAGTATAACTACGGAGGAATTTTAAAGCAATAAACTAAACAAAGAACAGAAGAATACCGTAAGAAGAATTGCAGAGGAAAGAACCAAAGCTTAATGCGAAAGGTAAATTTTATTGACGAAAACTAAACTAAACTAATGAATATTGAATTGTATGTTAAGAACTCAATGATAAAAACTAGATGATAGATGCTGAGGAGGAGTTACGTTATATAGAAACTATCACGTAACCTAATCCTCATAACCTAATTACAATGGGCTTCTAACTTCTCGTCTTTTAATTCCCGTCAGATTAGCGGTTTGGTCGATCGACGAATGGGACCGGTCGACCGATCGAATCATCTTGAACGAAGAGTTCGTAAGTCGTGCTCGTCGATCGATCGAAAACACCGATCTATCGCTTCATCGTAGTTTCTCCAAAAGCTTCGTAAATTCGTCTCTCGAGCCTCGATACGCGCACCAAGTTTGCTTCCAGAGTCTTTACTCCATGTCAAATGCAATGCTAAGTACTCGTGGGCGGATTCGGCTTGATTTCCGCTGAATTCTTCATATTTCTGCAGTATTACACAAAAACACAAAAGTAGACGGAAATAGGGAAAATAGTAGCTTAAACTACACAAATGAGCTCTGAAATGCGTGTAAAATAGGGTGTAAAACAACATATTTAGGACACGCATCAAGTTTTACGGACCAAAGTTAAAACTAGATTGACCAATTAAACTACTAATTCATTATGCTTGTTTACTACTCGGTATGTAGTAGATTCCTAAAGTAGATCACAAATTCTTATTTCAGACCGTACTATCCGTCTGAAACAATAAGACGGATCAAACTAGCCCATTTTACAACAAATTGACCCGTGAACCATACAGGTAGGGATGGCAGTGGATGCATGACCCTACCCATTACCGCTGGATCGGACCCTGATAGAGCGGATTTGGATCTCATTTTTATGGATCCAATAGATATTGGCCGGACATGGATCTAGAAAAACTTTCGTGGATATGGATATGGATTTGGTCTCTAAGATCCAGACCCTACCCAGATCCATATTTTTTATTTTATTTTTGGATTTTTAGATATATAAGAATAATTAACTGTGACACCCCCATACTCCAAGTGCCTTACCAGGACCACTTAAGAAATAAGAACGTCACCATCTCGGTTTCCCGAAGCAATGATAATCAAAAGACAATAAGGAAACATACTTAAATTGTAATAAAGTTTAAAGTGATTACATGCCAACTCCAAAACTGATAAAAATGAAATACAAGGTTCTCAAAACTGTCTACTATCAAAACTATAAAAAATGTCTGACGCAGCGGAAGACTTCTAAACTGCAACGTGGTGACTCATCCCAGCTATCCCATATGCATCGTCTCATACCTGCTCAATAACTGCTCACCACCCCCGAATGGATCACCACAGTTTTTAAAACAATTAACGGGGTCAGTACTGATTACATAAAAATAAATGCCACAAAGAAACTATATCACAACAGCTCAAACCAATCTCCAGTCTCCATCTCCAATCTCCACACTAAAGTGTGTAGCCCTGCCAGAGTACCCATCGCAACAAGTACTCCACGCCGCCAGTAGGGGACCGCAGCTGTACCCACCAAATCCCCACTCATCTCCATTGAGTGATAAACCCAAGTTCATTAATGTGCACATCCCCTCTGTGGCGGGTTCCACAGAGGGCTAATTAAAGGCGTGAGGCCACTCCCGCAAGTGACTCCACTCAACCAGGGACGCGCCCCGAAGATCACAGACAGTTACACAATCAATCAACAATATACTATCAACAACACCAAAACCAATCCAACATTATAATTATTCAACAATCACAACAACAATCACCAACAACTTATACGATCAAGCAGCTAAGTCAAATCTCTCCTCAACGAATCCTCCTCCTATACATACATACATACATACATATAATCACAACCATATTCACATAAATCACCCAAAACCCCCAAATCACCCAATTAGGGTTTAACTAACTTTAACAAAACATTATAAAACTTATATAAAAAGCTTACCCTCGACACAAGGATCACAACGGCGTAAAGAATAACGCAATCCGACACTCCTAGGCTTGAGATTTGTTAATAATGCGATGACAATCAAGCAACGTAACTCCTCTTCTTCTCAATTATGTTTTAGAATAGTTAAAAGAGATTAAGAAAAGTGACGGACATCCTTTTATACTAATCCCGCATCATTAATAAAACCCATCAAACTCAGCCCGTAAAACTCACTTACTCGATCGAGTAAGTCACTTACTTGATCGAGTGACCCTTACTCGATCGAGTACCAAGTTTACTCGATCGAGTACCCTACAAGCAGTCTACTGTTTTGCGTCAAAAACTACTTACTCGGCAGAGTAAGCCCCACTCGATAGAGTACCCTTAGACACATAAAACCGTAGTATTACATTAACGTTTATAGAACTCAGGTTTTCTTATCTTTTATTCAATTCACTTATGCCAGTTTTCTTATTTCATAGTCATTAACGAATTTAAAACCTAATTTAAATATTCGAGAAACAAGAAATAACTTTTCACCGTAAAAATAATAATTTACGCGGGTAATTTGTTACTTTATCATGATAAATATCGACATATTTTATATCCATAATTCTATTAAACATTCTAATGCGTTTTATGTAATTTTAATAGTGAAAATACATTTAGAAGAAGAGAAAATTAACGAAAAAAAATTTGAAAAAGATAAGACCCATTTAAGACCCATATCCTACCCAGATCCTGTGGATCTGGATATGGGTCTGAAAATTTTGGACCCTGTAGATATGGGTCGGATATGAATCCAACATATATAATATGGATATGGATATGGATATGGATCCTATAGGACCCTACCCATTGCCATCCCTACATACAGGTGAGCTGGACAAAGCATTAAATGGGATGTCTCTATCAGCCGTTTTGCTATTATTATAATATTAACATAATACTTAAGCATTAAATGTATATCCTTACTTTCCTACCAATACAATTTGCATGCCTCATACTCAGCACATTTTCCTTCTTTTCATCATTCATTTCCATCTTTATGATCCATTTTCCTTCTTTATTATGACGATCTTATTTTTCATTTAGTTTCTTATTTACTTCTTATATACCAATACAATTTGCATGCCTCTTAATTTCTTATTTATATATTTATGCCTCTTTAATATTTACACTTTGCAACATGTTCACCAAAATTTTCAATATGCTAGCACTTCAATTGACTAATTAATCATTTCAATTTACTACTCCCTCCGTTCCGGTGGAATGTTTACACTTGCTTTTTACACTAATATCAAGGCAAGGGGCAAAAATACACAACTACCCTAGCTTTTTGCACTGTTCCTAGTGTGTTTTCTACTCAACCCTTTTCCGTGAATTTGGAGACCACTGCTTGGTCTTCCTCCTCTCTCTATCTCTGCTCTCTGCTCTATGCTTTTTCTAACAAAATCCTCTATGCAAAATCAATGAATCAATTAACCTACATAATCAAATAATTGACTTCTTAATTTACACATGTACTCCTCTTCATTTTTCAAGTCTTTCATCTACCTCAACACACCTACAGACCGAGTCAATGACTCGCACGAGTAGCTTCGACTCGTGACTCGACCCGTCCGAGTCAGCCTCGCCGCGTAGGTAGTCATGCGCGATGAGCTTCTGAAGACACGTTTAGGAAGGTACGAGGACGGTTTAGGCGGGAATCGGATTCAGGCGACGCCATTTTTGCCGGCGATAAGGTCGCCGGAGATGTGATATGGTGGATTGTTATTGGAGATTTATGATGATGTTGATGGTGATTTGATGATCATTTCGTTTTGGTGAGTTTTATTAGTAGGTGGTGTGGGCTTGGTGGTGTGTCGGGTGTTTGGGTTAACGTGGTGACGGTCCTAGGTGGTGTGGGCTTGGTAGTGTGTCGGGTGTTTGGGTTAACATGGTGATGGTTGTAGATGATGTGGGCTTGGTGGTGTGTCGGGTGGTTTGGGTCCTTTGAGATGAAAGATGAGGGTAAATTGGACATTTGGCACACCCAACTTTCCTAAAATAGAAAGTGTAAACATATCACTTGTACCCCCCGATTAGGAAAGTGTAAACATTTCACCGGAACGGAGGGAGTAATATGTTAAAGGGTTTGTAAGTTACACTCAATAAAAAATGGTCACAAGCAGTTGCAAAATGGTCACAGAAACATTTAATTTTTTAAACAGCAAAAGTAACTAAATCAGTTTACTTATATGTTACCATTTCATATAACTTAAATTCTGTAATAAAATGGTAACATATTACAGATTTTCAATACTGAATTATATAAATTATGCACAAGTGGTTACAAATTATCCAAAAATCATTGTCAATCATGCATAACCTACAAACATAGTTAATATACTGAAATGTTGACTTATTTATGCAATATGTTACCATTTGTTTCAATAATCTATATATTTGCATCAACAATGATCACATTTCATTTACAACACTAATGATCACATATTACACAAACACGACAACAAGTTATCCAAAATCATTATAAATTATGTAGAACTATTAAATAGATAGAGTAGTGTTGAAATTGCATTGGGAGTGTAAACAAATATCAATTTTTTAATCTCAAATGTCAACTCACCCTCTGCATACTATCACCTTAATCAACAAGGATCCTCTCCATTTCTTTTCTCTCCATTTCCTCTCACAAACTCATTTAATAATATTATCTTCTCTATACTCTATTAACCCTTTATTTTTATGCATAAATCGTAAATCTTTCGATGTTGACCAGATACAATCCGGACCGTTGATAGGTAATTGTCTCTCCATTTCTTTTTAGGAAATGGAGAGGATCTTGACTCCACCTTAATAGTGTCCTACCCTCTTTATGTCACATACCCTATATTTTTGTCAGTTTGTTTATATGGGTCTTGTTATACCATATCCATGCAATACAGTACCTATTCGACCCGTCTTAACCTTAAGACGGACACCCTCTGTCTTAAGCAAGACTTATTGAAAGTAGATAGGTGGAAATTTACTACTTCGTATTTTTTAAGGTACTCTCTAATACCATCATATTGAGTAATCTACTATATATAAAAGTAAAGTTTTTTGAAGAAATATAATTGGCTGGTTAATTTCAGGATATTTGCAATAGTGGTAGGGCCTACTTGAGAGAAACAAATTAATTAGGAGAACAATGGCATACATGATTGAGGAATTAGAAGTTCACAAGAACTTCCAATGCCTACATGATGTAGGAATTTGCTTACCTACTCCCCCCTTGGTCATTGGAAGTTCCCATGGAATTTAATTCCTACATGAGCAACCAAACACTTTTGCCAAATTCATCCGAATTGGATGCAGGAACTTAATTCCTATGAAATTGTAGTTCATAGGAAAATTAAGTTCCTTGATCAACCAAACGACTCCTTATTTGTCGGTTTTCAAATTCGACATTTATATATTTGCGTATGCTATAAGTTTATTGTAAAGTATATAATTTTGTAAATAATATACTTCCTCCATTCCATTGAATTCTATACATTTGCTTTGTGGGTACTATTCATAAATGAGGAGAGTTTTCGATACAACTTGTAATATATAGCATAAAAGATAGTCATGTGAAATACAATTAATACCCGTACTTTAGGAATAAATAATTATTCTAATAAACATTATTAATAGAATATGATTACTCGATAACAATATCGATAAAGATGAGTATATATAATAATAGAATAGAATTACTCGATAACGTCATAGATATCGCGAAAGACAAAGAAGAGAGAGAAACGACTAAAGAGAGATGTTTTTTTTTTACGAGAAAGGGTTTGGAAACCCACGTGTGTTTTAAAACATTTAAGCCATATATATATATATATATATATATATATATATATATATATATATATATATATATATATATATATATATATATATATATAGACAAGATCCGGTGAGTCCACCTATATATTTGAGTCCATGAGTCCATAAAACAATATCACGCACTATACAAAATAATATCACGATTTTTTTTTTTTCAATTTTTTTTTTTTCGAAATTTTTTTTTTTCAATTTTTTTTTTTTTTAATTTTTTTTTTCTATTTTTTTTAAGCTGTGATATTGTTTAGTATAACGTGTGATATTGTATTACAAAATAATATTACGATTTTTTTTTTCAATTTTTTTTTTTCGAAAAATTTTTTTTTTTTTTTTTTTTTTTTTTTTTTTAATTTTAATGTATGCTGTGATATTGTTTAGTATAACGTGTGATATTGTATTACAAAACAATATCACGATTTTTTTTTCGAATTTTTTTTTTCAAAAACTTTTTTTTTTTCATTGTGATTATATATATATATATATATATATATATATATATATATATATATATATATATATATATATATATATATATGGCATGACTCGGCCGAGCGGTGGGTACTCGACTGAGTGAGGGATACTTGGCCGATTAACCTAACAGTCGACCGAGTGTCCGTTTGGGCGTACGAAGCAGTGGCTACTGGTTGTGAACACTCGACCGAGTAAAGGGAGTACTCGACCGAGTGTTGCATACTCGACCGAGTTTGTTTTATGTGACCGAATCTTATGACCAATTATAATACGTTATGTTAAGTTTGTTACTTTGTATTTGGTAAACGCTTGGTTAAGTACCTGGGGAAGACAAGTACAATATCATAAAGGATTGCAAAGAATAAAGACTGAAAGATGATTTATTTCACATATTCTGCCTCCTATTTGTTTTGGCTGCTATTTTGTACGTGGTTAAGATATGTTAACTAAATTTTTATATATATTAGCCTCATGTGTTAGCTTTCGTATGCACTGGTTTTATGCCCATATGAGTTACGGATTAAGAGAAATAAATATTTTAGTGAGCAGTGGTCAAAATGTTCCTGCACAGTGCTAATTTCGACCAACCAATTTGTAAAATTTGCCATTTTATATGTATATACGATTTTTGAGTAATTCCAACTCTCATAATTATTAGACTCATATACGTTCCCAAATTGATAAACCTCACTTGATATGAATGTGTCATTAATTAATTATGATTTTTACAAGTTAACCTTGAAACGCGACAAATTGCTAATAACATTCTGTTTGGACCCATCGTGTTGGGAAAATCCTTATAAATTGATTATTTGTGCTTTGGACCTAATTCCAACTCTTCCACTTCCGTGACTCTCTGTATTTTCTAAAAAGTATAAAAATTCATGTATTCGTTAAATTTTTATTTATTGGCGATTCTGGAACTTACATCTTGCTTTATAGTGCTTGTGAATGTGTGTTTGATGACAAATTTCAAGTAAAGGTTACCTTATGAATTCCGAAGTCTTAGTTTCTATGTTTTGGCAATATGTTTAGGTGACATGAGATGTAGCTTAACTTGTAAGCCAATGTCGAATAAGTGATCACATTGAAAGATTGTGGGTGTCGTGTCTTATATGCCACTTATTACATGACGATGTCTGCAAATAGCATGAACATGAATGATAGCTAGTTTGATTAAGTGGATTGATTTGTTGCACATATTATAGATAGTAACAAGTGTGATTACGTGCAAGTAAATTGCGGTTACCTGAGCTTACGAGTCTGATTGAGTATGATATGTTACATGGTGGTTGATTGTATTATCAGCATGAATATGGGATATAACATGACATAGGTTGAATGAATCATTGTAGGATGAGGTAATTCGTATAATAGCCCATGAATAATGTACGATGAGTTAATGATGTTAGTAATTATCATGTAAATTGGAGTAGACAAACAAATAAGAAGCTAATATGTTGAAACGGAAGTATTAAGTGATTTATTTGTATAAGATTAGTCTACCATGTCTAGTGATATGACAATATATGGTTGACGGTGCAAATAGATGGCTTATGTGATGACGTGAACAGCTGAATGATAGTTAATTGATGGTAATATATTGGTGTTAAAGTGTGCACTTTTTTTTAAAAAAAAAAATTTTTATGATCCACATGAGTTGACATGGAACATGTTATTAATCACGATGTAAATGATGATTGTCCTAGTATGCACTGTGCTTGTAAACAAGTGTGTAGTAATGATTCGAACATGTGTGGGTACCGAGTTTGAGCATGATGTGGAATTATGGGTTATACATGTATAATTTATTCATGTCATATTTTAATTTATTTGCCAAGTAATACTAATGTGGATACAAATTTTAGCTTAATAGTGAGAACTAGCAACTTATACTATGTATGTACAGCTTAATGATAGTAATGAGCTTGAGTAATGATAAGATGTATTTTGTTGTTTACATCCCTTGTGCATTTTTTTATAATTGCGATCAAATTGGTAACTCAGTCGGGAAGCTTGATTAATAACATAATAAGTCAAGCATGTTCGGTTATGTAACTAGTAATAACATTGATAGGTAATTAAAGGTTGTGTTATTGCATATGTTTAATGTTCGAGTATATGTGCAGAAACAGTGATTTTATTTTATATTGTCGATAACATACTTAGTAAGTTGTTAGTATATATATGGCACTCGTACATGTGGTCGACAACGATTGGTGAATTATGACAGTCTCCAGGGACTTGACACTGTGTATGGTATGAGATTTTGAGATGAGGTTATTAGTTTATAAAACGTCACGTGGTGCTGGTTGTCTAGTATCCAGTTATGAGTTGAAGTTGTTTATAGTGGTTGGTCTCGTCCTTTTGGTATTAGTTGGCTAAGTGAGCTTTGGTCTGCACTAGGGCTTTACGAGTTGTTAATGAAATGTGACATGATTTGATGATTTACAATCTCCTAGGAACGAGTTAAATATGACAGATGAACACGAATATTGACCTTATGTGGTGGATTGTGGTTTGTTATGTCGTTGAAGATGTTGGTGGTGCATCACGAAACCTCGGGCCTGTTGGTATATGGGATGAATAAGAAACTTCAGGACGAAGTTTGTTTTTAGGGAGATGTAATGTGATACTATGTTTTGCTATGCGGTTATTTAGATTTCCATTCCATTAGTAATTACTACTTCAAACAATGCGGCAACATGTTTATTATATTGAATGATAGCTTCCGTATGTGGTCGAACTATAGTTGCATATGTTGTTTATATGTTTTATTTAGAATTGTATAGTTGCATATGTTTTTTATATGTTTTATTATAAATTGTATTTGTGAAGAAGGACCGTGATATCGCGTGGCTTGTGTGATTTTATATGAGTTAAGTTATGGGGACGTAACCTTCTTTTTAAGGGGGATAAAATGTGACAACCCGAATTTACTCAAGTCTATATGAGTTAGCATAGATTTTACTAGTTATGCATATGAGTTATATTATGAGTATGAGTTATATTGTGCTAATTATATGTGATGTTAGGTGTCGTTAGTTGTAGTTGGTGCGAACTTCGGGGATGAAGTTCTTTTTAAGGAGGGAAGATTGTAATACTTCGTATTTCAATTGGAGTACTCGGTCGAGTACTTGGTTGATACTCGGTCGAGTGTGTGTTACTCGGCCGAGTGCACTTGACGGTTTCTTTTATGTTTTGACCAAGGGCATTGTTTATAACGCTTAAGTCGTTTCTAATTTCATTTTAGCATCTCTAAAACCATTTCTAAACCTAGACAGAGGGAGAGGAAGAAGAGTTTTCGAGCCTTCTATTGATTGGAGATTTCTCGCCTATTTCAACCTAATTCGATTTCCCTGTTTGTAAGTCGATTTCTTTCAATTGTTTATACTGTTTTAAATTCTTCTTCTTCGAAACGTTTTAAAAGAGAGTCCTATTTATTGAAGTCTAGTTTATGCATATCAAATTTCGTAGCCTAATTTCTTATGGTTTGTTGTATGTGATTTACTTATGAACCTATCGCTGAAAAGTCCGCGAATCTGATTTGGTTGTGGAAAATTGATTGAAACCCTAGTTTATATATCGATTCAGTTTTGGGGCCTTTTCATACATCATCTTTGTAAAGTCTGTATGACAATAGGATTTGGAATTACCGAAGAATGATATTTTAAACTCGTTTTATGAATCGATACTTTTTATGCGACGGATTCTGCCAACTTTTGGAAATTAGTCTGAAAACCCTTGATAAGTTTGAAATTTGAGAAACGTTCTCTGATAATAGTTGTAGCTAAGACTCATGGGGTTCTAATCCAATTAGCCTTATATCAATTCGATTTTTTTTAGAATTAATTATGCATTTTATACCGAGTATGTCATATGCTGGAAAATCAGGAAAAGTCGTGTCTGTTCTTTAAGTTGATATTCCTATTAAGTTGTGATAAGTCTAGGTTATGTGCATGATTAATTGATTTAGTAGGTGGTAATTATACATAATTATGTTATGTAGGTGTTGAATATGTGAAGGATCATATTTGATTGCTTGTGATCGAAGTATTGCTAAAGGTAGGGTTTCCCCACTCGGCTTACTGTTCAATTGATTTAAGATTATGTGGTAATTGTTTGTACGATTGATATTGTGATTATCTGCTGTTGTTGGATTGGAGTTTGGTTTTGGTGTGATGATGGTTGTTGGTGATGTTCGCGAGGCGCGTCCTCGGCTGAGTGGAGTCACTTGCGGGAGTGGCTTCACGCCCTAGTTTCGCCCTCTGTGGAACCCGCCACAGGAGGGGATGTGCACATTAATGAACAGGGTTATCGCTCGTTAATAAGCGGGGATTTGGTGGGCAAGGCTGCGGCCCCCCACTAGCAGGGCTAACACTTTAGTGTGTAGTCAGTTACGTGATGAGATTGGGAGTTGGAGGTGGATGGTGAACAACTGTTTATCTTATCGTAGTTTGTCTTATTTTGATTATGCAGTGAACTGACCCCGTTGCTGTTTTGTAAAATCTGTGGTGATCCATTCGGGGATGGTGAGCATATTGTGATAGGTGATGATGGTATTTAGCTATGGGGACACGATGGGGAGTCATCACTTCGAGTCTAGTTTCCGCTGTCACGAGATTTACTATTTTAGCTTCAGTTGTGGAGTACTAGTGAACATTTGTTTTGGATTTGGTTTTGGAACTTGTAATCGTTAACTTAGACTATATACTTAAATAAATGTTGTGGAATGGTAACTTTGATATACTAGCCTCGGAAAACCGAGATGGTAATAGTCTCCCATGCTAGGGTGGTCCTGGTAAGGCACCTTGGTATGTGGGGGTGTTACAGTCCCCTTGCCTAAGTCTCCTCTTTCCAGCAAAATAACCCATTGAATTTCAAATGATGTTTAGAGAAAAACGAGGACTAGTAACTATAGTAACAATTCAGTCACAGAAAACCTAGGGAATGCCAAACTGAGGAAGGATAGCCTTAAGAAAATCCAGTTAATAGTATCAAATGCCTTCCTGATATCCACTTTCACCACACATTTAGGAGTTTTATATTTCCTACCATAACCCCTGACAAGTACAGTAGCCAGCATAGTGTTGTAAAAAATGGACCTATCTTCCACAAAAGCAGCTTGTTCCTTCCCAACTATAAGTGGCATAACATTCTTTAGCCTATGAGTCAGAACCTTGCTAATATATTTGTAAATTATAGTACAGCAAGAGATTGGCCTATAATCCAAGACAGGAGAGGGAGCAGTACCTTTTGGAATGAGATAAATTAAAGTAGAGTTCACCTCCTTGAGAAGTTTGCCAGTAGTGAAAAAATCAAGGATAACATTTGTGAAGCTATCCTCAATCACACTCCAAACTTCCATAAAGAAACCTGAGGAATAATCATCTGGACCATGGCTTTTGTTATTGTCAATGGAGAACAGGGCAATTTTAATCTCCAGGAGTGTGATAGGGGCATGCAAAGCACGACCCCCCTCTTCATTTAAGCAGTGACCAGCATCCATGATATGGGCATCCAAACCAACAACTTGATCTTCAGTCCCCAAAAGACCAGTATAATAGTCAAGGAAAGCTGCTTCAATATCTTTGGGAGCTGTACAAGTAATACCCTAAGGATCCACTACTTTAGAAATAGCTGAATTATTCCTTTTAGTAGCAATTTTGGAGAAGAAATAAGAGGTGCTGCCATCCCCCATCTTAATATCAAATTCTTTAGCCCTCTGATAAGCTATATTGAGCTCCACATTCCTAAATTTATAGTATTCTTGACTAGCCATTTCTTCCTCAGCAACGAGGGAAGGATTGACAGGGTTATGTTGAAGTTGACGCTGACAGTGTTGAAGCCTCAGTTGGAGAGTTTTAACCTTGTCAGTGATACCAGAATAACAATCCTTATCAAGAGTACTAAGACTATGTTTGAGTCTATGAAGATGTTTAACCAACCTTTACATCTTGCATCCATCTATGGGGAAGTGCCACTCCTTGCTGATCATGGGTAAGTACTGCTTTTCTTTACTCCAGCAATTTAAAAATTTGAAGGAGTGATGCTTGATCTGAGTGTGAAAAGGCAAATCAATAACCAGAGGGGAATGATCAGAGATCCCTGCAGTTAAAGCTTCAGCATAACTGTCAGGGCAAGTCATCAGCCACTCAGAATTAGCCAAAGCCCTGTCAAACCTTATCCATTTTCTGTCCTCTAACTCTTGCTTGTTTGTCCAGGTGAAGAAGCAGCCTTGTGTTCCGAGCTCAACTAAACCAAAATTTGCAATAGCATTATTAAACTCCTCCATGGCAACAATGTTAGTGGGTGTCAGAACTAATTCTCTCTTCAGTAGTTCTTACACAATTCATATCTCTTGTAACTAACCAAGGAAAAGTACAATTTACATTGCTAACCAGGAAATCCCAGAGGGATAACCTTTGAGCTGGGTGGTTAAACCCATAAACAAAGGTGATCTCCAGGTGTAAGGAACCCTTTATGACTTTCAGATGAACCCATTGACTACTACTATCAAGGATAGCAATGTCAAGAGCTGCATCCCTCCAAATAACCCAAATACGACCATTATTATGTGATGAATGATTGTCAACAGTAAATAAATGCTTAAATTGTTTCCTTTAAATGGAAGAGGCCTTTGCAGACCTAATCCTTGTTTCTGTAATGCATAGAATATCCAATCTATTTTGGTGAAAAAAAGAAATAACCTCTGACTACTTTAGTAGCTTATTCATACCTCTAATGTTACAAGCTCCTATCTTCATGGGGAATGAAGTGGAGTTGGATCCTCTTCCTCACTAACTTCTTGCTCCATCTAGGTAGAGCCAGAAGACGACTGAACTTGCTGAACTACTATGACCAACTTTTTCTTTTGATCACTACCACTGATTACCTCCAAATTGTCACTAGCCAAAAGACCAAACTGGTTTGATGAAACATGGATTGGATGCTGAAACTGCTGCTCGAACCCCCCTGCTCATTAGGGACCAGCTCATGACTAGGGGTCCCAGAGCTATTGGGCAGAGCATGAGAACGGATACCACCAGACTCATGATGATCCAAGGAAGCCTTATCCCTAGCCAACAGAACAGGAGGACTATTGGCCACTGGAACTAGCTGACATCCCCCACCAGAACCTGGATCAACAATCTCCCTATCTTGGGTCTTCTCTCCCACTTGTACAGCCACAACAGTGGGTTGCAAAGGTGCAGAGCCACTGTCATGGGCTACATCTGTGGACTATTCAGTAAGAACAGTTCTACTATCCCGAGCATTAGATTCCTTTGGTGCCATTTTTTTCAAAAGCTTGCACATTTTCTGTGTGTAAAGTAATAAGGAGGCCATTCATAGATGACTTGCTGTATAATCTGTCCCATAAATGGTGTATGAATACCCACAAAGTCAGGCAATGGCTGAGCTAAGTCCACTTCAATCATAATACGAGCAAAAGTCAGTCTCTCTTTGTTTGTAGTTACTGGATCAGCATACAAGGGAGTACTAATTTTGCTAGAAATCTTACTAAGAGCTTAGGCAGACCACAGTTGAGGGTCCAAGTCAGGCAGCAACACCCAAACTAGAACCTTAGAAATATTATGCAGCTCCTTAGGGAAATGAGGTGACCGCTGTTTGAGAATGAGAGAATGACCCCCCAAACTCCATGAATTACCCCTCCGAATTAATTGCATATCCTCTTTTGTCGAGAATCTAAAATAGAACCAGCCTTTCTTAAAATAGAGAACCTCCGGTTTCTGAACATGATTCTATTGCTTACCCGCAAACTCCTTCACCTGGGCAATGGTTGGCTTTCCACCAATAAATTGTGTGGACATGGGCCACGGGGTTGCTTAGGACAAGCGTTGCATTTGTGGAGTCGCCACCAATTTTTATGGGAAATTGGAACCGTTCGAATACTTCGTGTCATGTCAAGACACAAAGTAGTGACATGAACACTAAGAACTCATTACCCTTAGCACTCTATGTCTAGAATGACTCTCGCGGATGCCAATGAACACGGATGTTCACAGAGATCTGGAGTAAGGGGTGAGGGTACGTATTAGGAAGTCCTTTTACTTAACACCTAATACCGCCCGCCTCGATAGCGGCCTCTACTAATGATTAGGGAAATCGTTTGTATTTGATATGTCGTCGATTATATGCATGCAATGCAACAAACAATAGATTAATCCTAACATATAAATTAAGACTAAGTCAATGAACAAGTAATTAGCACTTATTGATGTCGAATTAAGAAGTTAAATTAATTTATATGTGAGAAATAAATAAATAAACCATACATAATAAATATGATAAATAAATAGCGATAATTAAAATTACAATAAATTACAATGGATTAATTGATTTACGTCAAAAATACACTCAAGACGGAAATTTGGAGAAAAGAAAGAAAGTGAAAGAGTTGAAAATAAAAGTAACAAAAATAAGACAGATTAAGAGTGATATTACGGTTAATAGTTAATTAATCACGTAATTTAGGATTAGGTCAAAGCGAGAATGGATGTTCAGGGACAGAACTCCCCTCAGAACAGGCGCAGCACTGCTGCGTCCCTTGGAAGAGGCGCAACTATCACTGCGTCTGTTCCTGGGTTGAGCTCTGGCTGTGAAGTCAGAACCGCGGGTTCGTTAATATTTATTGGTATGTTTTTGTGGGATTTATCTGTATACATCCCTTTATTTTTAAGGATTATAACGAATTATAAAGTGATGAATGCTAGTCATAAAATTAAATTACATAAACAAAAGGGTAAAGAGAATTAGAAATAACCTTCGGTCCTAGCTAATTCGGCCTATGAACAATATCACAATGATATTATCCTATCAGTTGCACCCAAGATGCTCCGAGAAATACCCCTCAAAATTGCTAGAATGAGATCCCCAATTTTCTGTAAATAAGGGTTTTTGTGTGATTTTCTGATGAGAGAAATGATGAGCAAAACTAGGTTAAAATTAGGTTCGAAAAATAATGATCTACCATACCTTATAAAACCGAGTATAAGGTGTAATAGGGTAGATATTTTCCTTCCAAATTTTCGGCCCATATACCGAAATTAAGAGAGTTAATTTCTCTTTTTTTCTGTTATTCCAAAAATGTATAAAATGTGTAAATTGTCATCTAGTGAGGATCGAACCCATGACCTCTTGGTTTGAGTACCCTCACTATTACCACTATGACACATTCATCTTGTTGATATTAAATATAACTGATTACATTTAATTACGAATTAACAGATTAATTCGTCCAAGCTAACATTTCATACATTTAATTAAATATAACTTATTATATTCAATTTACGAATTGACAGTTAATTCGTCTCAACTAATATTATTTAATCTTCATTAAATAATTGTCTCATCAACACATTGACTAACTGTTTATTCATATTAGGCATCAATGTGATCATATTTCTATAATCACATCTCTCAAACACATCCTATAGGTGTGACCTTTAGGGACCAGTTGATCACCGCCATCTGTATGATAATAACGTCAAACTTTCTAGCAAGCCAACCGTTATTAGGTAATCGTTAACCAACTGATTAAATATACGAAGTATACCCTTGTGAACATGTAAAAGATTTACAAATGTTATCACACTAATTTGTGGAGGACACAAGCTCCAACAGTTTTATGATTGATTATTGATTTTTGACTCAAGTGAAGGTAATTTAATGATTTAATTACATATGAAGCCTTCATAAAAGCAATGAACACAAATTAAAATGAATTAAAACGGGTAAGAAACGAATTATAAACGAATTAAGACGAATTAGGTTCACGAAGATGGAAACGAACTAGAAAGAATGTGATAAACTGGAAAGAAGCAATTGAAATATGTACAAAGGGTTGAATTCTAGAAACTTGATATGAACAAATCGTGTTTCTAAAATCCGGATTTGATCTAGTGACGAAAACCCGCAAATATCGATTATAAGGGATTTAAGTCGTAACAAAAACGTGATAATTAAAGGGAATATATTATTATTTATTTTATATACAAAGAAAAGGAAAAAAATAAGAAAACAAAACAAAGAGAACGAAACAACAGAAAAAACCGAGGAAGAAGAAGAAGAGCAGAAGCAGCGGCAGCCTCTAGAAGAGGCGCAACAGATGCTGCGACCCTTCGAAGAGGCGCAGCAGCTGATGCGTTTCTTTTTGACGTCTGGTTACTGCTAATCCGTAAAAACAGTTTGATAAAAGGGTTTTTAGAAGTCGGTTTTGAATATATTTTTGATGTAAATCTTACAACACTGAGTACAAAAATAAAATACAATAAAAAAGATGGGATTTACACCCTCAGACTTACATGTTTGACGAAACGAGATTAACTAAGTTAACGTTTAGTGATTGCTCGACTCGAATGTATGAAGAAAGTGCCCTCGTTTGAGGATTTAGATTAAATTGATTGATGGTTAGTGGTCAAATTGGTCAGTCATGCAACGTGACTAGAACTCAGAATGATCTGAGCTTACGTGGTCGATTTGATCAAGCACGTAGGCGTCAAAAGCTTAGAGCACGATCTTAGAATGCAAAGGGAGAAGAGAAGGGCGGGCACTCGCGTGAAAAATATGTGGAACGAAGGTCCCTATTGTAACACCCGCAAAATTCCCATTTTGACATTTAAAATTCATTTAACCGTTTAATTACTTTATTTTATATTTTTAAATTATTTAATTTTATTAATTTTATTTTAAACATAATTTTTATAAAAGTAATATGTTAATGCTTAATTTATATAAAAGTATGTATTTTAATTGGATAGTATTAATAGTGACCGTAATAAGAAAAGTTTTCCGTCTTAAGTTAATATAGACTTGAGATATTTTTCCGTCTAGCATAAGACCGTCACAATTTACTTGTGAGGCTAGATCTAATCTTGGACCAATCAAATTTCGATAACATACATACCACTTACCTCACACACTCTACTTTTAAATAATTCTTTTATTATTATTATTATTATTATTATTATTATTATTATTATTATTATTATTATTATTATTATTATTATTATTATTTCTATTACTATTTCTATTATTATTATTATTATTATTATTATTATTATTATTATTATTGTTATTATTATTATTATTACTATTATTATTATTATACTACTACCCGTCCCCATCCCTTCTTTCTTTTGTCTTGAAATCCCCTGCAACCTTCCTCTTTTTCGAATACACCAGCAGCAACAATAAAACACGGTGTACCGTACAAGCTCCATTTTTCGACCTTTCAAACCGAGATCCGTCCTCCATTACTCAACCAAATTTTATAATTTTTGTACCTTTCTCTTCCCCTTTCCTTCCTCCTTCTTTCAAGGTAAGAAAGTCTCGTTTTTGTGATGGTTTCGATTTTCGCCGTCTTATAAAAGTTTCGGTTTTTGCCTCAATCCTTTCGTTTCTTGCTCCTTGATGAAGGTTTCGAAGACCCGGTGGAAGACTCAAGTTTTGGGGACCGTTTATTCAAAGAATAAGGAGCGTTTTAGGTAACGGTGATAGATTACTCGACAAAGTGTCGAAATTTCGTCCCCTGTACTCGGTTTTATACTCTTTTCGTCATAAAGTTTGGTTTTTTATGCTTTCCTCACATGTGTGGTCGAATGTGTGCTTTTATTTGTCTTTTTACATGCTTGTTTTAAAGTAGTTTCTTGGTTTGCATCTCCATGTATTTTTCGGGTGTGAAGGGCTTGGTGTCGGGCGAAATTTCTATCTTAGCATGGGCGGTTTTCATGGTGTTTTAAGAGTGTCGTTGAGACAAGTTAATGGTTATTAACCCTGTGTTAGTAGTGAGACCAAGTTGAGTGAGAGCTAACAACATCTAAGCACATTATAAAGTGTATATGAGGGTAACGTCATTCTCATAGATGATGCACCAAAGGTATTGCTAAATTGAGAGCTTGTTTTTCAGTATTTCTATTTTCGGGAAATGATCATATGCCACTTGTTGTTTTTGTCATGTTTAAATGCCAATGATTTATAGACAATCATGAATTCTATAAGACATTCGGTTAGAATGAGAAGGGTGCTTTGAATTTACCATCAGAAAACTCGTCTTAAGATGGGTTCAAAATGTGGTTTTGGTCGAATAAGGGGTTGTGTCGAGTCATGTTTGGGGTTGTTTTTTGACGGGTTTCCAGCTTGGGTTTGAGCCAATTTGTTTGCGTCAGTCTCAAGTGTATATGCAAGTATCATATAGGTCATTTGTATGGTTAATTTCCGTCTTGTTTCATGCTTAGAAATCCTTCTTAAGACGGTCTCACTTGGGTTGCTATGTTTCATTTTGAATGCTCAATTCCATGCCCCTGCTTTTCTTCTTTGATTGTATTAGAAATTTTTATGAATTATATTTGTGGGGCTCTTTACTACTTAGTTGTTGGACTCAATATAAGTTGTATGATGGATTCATTATATTTTGATTATTGGGCTTAATGTGTTCCATTCTTTGGGCTTCTCATTGTTTGCTTATTGGGCTCATAAGTGAGTCACTCGGGTTTGGTCATATTTTATTCCGTATATTTCACATGACGTAAATTATTCATTACTGCTTGTTATAGTTTATTTAACCGGTATTTTTAATTATGATGTGGAATATTTATTAATATAATACATGTATGAAATATTTATTATAAATAGTTACTTGGAGTGAGTCGTATTCTTGATAATGTCTAGTATTGTTCGGTTGTGAGAGTCTTGGTTCTATCGGATACTAGAGATGAGCTATAAGCCCTCCAGTTGCGATATGATCATCGGGATTGATGTTCCCATCCGTACTTGTGGTGAGATGCAAGCCATAAGTATGAATGTGACATTAGTAATCCCGTCCCAGATAATTTATGTGTTGTGCCTCGGACATGTTTTAAAGGTAACCTCTGAGTCGGGCACTTATTTGTAGTGTTTGGACATGCTTTAAAGGTAACCGCTGAGCCAGATACTTTAGAGGTCATGCCTTGGACATGTTTTAAAAGTAACCGCTGAGCCAAGGTACTTAAGGATTTGTGTCTCGGACATGCTTTAAAGGTAGCCTCTGAGCCGGATGCTTTGCTTTATGTGTTGTGCCTCGGACATGTTTTAAAGGTAATCTCTGAGTCGGGCACTTGTTTGTAGTATTTGGACATGTTTTAAAGGTAACCGCTAAGCCATATACTTTATGTGTTGTGCCTCGGACATGTTTTAAAGGTAACCTCTGGGTCCGACACTTGTTTGTAGTATTTGGACATGTTTTAAAGGTAACCGCTAAGCCAGATACTTTAGAGGTCGTGCCTTGAACATGTTTTAAAGGTAACCGCTAAGCCAAGGTACCTAAGGATTTGTGTCTCGGTCATGCTTTAAAGGTAGCCTCTGAGCCGGCTGCTTTGCTTTATGTGTGATGTTAGTAGTCCCATTTCGTGTATTGTATGTTTTTGGCTTTCAAAGTTCATGACTAAGGTTTCCATTCACATGTATTATGATGTTAATCTTGTTTATCCGTGACTTATGATATTCTATCGTGTTTATAGTTGTATTATCATTTATGACGTTTTGGTTGGATTGTCTCATATGTATGTATCATATGCCTTATCTATGATTGACTATGCATGTTTTGAATGTTAGTATCACGTCTCAGTGCTTGTATCAAATTATTATATTTATGATGTTCTAATATATTCCCATTTATCTGTGTTTCGACACTTTGTGGCTGGGAGAACCTTGAGTTATTCCCCACTGGCTGTGGCGTTCATGTTTACATGAATGACAGGTTGTGAAGATGCTTACGTGGGGAAGACGCGTGGGCTAGCGAGAACTAAACCTTGGACTAGTAGTTGGTTTATTAGGATTGATTAGACTCACCATTTATCATTTTGTCATTCGAGGGATATATATTCCCTTACCTTTGACTATCACGTTTGTATAAACTTAACTTTATTTCCGCATTCTTTATTTATGTTTTAGATTTTAATGAACCCACACTTTAAACTTTAAAAGTTTCAAAAATTTCCTAAAATTCCGCATTTTATTATTGTATTTATCTTACAGTTATTGCGGGGGTTCACACCTATTTATACTAAAAAATGTGGAGAGTTATGGAATGACTCAAACTTTGGAAGCAAATCACGGAAAAAAATATGAAAATAGGCAGAAACGAGCTGGAGAAGGGGCGCAACAGCTGATGCGATCCTTCCAAGAGGCACAGCATCTGCTGCCTCATTTCCCCAGAGGTTTCCTCCTCTGGAAGAAAGATTTCCGCGTTTCTTTTATGGAATTGCGGTAGATCTATACTTCTTTATTTCTTAAAATATGATTTACGAGATATATTTTACCAAAAGACATAAAATTAAATTATGGAATAAGTATCTGGAATATTCTAGATCATTCCGACTCGGCATTTTAAACGGTTTCTTAGAAAATGAAGCAGTTTTTGACCCGAACTCCAAATGAGCTCTAATTACTGTCAAAACGACCGCATCGACGCGTAGATGACAACCAAGGGGTAGACATAAGTATTTGAGCTATCACTTAACGATAAACTTATGGATTATCATAAATCGTTACGTGTACCAAACATGCGGCCCAATCATCATTGGTGGTTGCCGGGAGGTGTAAAAATGAGGTATCTATAGAGCCCCCACTTTGACTGAGGCTCGGACAAGGCGAAAGTCAAAGTATAGCAATCAGGTCAATCGAAGATTACAACCTGAAGACTATGGCAACGCGAGGCGGCTCAAGGGGTCTGAGCCAAGGACCTGTCGTCGGGAACATTTTAGAGTCTGTCGACTTTCGGGGAGGGTCGTTTAAAGTCCATTAGACTACATAAGGAAGCTCGCCAGCCATAAGAAGAAACCATACCTAAGGCTTCTTTCTCGAGATGTTTCTGGAGTTGCGTAGGAGCTGAGGGTAAGACGTAAAAGATATATAAGGATTGTGCTAGGGTGTGGGGCCCTAAAGGAAAACATCGATGAGAAGGCGGCCTAAGCGTAACCAAGGTTCGGGTGTATGAACCCTGAGAAGTTTGGGTACCTAAGAGAAGGTGGGTATGAGAACTTCTGGAGAACGACACCTTTGCCAAACTCCATGAGGAAACAAATAGTATTGAGGACAGCAGGATGCCGGTAGAAACTGCTGGGGGAATTGGCTTGCGTCGGTCTCAAGCGAACTCTCGTCGGGGAATATGTTGATGATTCTGTCCGAATTGAATCATTTCCTGGGAATCTGCTTGCGTCTGCTTCCAAACAAACTCCATCTCTAGAGAAGCGCAATCGGTTGTCATGAACTCTCGCTGGGAAAATAATAAAATATCGATAAAGGTGTGTCTTAAAACACCGTTAGAGAAAATGAAGAGGCTTGACTGATAGTGGCGCGTCCTAAGCACCGCTGGAAATCCGCTCATTGTAGTGAAATCCTGATAAAGATCCTTGCTGGAAGATAAAATATCATGACGGTTTTGCTGTCTGTTTAGAAAAATATGGGCCCGGGCGAAAATAGAACACCCAACAGACCAAATTTACGATATAAGGTGTCGGAGAAGAGGCGCACAAATGATGGGCCCACAAATAACGAACTTATAACAAACTTTCAAAAATTGAGCTGGAAGAGTGCTGGGGAACAGGCGCAGCAAGAGCTGCGGCTCTTGGAAAGGGCACAGCAGGTGCTGCGTCTTTTCCTGGGCTTGTCCTTGTTTGAGTAAAAACACGATAAACCGTGTTTTATTCATAATTAACAAACACAAATCTTCTCTAAACTCTCTCAAATTCCAACTAATTCCCATCAAAATTTGATCAATCCGTCCCATTAATCATGAATAATCGAGGTATGCATCACACTCTTGCTTTTAATGCTCGTTTTTTTACCAATTATAGCCGAAAAAATTAGGGTTTCCCCTCCCCTTTATGTCGAAAATTTGGGGGTTGTGCCTTTAATGGATTTGTTTGATAAAATTGACATTAGAAATAGATAATTGGCATTGTTAAGAACATAACCATGTATTCTTTTTGAATTTTCGTCAAGTATTGAACATTTGAGCAAAATTGAGACGGTTTCTCAGCTGTTTCGAAAATTGCTTTGAAAATGCCTTTAGGTTTGTCCATTTTTGATGAAATTTGGTTTTCTGGAACCCTTGTGTAATGGGAGAACTTCCTACCATGTCGGATTTTTGATTTGTGACGACTTTTTCAGGACACTTTTCTAGGGCATAATCGCTATATCGAAATGCTGCCGAAATTTCGACTCAAACCCATGACTAGGCTTGAACTTAGACTTGACTTGACCCACTATTCCACATGAGTGGTCGGGTTTCGAAAGAAATGGCCAAATATGGCGAGAAAAGGCCACTTTTAGGGCTTAAAAATGCTTGAAACGACCTCATCAAGGCTTGTCGCGGCTTAACGCAGCCTAATTTACTTTAATTTTGCAGGTGACATTCCTTCTACATCGGGGAGGGCTCCCATGGACGTAGACTTCGACCCTTCGCTCGCTCTTGTAGGGGGTGAGAGAGAGGAGGTGGCTAAGGAGGTCCCGAGGCGGGCCAATGTGGGACGTGGTGATCGCCAACTAGTAGGTGCACCCGAGTGGGCCGAGAAATGGGATGGTAGACATCTCATTTGGGCGGCAGAGAGCCACCTGTCCTACAAGACGGCGAGGAGTTTGGTAAATTTCAAACTTGTCGTTTCTTATTACATTTCTTATTTGTTTGCCATATCATTTCTCATTTGTATCGTGCTAAAGATAGCATTGTTTCGAATTGATATAGGAGGCCGGGAACATGAGGTCATTTTCTAGCTACTCGACGATGATGGACGCCTTCGAGAGATTGTTGGAGGAGGAGAAGGCCATCGTTGAGTTGGGAGCCTTCGGGGCTCTGGTGGGAGCGTGGAGGGTGATCAGGGAAAGGAAGATTCGGGCTAACCTTAGCCTGATTCAAGCTTTCCTTGATCGGTTCTGGGACACAACCTCGACTTTCCATATGCCTTTCGGAGAGGTCGGGGTCACTTTGGAGGACTACGACATGATTTCGGGTCTGCCGTGTGGAGAGGAGGCTTTGGTGTGGCCGTCGACGGCCATGAGAGTGGACTTAGCCGAGGCGAGGAGGCTGATCGGCTGGAACCTGGCAGAGGGTGCTGCCAGCGTTCCTGGGTTGGTGCCGAGTTCTTACGTCTGGGACTACTTTGCGGGTAGGACTCCGGCAACGGTGACGATGGATGGGAGGAAGGTGGCTTCTCCTCCTTGTACTGCAGAGCAGAGGGCCCTCTTGTGGCTGTGGTGGTTCTTGTCTTCGATTGACCTCGGAGACAAGGGGGAGAGGCTGTCGAGGAAGCTTCTTCCTTTTTTGTCTGACTTGAGTAGTCTGGGTCGGTGGGACTGGGTTAGTCCTGGCTTTGCGGTCTTTACTCGCTACATGAGGGCCATGGTACGTCCTGAGCTGATGGAGAAGGGGACTTCTCCTTCTACTGTCGTTCCTGGACTCTTGTTGGAGGTATGAACCTTTTTGCATTATGAAAGATCATTATTTCTTTATTTATTTCTATTTCTATCGAATTACGAAAGATCATAAATGATTATCTTTGTTTGCAGGCGTAGGTGTACTCCTACTTTTCTGGCTTTGCGCCCAAGAGGATGGAGCCTGAGCCGAGGGCGTACCCCGTCGTGAGAGACTGGGTAGTGTAACGTAGGAAGAGTTAGCGCTCTTCTTACGACGTCTGTTGGAGGGGCGTGAATGCCCTGAAGTTGGAGAACGTAAGTATCCTTGATCCTTATTTGATTACCTTTCTTTTATTTATGTATTTTATTTTAGAAGCAATCATAGGAATGACCCCCTCTTCCCGCTTAGAGCCGATCATAGGGATGAACCTTTGTTTGCTTATTTTAGTAGGTGCCTAGACCTTGGGAGGACTACCCTGACGATCCCGCTTTCGTGGCTGAGGTCCTTCGTCCTAGGAGCTCGAGTCGGTTGTTGCTGAGGATGCCCATGGGACCTGTGTGGTACCTGGGCGAGCGTTTGACTCGGCCGTTTTGTCGTGACACCTTTACGGTTCCGATCGATCCTCCACGGATGATGTTTATGGAGCCTTCTGACGCTGAGAGAGAGGCTGACTTGGCGGACGCGAGTGGTGACGCCCTTCTCCTTCCTTGCGAGGAGTACTCCGAGTTTGTTCATCGGAGGTTGACGTACTAGCCGATCGTGGTAAGTACTTACTTTTTCCCATTTTTGAATTGTTTTGATAAATGACGAATGATCGTCAAATGAGAGCTTATTTGAACCTCGTAGGAGATCGAGGTGGTAGACGTCGAGCCCCCAGCTTACCGAGAGACGCTCGAGTACACTGACGCGGCGGGTTTGACAACGATCTCGGAGATCCGCGACTTTGGCGAGGAGGTGACAGATGCTGGTTTGGGGGAGTGGCAGCACTTAGTGAGGAGGGTAAGCCCCAGTTTTGACTGTCTTTATTGTTTTTTTTGTATAAGAATGCGTTCGTTCCTTTTGAACCTTCTTTGTACTTGAATGCAGGTGGTAACATCTCAGTACGTGGCGCTGTGGAGGACGGCCAACCGGCTGCGAGCCACGGCCATCGAGCCACTTGTAGGTGGCCGAGGACGACAGATATGAACCTCTGATTATCTTACTTATTTCATTTCACTAATATTTCGAATTTTCATTGCAATTTCCCGCATTTTTGTTTTGAAATGAGCATTTATCCTTCATTTGTATGCAGAGATAACGTGACCTGGAGCGCGAGCTGGCGCAGTCCCGAGAGGAGACAGCTCGTCTGTTGAGGGAGTTGGAGGTCAGGGACGCTGAGATCGCTGCTCTCGAAGCGACCGTAGCTGAGCTGAGTGCCGACCAGGACTAGTTGCCTTTTTTTGTTGTCGTCTTGTATACATTTTGTACGTTTTGGACTTTATTTTGGATTTCCAGGCCTGTTTTGGGCGAGAGCCCCCAGTTTGATGTATATATTGCATTTTGGTTGTATATACGATGGCCTGAGTGCCTTTGCTACTGGGTATTTGTTGTTCCTGCAGGTTAGCTTAAAAAACAGGGTTGGTAGGTGACGGTTTGTGCCGTCATGCTGCCGAAATTTACATAGAATTTAAACATAAAACACATAGCATATAGATGGCGTAAATTGGCACAAAATGAGAAAAGTAAAAAACGTGCCCGAAAACGAGCAAAAATGACTAAAATGTCAAGAAAATGAACAAAAATGCCCGCCCAAAAATAAGCAAAAAATGACCGGACCCTAGGGAGGGTTACCCCCTAAAAAAAACTTAAAAAGAAATGTATAAGTGTGAAAAGTTTTGAAAAGGAGAAGTGAAATGATTCCCCCCAAAAAAAGAAAATAATAGAAAACGAATACGTGTGCTCGTTTGGCGAAAATGCTGAGTTCGTCTCAAAAAGCGAACCTGCAGAATTAGGAAACATAAAACATTATAATTTGGCGGAATTACCAAAATAATACCCTATAGGAATATGAAATTATAATAAAAGCCAATTAGGAAAGATCCAAATCTGAAAATCACGGAAAAAAACCTGGGGAAGAGGCGCAGCAAGAGCTGCGCCATTTCCCCAGCTAGTCAGACCTCGACAGAAATTAGGAAATAGCGTTTAGTATAAATAGAGACTTCAGGGAAGCTTTTATTCACACAATTCCTTCATCTTTATTCCGTCGATCACATAAAAACTCCCATATCTTCATAAAAAATTTCAAAATCATGGATGCTTTTGAAAACCGTCTTAAAGAGCGAACGAATGAGTTCACAAATGTTGAAAAACATGATATGGGTGAATTTAGTTTGGGATCGATCTTGAGTCTCAAATTAGTGAAAATCGTGAAGCCTTTCTTGGATGTCTGTCTTGAGTATTGGGACCTAAATTTTCATGTATTCGCCTTTCCCGGAGGCGATATTTGTCCTTTCCCTGAAGAAATATCTGCTATTGGAGGATGGGACACGGAAAATGCACCCGCTATATCCCTTAGCTCTCAAGGGTATAAGGGTAAATTTAGAGACTTGCTTGGATTGACCAAGGCTGAGGTGGACCGTCTTGTGACCTCAAAAGGAGTCCGTATGTTTGAATTTATCAACCGATTTATAAATAGGGAAGACCCTACTATTTCTTATGTTGCGAGGCGTAGAGCCTTCGGGTTTTGTCTACTTCACTGCTACGTCCTTCAAGGGCATGTTGACAAGGAAATGAGAGGGGATCCTCGTTTTCCGAGCCTAGTGGAACAAATGGAGCTGCGTAAGAGCCCAGCATGCCTTTGCTTAGGGGAGACCATTCTTGGTTTGGATAACAAAAAGGCCAACCGTGAGCTTCCTTATTTAGGAAGTCCCATCATTCTACAGGTAAGAACCCATTTTCTTTTTTTTTTATATACATCAACCGTTTTTTTCTTCTTTTTTTTTTCGGTTGATTAAAAGGATGTTGATTCCCGTCGATTTTTTTGTATGTTTGGCTAATGGAACGGCTGCGATTGATCGAGCCCCCAGTTAATGTGCCAGGATACTATGCTCGATCAATTGCGATGAGAACTAGGCTCTACATGGTGGACTTCACTCGGGTTTGAAACTATTGGGAGAATAAGCTGAAGAGTGAAGGAGGTCCCCTGATCCGGTGGATTGTGCCGTGGTGGCATCTCAGGTCAGTCACTGGAGTTTCATCTTTGGATTTGACACGGTCATTTCGTGTCCCTGGCTTGGAGTTCATGATTTGCATTTATCCGAAGAGGTTGATGAGGCAAGTGGGCCTTAAGCAGAAGATCCCAAAGCTTGATACCGTCTTTCAAACTGTATTGGCACATACTACAGAGGTTTGTCGAGAGTGGGATATTAAGTGGGCTCAGAGGAACATGTGGTTCATATTGGTCCCTATTGGCTCCTTATGGGTATCTGACTCATACTTGCAATGGAGGAAGGCTGGTACTCCTGAAGAGCGTGGGAAATTGAGGAAACACGAGCCTGTGGACTATAAGGTTCGCGATGTAGCAAAGGAGAACCATAAATATTTGAATGAGGAGGAAGAAGAGGCCGGATTCTGAGTCGTTCATCCGTCGAAGAAACCGAATACCGCTTCTGCCGTAGAGATGGTGATGGATCAAAATGGCAAGACTAGACCGCGAGAGAGACCCTTGGTGACTAGGTCGGAGATAGCACAAGAGCGCTCGGCTCGTGGTTGAGACAAGAAGTATGATTAGGGTGACAAAGGCAAAGGGAAAATGGAAGAATAGCCTTAGTCGTAGTATTATTTATTATTATTTAAATTGTAATAAACTGCGGGGTTTTAATAATCCTAGCCTAGCATTTTATTTTATATGTATTTTGCGTATCACTATTATTTATGGAACAAATGAATAAAAGATTAATTAGTTAAGGAACTATTATGATTTTCTTTTATTATTCTTGTCCAAATTCAAATGCAAAGGCAAATGTCCTTCTATTTACATTAAATAAATAATGGGTTGTATCCTGTGAAGGATTGCTTACGTATTCATTAAAAATAAAGTCAAACCCTGTGCGTAGTTCGAGAAAATGTAAATGAATAATTGTTCGAAGAAAGAGCTTGTGATGAACTTTAGAAAATAAGCACGAGATTTAGTTACTCTTAAAATACACTTCAATTTATTTGATGATATGAGGATATTGAAATGTCAAAACGCTAGAGCAAAGTGGCATAAGCTCTATTTCAGCGGGCCAAGGGCCATTTTTATTTCGTGTCGCATGAGCGGTGCTTGGGTGTTATGCGAGGCGAGTGTTCGGTCCTATACTAAGGATAATATAGTTTCAGTTGATCGAGGTTGGTTGGGTTCGCAAATTCATTCCCATCTAGGCTTGTAATCTTAACCGCGCCCCCCGAGAGTATGGATTTGACTAGGAAAGGTCCGGCCCAATTAGGCTTAAACTTTCCGCGTGGATCGACAGGTAGGAGAGCTCTGACTGATTTCAGCACCAAGTCTCCTTCTTTGATGTTCCTGGGCTTAACCCGTTTATTAAAGGCTCGTTTGATACGTGCCTGATAGGTTTGCACATTATGTAATGCCCGCAATCTTCGTTCATCCAAGAGGATGAGTTCATCCAAGAGGATGAGTTCCTCATATCTATCTCTATTCCATTCAGCCTCTGGAATTTGACTTTCGAGCAAAATACGTAGGGATGGAATCTCTAGTTCGACAGGTTGTACAACTTAGATGCCATAAGTTAGAAAGAAAGGAGTGGCCCAGTGGGCGTCCTATTTGATGTGCGATAACCCCATAACGCAAAAGGTATTTTTCTAGGCCAATCTCGATAATTGTCGATCATTTTCTTGAGGATCATGACGACATTTTTGTTAGTTGCCTCCACCGCACCATTAGTTTGAGGTCTATAAGGCGAGGAATGGTGGTGTTTGATTTTGTATTTGAATAGCAATTGTGCATCTTCGGCTTAGAAATGTGACCCATTGTCACTAATGATCTCATGTGGGCAACCATATCGATAGATGATATTGGTTTGTATGAACTTTGCCACAGGTTTAGCTGTAAGAGTAGTGTAGGATACTGCTTCGACCCATTTGGTAAAATAGTCGATAGCTACCAAAATGAAATAGTGACATCCTGTTCCAGGTGGAGTGATCTTCCCAATGATGTCGATTCCCGAAGCAGAAAATGGCCAAGGAGATGTTATGGTGTAAAGCATTGAGGGAGGGAAATGTTACACATTCCCGAAGATTTGGCAATTTTGGCAATGTCTGACGTATTTAATACAATATAACTCAATTGTGGCCTAGTAGTATCCTAGACGCGTGATTTTCTTTGCCATCATGGGTCCACTCATATGAGGACCGCATTCTCCATCGTGAACTTCTTCTATCACTTTTTGTGCCTGTGAATGATTAAGGCAACGCAAGACTACACCAAGAGGTGTTCTTTTGTACAATTCTCCTTGCATGAGGAGGTATTGAGAGGCTAGTAAACGTATGGTGCGTTGTCCCCTCTTATCCATATCTGGTGGGTATGTACCATTGAGTTTGAAGTTTAGAATGGCTTAAAACCAAGGTTCCCCTAGACTTTCTTCTTCATCTGAGAAGAGGTTAACATATGCTGGTTCTGAACGCCGTTCGATGCATAAAGGCATTTATACCATGTTGTTTGGCATATTAATCAAAGATGCAAGTTTTGCAAGAGCGTATGCAAATTGATTCTCTTCACGAGGCAGGTGTAGGTAAGTGACCTGATCGAAGAATTGGGCAACTTGATCTATCCTAGCCTGATAGGGCGCTAGACTTTCACTTTGAATTTTCCAAGATCCCGTAATTTGGTTAATGATCAAGGATGAGTCTCCGTGAACTCGAAGATTCTTGATGCCTAAACTTACTGCTGCTTGTAGACCAATGAGGCAAGCTTCATACTCTGCTGCGTTATTCGTCACCTCAAAGTCGAGTTTGACAGAAAGCGGTGTATGCTCGCCTTCAGGAGAAATGAGCAACACTCCTATTGCAAATCATCTTAGATTTGATGCCCCATCAAAATAAAGATCCCAAGAGTCTATACTGTTTTGCAGGATATCCTCGTCTGGAAACGACCACATGTCTATTGCTTGAGTGTCATTGATAGGATTATCTGCAAAGAATTCAGTAACGGCGCGTCCCTTTATGACCTTTAGAGGTACGTATTTGAGATCAAACTCTGAGAGCATTAAGGTCCACCTTACCAAACGTCCATTGAGAACGGGTTTTTCGAAGAGGTATTTGACGGGATCCATTTTAGAATACACCTTGACGCAATAGCTAAGCATGTAGTGGCGTAGCTTCTTTGTTGCCCACAAAAGAGCGAGGCATGTCTTTTCGAGAGGTGTGTACTTACACTCGTATTCTAAGAACTTCTTACTAAGGTAGTAGATAGCTCTTTCTTCCTTCCCAACAGTTTTTGCGAGCATAGTCCCCATGGTTGTTTCGGTTACTGTGAGATATAAACCAAGAGGTTGATCTCGTTGAGGAGGCATTAGCACTGGTGGCTTAGCCAGTATCTTCTTAATCCTGTCAAACGCCTTTTGACAGTCATCATCCCATATGTTATGATCTGTTTTCTTGAGCTTTTTGAAAATGGGTTCGCAGATCATAGTAAGCTTCGATATGAATCGGCTTATATACTGTACTTTGCCTAGAAATCCTCTAACCTCCTTTTGTGTTTGGGGTTGCGGCATTTTGATTAGAGCTTTGATCTTGGATGGATCAATTTCTATTTTCCTCTGGCTGACGACATATCCCAGAAGCTTGCCTGACGTTACCCCGAATGTAGATTTCTGAGGATTGAGCCTCATGTTGTACTAGCGCAATCTCAGGAAGAATTTGCGATGGTTATCAATATGCCCCTTCCTATCCTTAGATTTGACAATCATATCATCGACGTACACCTCTACTTCTTTATGCATCATGTCGTGTAACAAAGTGGTTGCAGTGCGTTGATATGTAGCTCCAGCATTGATTAGCCCGAATGTCATAACAGTATAGCAATATGTGCCCCATTGAGTAACGAGGGTTGTCTTATGCATGTCTTCTATGGCCATTTTGATCTGATTATACCCTGCATACCCGTCTATGAAGGATAACAACGAGTGATCCGCTGTTTTATCTACGAATATATCAAATGTGTGGTAGAGGGAAGTCGTCCTTGGGACTTGCTTTGTTCATGTCTCTGAAATCAACACAAACCCGGATTTGCCCATCCTTTTTGGGTACGGGGACTATGTTAGCCACCCAGTCTGAATACTCGGAAACTTTGATGAACCCGGCTTTGAATTGTTTATCGACTTCTTCTTTGATCTTAAGAGACCACTCGGTCCTCATCCGACGAAGCTTCTGTTTTACAGGTTTGAAACCTCACTTGATTGGAATTCGATGTTCTGTAATATCCCTGTTGATTCCTGGCATGTCCTTGTTGGACCAAGCGAAAACGTCCTTGAACTCGTGTAGGAGGTCGATGAAATTGGCCATTTCAGTTGGATTTAAGGTCGTCCCTATCCTACGTTCTTGGGGTTCTAGTTCGGTTCCTACATTGATGGGTTCGGTGTTTTCTATAACTGGTGCCCCTTCCCTCTCTTGTAGTATTTCTTTAGCTATGTAGGGAGGTAATTCGACTGAGTCTGGGTCAGGATCATCCTCATTATCATCATAAATAGAATTGCATTCAGAATAAGACAAAGAGTAAGCAGAATCTGATTTATTCATATTAAATTTTGAAAATAGCTGAAACAAAGAAGCTATCTTCAGTAGTCAGAAGCGGTAAAGGGACACAATTTCTGGGGACATTTCCCATGCTCTTTACACTATTCGATGCTATGCTAGGAGAAACAAGGGGATGGGGAATGGCGACAGAAGAAGACTCTCTAGCGACTTCTCTTAACTCAGACTCTGATTCCGACTCTGACTCCGACTCTGACTCGAATTCGTTGTCTTCAGGTTCTCCTTTGAACATCTCTCCTTATCCAGTGGTGACTTTGAAGAGCTTTCCTTGGTTATTAGTCCATTTGATCGATTTTCTCCATCCTTTCTGCTGGTTTGAACTGGTGTCAGTGATCAATGCTGTGGGGTTGAAATGGTCATCTTGAAGTATCATGGTAATGATCTCATTCTGTGCTACTCTGAAAAATCGGTCCTCTCCAAACAGAAGGCCAACAGCCTGTTCGTCTAAACAAGGTGTTTGACGAGTTTTGACGGTAGGTACCGTTTCTCGAGGGATGAAGTAGCAATCGTGGAAGACCTCGATTCCAGCTAGTTGCATTCCTTTATAGTGCCAAGGTTCGGGAAACCCGTGAAAATATTCTTGACTCCCTTCTCTAGCGAAATATCCATTTCGGGTAGGGAGATAGGGTCGAATCTGGATTCCTCTATCTTTACGGTTTTGGAATTGGGTGAGCATTCTAAGGCTTCTTCTTTTATGGGCTTATATCCCAAACCTAGTGGTATCCTTTGAGAATTTCCTTCCTTATATGGTGCAAAGGTGTTTGTCTTGGCAGGGTTTAATGGCATTCCTGGGAAGTATCCCTGGGACTTGAGTATGTGGTTGACCACTAAACTGGAGTATGGGTTGAAGTATAGAGGCACCAGTTCGTTCTCTACAAGGTTTATACTCTGAAAGCCCCCAAGCTCATATACCGGATCTGTGATTACTTGGTTGCTTGACATTTTCTCTATTACAGCCTTGATAGGTGACGAAGTGATCGTCACTACTTTGCCATCTAGAGGAATCTTAATCTTCTGGTGCAAGGTGGATGTTACTGCTTTGGAATCGTGAATCCAAGGCCTTCCCAGAAGTATATTGAATGATGCTTCGATATCCACTATTTGAAAATTAACCTTTCGCTCGATTGGCCATGTGGCTATAGTGAGGTTGATTAGCCCTACTACTTTACGTCGTGTTCCATCATATGCTCGAACACCTTGGTTGGTAGGAGTCCAATCCGATTCTTTCATGCCCAACTTGTATGCTGTATTCAATGGTATGACGTTGACTGCAGAGCCATCATCCACCAAAGTCATTGGCACGTTCTTCTTTAAGCATGTGACTTTAATGTATAGAGCGAGGTTATGATTGGCGCCGAAGGGAAGCAAATCTTCATCTGAAAAAGTAACAGGGTTACTTAGTTTAACTGAATCTTGGAAGACCAAGTTGGGTACGTTGTCAGGTGTAGAGTTGTGTGCTACTTTCAATTTAGCCAATGCTTGCTGCAAAGCTTGACGATGTAGAAATGAAGTCGCAACTAGTTGCCAGACTGAAAGATCAGCCTTTGTCTTCTGCAGTTGTTTTAGCAAGTGGTCAGTAGACGTATCTTCGCCATTATTTGGGGTGATGACATTGGTGTTAGTAACTGGACCATTTCTAATGCCCGTCCTATTAGGGACCCGTTGACCGACGTTGACTGACCTTAGACACCGATCTTGACCTTGGGAAACTTTACGAGTGATGACTGGGGACGTGGTGGGCTTTGGTTTGTGTGGTACTCGATCTAGTTGAGGCTACTTGATCGAGTAGCTTGGGAGCTTGATCGAGTAGGGGTCACTCGATCGAGTAAGTCAGTTACTCGATCGAGTAACGAGTTTGCAGCGGGGAATTATAAATCGATAATCGTGAAACCCCAAATCTTTTCCGCACCTTCTTCCTAAACCTAGATGCCGTCACCTCCTTTCTCCTTCACCATAATCCCTTTCCTTGAGGCCTTTGAGGATGCTTACACCATGGGGATGGGATTCGTAAGTCGGGTAGCGGTCTCGACGCCGGGTGGCTATGTATAGGTACGTTATCGTCATCATCATCGACATCGTTGTTTTTAATTAGGTGTGTAATGGTAGTGATAGATGGTTGTACTGTTTATATAGGTGGTTGCTTGGTTGATTGGTCTCTTATGATCGGACGCGGAATCGCTGCGGTTTGCTAAAAGTAGGTTCGCCTACTCAGTACTGTGGTTATCTAGAGAGTCTGTTGATGTTGTTTGGTTGATGTAGTGTCCGTATTGTTGATTGGTTGTGGTAGTTGGATGGTCTTGTGTTGATTTGATGGTCGTTGTTTAAGCAGCTATTTTTTGTTGTTTATCTCTGGTTCTGGATGTGCGCCCTCAGCTAAGTGGAGTCACTTGTGGGATTGGCTTCACGCTTGTAGTTCACCCTCCGTGGAACCCGCCACGGAAGGGGATGTGCACATTAAGGAACATGGGTTTATCTTCGGATTAGATGAGCGGGGCTTAGGTAGAAACGACTGCGGTCCCCCACTGGCGGTGAGGATTACTGGTTGCGATTGGTAATTTGGCAGGACTGGACCTTCCGGCAGTCAGAGATGTGTGGTTGGTTGGAGGAGGTGTGGTGTGTGTGCTGTTGTACTTGTGTCGTGTCTGCTTTTGTGTATCTGTTATCTTAGTCACTGACCTTGTGTGGTTTTGTTGTGCTGTCTGTTTCAGTTGTGTCTGCCGTGATCCACTATGGTTAGCAATCAGTCTTAGCAGGATAATGTTCGGATCTTAGCTGGGTGCTTGGAGGGTCGAATCTACCATGAGTCATGGCAGGGATAGCTTCACATAGTTGTAGTAGTCTTGAGTTGTATCTTTGTATCGTCTGTTGGTTTATAAATCACTTGTAATATAACATAAACTTTATTTTATCGGCATTTGATTATTACTGTCCTCGGGCAACCGAGATGGTAATGCCCTTATCTGCTGGGGAAGGTCTTGTTAAGGCTCCTTGGTAGATGGGGGTGTCACACCATTAGCCGTGGGACCGTTCTGAGAAACATTTTGATATGGACGCCCTGAACGAGAAAGGTGGTCTATATCTTGATCTTCGCTAGCTTTGACTATATCCTCACTAACCTTGACTAGATAGTGTTCTGTGAAGTATTCATCTTCATCGTCATCGGCCCATATTCCGTTGACGATACCGAGCTCTCTCAACCTGATGATCTCGGCTTCTAGATTGATTATTTGGTCGACTAGACTATCAACTACGGCAATTACCTCTTGGATCGTAGACTCTTGAGATAGACTTGGGGTTAGTGACATGTTTTCCCTAGGTATGGTACTTGGATTGTGTAGGGATGCCACTACATCTTCCAGCTCTGAAACTTGCCTACTCACGCTCTTCGCCCATGCGATAAAATCGGCAATGGTAGGAGAAATGGTGTAATAACTCCCCTCATCTTGTAGTGCATGGATCTCATCCTCGACTGGAGAAATTAGGTGTGAACAATCCAAGGTGGATTCTTCATCTGTGATCATCAGAACTCCAAGAGGATTCTGAGTATTTTTAGGCTTACCTCCGGGAGGTATGGGTAAACGACCATCTTCAATCATATCTTGAAGGACATGTTTTAGTTTAATGCATTTTTCTGTATCGTGTCCCTTGCCTCTATGATATTCTTAGTATGCATTCTTATCCCAGAATTTAGACTTCTTTTCTGGGTTAGTGTAGGTCCTATGGGCTGGAGTTTATCTTGTTTCATCAATCTTTTCAGAGCATTGGAGTATGAATCGCCAATGCTTGTGAACTTCCTTTGAGGACTATTCTTCTTTGATGATTCGACAAGGTTAACCTCATCAGTCTTGCTAGTAGAGCCATAAGAACGACATGTTGAACCTTGATATCTACGACCTACCATCTTAGACAAGAGTACTTTGCGGATGTCATCTTCAATTCTTGTCCCTAACACCGTTAGGATCTTTGAAGGACTTTATGTTTTGGTACCTTAGGTGGTTTTCCTAAATAGGTCTCAAGTTATCTATGAACTTTTCCACAAGAGTAGCTTCATCTGGACGTTCAACAAGTTGTGTGCTAGTCTTCCTCCACCTACTTAGAAAATCGGTGAAGCCTTCTTTCTCGTTTTAGGTAAGAACCTCTAGAGTGCGCATGCTGACTTGGATCTCAGCATTATCCGCGTATTGCTTAGGGACTTCAATTGCGGCATCATCCCAAGTGGCAATCTTCTTGTGCTCCAAAGAGTAAAACCATTGCTTAGGAATGGTGTCGAGAGATGAAAGAAAAATCCTTAGGAACATCTCAGGTTTGATGCCTTTGATAGACATGTAATCTTTGAAAGCACGAATGTGGTTCAAAGGGTTTTCATGCCCCTTGAAGTTTGGAATGTCAGTCATGTTGAAATTGGTCGGCAATTGAGCATTCACGGCCTCATACTTACGATTATTCTCCCTCTAGATGTCATATCCCTTAAGGTACATTAGTTGCTCATCCAAGTATTGGAGTCGCTTTTCAGCTTCAGTAGGACCTAATGGAGGGTTGACTTCTTGTTGTCCCACAAAGGGTGGAAGATTATCATGCACGCTCATTTCAGGAACATCATTCTCTGCAGGAGGAAGCCTAGTTTCTACAGCAACAATTCGGCCTTCAATAGCGTTGAGGCGAGCATAAGCTTGATCTTGGCTTGTTTTTAGACGGACGAGTGCAACTAGGATTAGATCATTACCATTTTGGGGTTGTCCATTAACACTTACGAGACTAGTTCCAGGCATCCTGGAAACTGGGGATAAGAGATCGATGACGAATCAAAACACGATCGACCATTTTAGCACACTTACTAAAAAAAGACTCAACTTGTGAAGTGGGAGTGTGCCATTGTGTTAAGTAAGGTTTGAAAATGACAAAGTTTTGAAATGTTTGTCCTACGCAACTGTAGTGTAGTTGTAGGAGTGGTTACTTGAAGTGAAGTTTTGAAATGGGTTTTGAGGCCCGAATTTGGACTGGACATTTGGATAGAGTTTCGACTCATTTTGCGCTATTTGTAGGCCCTTCGAAAATTTTTTCATTTTAAAAAGAGGATTTGATTTTACAGAAATTTTGTCATGGTTTTGTTTACAAAATGGTGATCACATATGGTACAAGCATTCATACATGTATTATAACGGTATGCTGAATGCATTTAAAAGGGTTTTGGCTTAAAAGGTGGGTTGCCATACCAAGCAATCAAACCCTGGTCTGTGGAGAGGCCCGTGCCAAACATGAGTAAGGTCGGTTCCTAGTCCATTTCCTCGAGTAGTGAAAGCCCTTGATACAAACATGAGTATTTACCACGGTATGGTTGACGTCAATTGCTATCTATCCTTAGGCCCAGATAAGAATCTAGACCGTCAAGACGGGACGATTGGTCGAATGGGTTGGGTTGGGTTGGGCCTAGGAAGGCCGAATGAAATGACCTAAGAAGGTCTAGTAATGAAAAATGACAACTGTCTCGTATAAACTATTCCCTAACCTCGTTCTAGTTTCACCCTAGGTAACACGTAAGTGTATGATCCCCAGCGGAGTCGCCAAACTGTGGACACGGGCCACGGGGGCGCTTAGGACAAGCGTTGCATTTTTGGAGTCGCCACCAATTTTTATGGGAAATTGGAACCGTTCGAATACATCGTGTCATGTCAAGACACAATGTAGTGACATGAACACTAAGAACTTGTTACCCTTAGCACTCTATGTCTAGAATGACTCTCGCGGATGCCAATGAACACGGATGTTCACAGAGATCTGGAGTAAGGGGTGAGGGTACGTATTAGGAAGTCCTTTTACTGAACACCTAATCCCGCCCGCCTCGATATCAGCCTCTACTAATGATTAGGGAAATCGTTTGTATTTGATATATCGTCGATTATATGCATGCAATGCAACAAACAATAGATTAATCCTAACATGTGAATTAAGACTAAGTCGGTGAATAAGTAATTAACACTTATTGATGTCGAATTGGGAAGTTAAATTAATTTACATGTGAGAAACAAATAAATAAACCATACATAATTAATATGATAAATAAATAGCGATAATTAAAATTACAATAAATTACAATGGATTAATTGATTTACGTCAAAAATACACTCAAGACGGAAATTTGGAGAAAAGAAAGAAAGTGAAAGAGTTGAAAATAAAAGTACCAAAAATAAGACAGATTAAGAGTGATATGTCAGTTAATAGTCAATTAATCACGTAATTAAGTATTAGGTCATAGCGAGAACGGAAGTTCAGGGACAGAACTCACCTTAGAACAGGCGCAGCACTGCTGCATCCCTTGGAAGAGGCACAACTATCACTGCGTATGTTCCTTGGTTGAGCTCTGGCTGTGAAGTCAGAACCGCGGGTTCGTTAATATTTATTGGTATGTTTTATGATTGATTTTTGATTTTTGACTCAAGTGAAAGTAATTTAATGAGTTAATTACATATGAAGCCGTCATAAAAGCAATGAACACAAATTAAAACGAATTAAAACGGGTTAGAAACAAATTATAAACGAATTAAGACGAATTAGGTTTATTCACGAAGACGGAAACAAACTTGAAAGAATGTGATAAACTGGAAAGAAGCAATGGAAATATTTACATAGGGTCGAATTCCAGATACTTGATATGAACAAATCGAGTTTCTAAAATCCGGATTTGATCTAGTGACGAAAACCCGCAAATATCGATTATAAGGGATTTAAGTCGTAAACAAAACGTGATAATTAAATGGAACATATTATTATTATTTATTTTATATACAAAGAAAAGAAAGAAAATAAGAAAACAAAACAAAAGGAACGAAACAACAGAAAAAACCGAGGAAGAAGAAGAAGAAGCGAAATGCGCTTCGGGAAGAGGCGCGGCGAGATCTTTGCGACCCTTCGAAGAGGCGCAATAGCTGCTGTGTTTCTTCTCGACGTCTGGTTGTTGCTTAGCCGTAAAAACAGTTTGATAAAAGGGTTTTTAGAAGTCGGTTTTGAATATTTTTTTGACGTAAATCTTACAACAATGAGTACAAAAATAAAATACAATAAAAAAAGATGCGATTTACACCCTCAGACTTACATGTTTGACGAAACGAGATTAATTAAGTTAACGTTTAGTGCTTGCTCGACTCGAATGTATGAAGAAAGTGCCCTCGTTAGAGGATTTAGATTAAATTGATTGATGTGTAGTGGTCAAATTGGTCGGTCATGCAACGTGACTGGAACTTAGAATGATCTGAGCTTACGTGGTTGATTTGATCAAGCACATAGGTGTTGAAGGCTTAGAGCATGGTCTTAGAATGCAAAGGGAGAAGAGAAGGGCGGACACTCGCGTGAAAAATATGTGGAACGAAGGTCCCTATTTATACTAAAAAATATGGAGAGTTATGGAATGTCTCAACCTTTGGAAATAAATCACGGAAAAAATCTGAAAATAGGCTGAAACGAGCTGGAGCAGCTGCTGCGATCCTTCCAAGAGGCGCAGTATCTGTTGCGTCATTTCCCCAGAGGTTTCCTCTTGTGGAAGAAAGATTTCCGCGTTTCTTTTATGGAATTGTGGTAGATCTATACTTCCTTATTTCTTAAAATATGATTTACGAGATATATTTTACCAAAAGACATAAAATTAAATTATCGAATAAACATCTGGAATATTCTAGATCATTCCGACTCGGCATTTTAAAAGGTTTCTTAGAAAATGAAGCGGTTTTTGACCCAGACTCCAAATGAATTCTAATTAATGTCAAAACGACCGTATCGGCGCGTAGATGACGACCAAGGGGTAGACACAAGAATTTGAGCTATCACTTGACGATAAACTTACGGATTGTCATAAATTGTTCCGTGTACCAAACATGTGGCCCAATCATCACTGGGTGGTTGGCGAGAGGTGTAGAAATGATGTATCTACAAATTGCCCTACCAAAGTGTTTTTCCAGTACAATAATTCACTCTGTATATCTTCAACTTCAATAACAACAAGGTCTGAAGGACTAGATCCTCTAACTCTAAGGAGTTCCATACCAACTGTGGATTGTGTAACTTTATAAGACCATTTCGGTTTACCAGGAGCCACTGTAGTAGCTGGCTCAAGGACAACACTAGACACAGGAACAGTAGAAGGAACCTGAGCATCAGAGCTAACACCCGAAGGTAACGAGGTAACAATCTGAGGAGCCACCACTGGAGATACCACAACAGAGCAACTGATTAGAGATTTCCCATTGTATTGTTACTACTTACAGCCTTACTAGTGGTAGCTTTACTTCTAGAAACCACAACCGATTCTTCAATAGCCTTATTAATAATAACATTAACAAAATTAGGGTTACCTATCGGCGTAGATGTAACATCCTCCGCAGATCTACCCCGCCGTGGTTGCAGAACATTGATAGCAATCTTCTTAGGTTGTCCCATGCTCGGAAAAACAAAAAGGGTGGTTAAACAACGAGCTTCATCGCAAAATCGCCTTTTTTCTTCTAGAGAGAAGCCTCTCCTAACCAACCTCTTATTATTATTATTGTTGTTATTATTATTTTTATTATTATTGTTGTTGTTGTTGTTGTTGTTGTTATTGTTGTTGTTGTTGTTGTTGTTGTTGTTGTTGTTGTTGTTGTTGTTGTTGTTGTTGTTGTTGTTGTTGTTGTTGTTGTTGTTGTTGTTGTTGTTGTTGTTGTTGTTGTTGTTGTTGTTGTTGTTGTTGTTGTTGTTGTTGTTGTTGTTGTTGTTGTTGTTGTTGTTGTTGTTGTTGTTGTTGTTGTTGTTGTTGTTGTTGTTGTTGTTGTTGTTGTTGTTGTTGTTGTTGTTGTTGTTGTTGTTGTTGTTGTTGTTGTTGTTGTTGTTGTTGTTGTTGTTGTTGTTGTTGTTGTTGTTGTTGTTGTTGTTGTTGTTGTTGTTGTTGTTGTTGTTGTTGTTGTTGTTGTTGTTGTTGTTGTTGTTGTTGTTGTTGTTGTTGTTGTTGTTGTTGTTACTATTACTATTACTATTACTATTACTATTACTATTACTATTACTATTACTATTACTATTACTATTACTATTACTATTACTATTGTTGTTGTTGTTGTTGTTGTTGTTGTTGTTGTTGTTGTTGTTGTTGTTGTTGTTGTTGTTGTTTTTATTATTATTATTATTATTATTATTATTATTATTATTATTATTATTATTATTATTATTATTATTATTATTATTATTATTATTTTTTTTTTTTTTGGAAGAAGTCAGCAATTCTCATTAATGAACAAATAGAACCAAGTTGTTACATCCACACCTACTAACTTAAATAAACAATATATAAGAGAACGACCTCAGCCAAGAAGCAAACTAAGAAGCTGATCATTAGAAATCCCGCGTTGCCACACATAGATCCTCACAAACACCTCATATTTAATCTTGGAGAGGATCTGATCAGAAGAGTGACACACCCCCTGAAAAATCCTCATATTTCGTTCCTGCCAAATATGGTGAGTGGTAGCAGCTAGGGCACAACAAGCTTGCTTCCTTCGCCAATTCTTCCCCCTGCACTGGGCCAGTTTATAGAGCTCATGGTTCAGGCTCATTACCCTCCTAGTAAGCCCTTGCCAAGTTAGAATCTCCTTCATTATACCTTTAGAGAAGGGGGAACCAAAGAACAAGTGGCTGTCATCCTCATTAGCTCTGAAACAGAGGGTGCACCTATTCACCATAGTCATACCTCTTTTACAAATATTATCCACAATGGCATGCCTGTGCTGTGCAGCCAGTGTGACAGTGAAAGCATGTCTGGATATGACAATGGTGTCCAAAATAGGACGTATCCATTTGATTTCATAATGTTCACCATGGAAAAATCATATGCCTCTTTGAAAAGAAATTTCCCCCGATCCACCCTAGTTTGAAAGCAGCTTTGAGCTACTCCTCTAGACCCCACTTTTTGAACAAATTCCTCTCTTATTTTGAGGATTTGTGTCCAGATAGGAGAAGCACAGGTAGCAGCATCTAGGTCCCAGCAGGAATTCTGTTTGAAGATGTACTGGCTGGACCAGATCATCCAGGTTGATGTGTTGTTATGACCAAATTTCCAGAACATGTGGAGTAGTAGGGCTTTGTTCCAACTCAGCACCTCCCTAATACCCATTCCTCCTTGCTTTCTATCTCTGCAGATTTTAGCCCAGCTAAAAAATATCATCCGCCTGCTGTTATCAGTAACCCAAAAAAATTTTCTGCACTCTTTCTCCAACTCTTGGACAACCCCTTTTGGTAGCAGGAGACTAGCACACCAGTAAGCTTCAATTCCAAATATAACAGAGTTAATGAGATTCACCTTGCCAGCATAAGGGAGTTGAAGACTAGCCCAGTGTCCTAACTTGCTCTTAATTTTTGCAAAAAGAGGCTGTAGCAGGTCCCTAGTACTGAGCCTTGAGGAATACAAAGGGATACCCAGGTACTGGAAGGTGTCTTCAACATACCAAGTATCTCTAAGAATCAGGGCTTTCACATCAGGCCTGACCCCAGCAAAGTAGATATTTGTTTTACTAGGATTAGGAACTAGTCCTGAGTAACTGGAGAAAAGACTCAGACACTGCTGCACTGCCTTTACAGAGGGAAGATCCCCTCTAACAAAGACTAACAAATCATCAACAAAAATGAGATGGATCAAATCTAGTTTGACACATTTTGGGTGTTGACTGAATTGAGGGAACTGTTTTATACCCTTCAAAATCCTAGTGAGGACTTCCATACAGAGGACAAAAAGGAGGGGGAAAGGGGATCCCCTTGCCTTAGGCCCCGTTTTCCTTCAAAATAACCCTCAGTGCTCCCATTTATTTTTAAAGAGAATCTTGAGCTTGTAACCAACGTAATGACCCAGTCACAGAATGTCTGAGGGATACCAAACTGAGGGAGAATTGCTTTTAGGAACTCCTAGTTTACAGTATCAAATGCCTTCCTTATTTCTACTTTAACAACACATATGGGTGTTTTATATTTCCTATCGTAACCCCTTAGTATTTCATTTGCCAACATGATGTTATCAAAAATAGACCTATCAGCAACAAAAGCAGCATGCTCCATTCCAAAAATCTAAGGCATAACTTTGTTGAGTCTAGAAGTGAGGATCTTAATGATAGTCTTATAAATGGTGGTACAGCAGGATATAGGCATATAGTCCAGAACAGAAGGTAGGGGAGGTACCTTTAGGAATGAGGGTGATAAGTGTGGAATTCACTTCCTTTAACGGTTTCCCAGTCTTAAAAAAGTCCATAATAGCAGCAGTGAAGCTTTCATGAATGGTGTCCCAAGCATCTTTGAAAAACCCTGATGAAAAACCATCAGGCCCGGGATCTTATTAACATCAATGGAGAACAAAGCAGCTTTAATCTCAGAAGGAGTGACAGGCTCCATCAAGTGACAGCTTTCAGTGGAGCTTAAGATATGCCCATTTTGCATAAGAGAGGGGTCAAACTCAGTCACATCTCCTGCAGTCCCCAATAAACTGACATAGTATTCTAAGAAGGCTTTAGAAATATCTTGGAAAGTGGTACAAACGGTTCCATGGATATCAACAACTTTCCTGATATTTGAGGAGTTCCTACGAGCAGCCACCTTTGAGGAGATGTATGTTGTGCTAGCATCTCCCATTTTTTTTCAAAATATTTCGCTCTTTGAAAAGCTATACTCAATTTTAGAATCCTGAATTTACAGTATTCTTTGCTGAGATGTTCCTCCTCCAGACAAAGTTCCCTATTGGTTGGATCCAACTGCAGTTTTTCCTGGCAAAGATGGAGCTGTTGCTGTAACTTGAGCACCGTATCATTAACATTAGCATAGGTTGCTCTGCGCAGGTATCTTAACTTTCCCTTTACTCGACGAAGATGTTGAACCAGCTTATACATAGCACACCCCTTAATATTTGTCCCCCATTCTGCTCTAACAATAGGCTTGAATTGCTGATCCTGGCCCCAACAGTTTAAATATTTAAAGGAGAATTTCTTAGCAGGTGCACTGGCCTTAAGATAAATGACCAAGGGGGAATGATCAGATATCCCAGCAGTTAATGCTTCTGCATAGGAGTCAGGGAAAGCCAAGAACCAAGATGAGTTTACTAGGGCCCTACCCAATCTCACTCACTTCCTCTCCTCATGGTCCTGCTTATTAGTCCAGGTAAACCAGCAACTCTAAGTTCTAATCTCATCAAGTCCTGCATTAGCAACAACTTCATTAAAATCATCCATAGCAGTAGCATTTGGGGGATCAGAACTAATTCTTTCCTCATAAGTTCTCACACAATTTACATCACCTAGGATAAGCTAGGTGTTAGAACATCCTGCATTACTGACAAGAAAATCCCATAAAGGTAATCTTTGTGCAGGGTTATTAAATCCATACACAAAGGTAACCTCCACAATATGAGACCCATGAGTGATCAAGAGATGGATCCATTGACTGCTACTATTCAGCAACTGAACAGAGAGAGAAGAATCTTTCCAAATAATCCATATCCTACCATTATGGTGTGAAGAATAGTTGTCCAAAATAAAGAATTGCTTAAACTTCATCCTCTAAATGGAAATAACATTTCTATGTCTAACACGAGTTTCCACTATACCCATAATATCTAAATTACTTTTATTAAAAATTGAAATAATCTCTGATGGCTTCAAAAGCTTATTCATGCCCCTAATATTCCAAACCCCAATCTTCATGGAGAGTGAAGTGGGGGTGGGTCCTCTTCCTCACTAACCTCTTGTTCAGCCCAGGTGGTGCCCTTAGGGATACTAAGATTTTGAACCACGGTGCATAATTTCGTAGCAGAGAGACTACCTATAGTAATAGCCTTAGACACTCCAACCGTTTCGACTCCAAAATGCTAAACTGATTTAATAAGACAGGTATTGGAGCCTGAGACTGCTGCTCAGTCACCACCTGAATATTAAGGTCCAGCTCGTGACTAGTGGTGCAGGAGCTATTGGGTAGTGCCGGAGCTGGGCATGGAGTCTCTAACTTACCATGCTCCCCATGATCCAATGAAGCCATCTCACTAGCCACCAAGGGAGCAAGAGCAGGAGCAGTGACCACCAACTCAGGCTGAACACCCCCAACTTGAATTAGCGGCGAGTGTCTTGCTACCAAGGGTATAATCAACCACTTTCTGAGAAACAGTTTCACTAGCTGCATTGTTAACATCCTCAGTCACCTTATGTCCAGCAATATCAGAACAACCAGGCTCTGGTGCCTTTGTCACCTTTGGTTTGTCCTTCTACTTGAGCAGCTTACAAACCGTTTTTTCATGTCCAAGTTTCTTAAAGTGAGTACAATAATAAGGTATCCATTCATATTCCACATCCTGGAAAATTTGTCCCATGAAAGGAGAATTGATGACAACATTATCAGGCAGTGGTCCAGAAAGGACTACTTCCACCATAACACGTGCAAACGATAACCTCTCCTTATTTATGGTAACATGGTCAGCATAGAGAGGAGTACCAATTTTGCTCGCTATCTTACTAAGAGCAGGAGCTGAGCAGAGATGGGGATCCAAATTATAGAACAAGACCCATACATGCACTTTTGATATTGTCCAGCTGTGTGGGGAAAAGGGGAGTCCATTGCTTTAGGAGAAGAGAGTGCCCACTAAAACTCCAAGCATTATCCCTTAAAATGGCATTCATGTCCTCAACTTTGCAAAACCTGAAATAGAACTACCCTTTCTTAAAATATAGAACAGATGGTTTGGTTAAATGATTCCATTGCTTATTGACAAACTCCTTGACCTGGATAATTGATGGTTTACAACCTAGGGATTGCCCTACTAACGTGTTCTGCCAGTAAACCATTTCACTCTGAACATCATCAACCTCAATTACCACCTCCCCAGACGAGTTTGAATCATGCATACTCCTCAATTCCATACCTACTTGTGATTGTGTAACTTTTTCCACCCACGTAACTTTCTTTGAAACAGTCTCCACCACAGGTGGAGCAGTACCAGAAGATGGTGCAAGACTCTCAGTCGTAACACCATCAGTACTCAGACTGGCTGAGATAGGTGTCTCAGAAACAATTGTCGTCGAAGGAGCAATTGTAGTCGAAGTAGAGCCAAGATTATCCCCCAAAACCGGATTCGTAGGGACAAGAGGACTCTTTCCCCTTCCCACTGAACATGTCCCAGGAGGATCACCCATTGATCGAGAACTACGTCCATAAATTGATTTGCCTAAAGCCCTATTAATAAGATGGTTTACAGAATTAGGGTTACCTATTAGAGTAGAAGAAGTATCCTCCACACCAGATCTACCCCGTTGAGGCTGCAGTACAGTAATTGCTATCTTTTTTGGTCTACCTATGGCCGGAGAAAGAAGAAGATTAACCGGAGATCATCGAAAATCGCCTACTAATCGCCTTTTTTCCTAGAGAGACCCTCTCCTATTATTATTATTATTATTATTATTATTATTATTATTATTATTATTATTATTATTATTATTATTATTATTATTATTATTATTATTATTATTATTACTATTACTATTATTATTATTATTACTATTATTATTACTATTATTACTACTATTACTACTATTACTACTATTACTACTATTATTATTACTATTACTACTATTATTATTACTATTATTACTATTACTATTACTATTATTACTATTACTATTACTATTACTATTATTACTATTACTATTATTACTACTACTATTACTACTATTATTATTATTATTATTATTATTATTATTATTATTATTATTACTATTATTACTATTATTATTACTATTATTATTACTATTATTATTACTATTATTATTACTATTATTATTATTATTATTATTATTATTATTATTATTATTATTATTATTATTATTATAGAAGGATGCACGCAACTTTCATTAAAAGAAAAATAAACTTTTACATGAAATTGGTGGGGAGCCGAGAGACAATCTGGGCTCCCACACCCTTAGCAACAACAAAGCTAAGTGTAGTGAAAATATAAGCGGCCACTCGAGCCCCCGCATCCTGTGATACCGAGAATTTCTGGATCCGCTTGAGCAAGGCAACAGCATCCGATCCCAGCTCCCCAAGTGAAGAGAAAGAGAAGGGAAGGAAACCATAACCAGCGGCTGCACATAAATCCCCATACTTAGCACACTTACGCTGAGCAGCATCAGCGACAACCCGGCCGGGCACAAAATCCATCATCCCAGTCTGAGTCAAAGGAGAAGACCCCGTCAAATTAACGCACACATCACGCCCGCTGTCCTAGGAATAAAGCAGCAAATCCGCAGAACGAAGGGAGCCACCATGTCCGTCAACCACACCGATATCGACCTCCTTACCCGTAGAAATACCTGACCGATAACAGATGTCGAATAAGGTGTCACGGACGAGTTTGTGCCGATGCTTAACACCCACAGTACCAGTACAAGAAACAACGTGGTCCACATACACATCATCAGCAAAAACCCGAGAGCAAGAAGGACAAAGCCTAGAAACCGTGAATAACGGAACACCCGGTCGATACCCAAGCACACTACGGTATGTCCTCCAGTTCATAGTGTGACCCAACCCAGAGATAGGAACCGCACGCAACCAATCGGAGGAGTGGGCACCCACTGAGACTTCCATAAAGCAAGCTGACACGGTGTCAAAGAGAAAACAGACTCAGAAGCAGCAGCAACCGCCGCGAAATATATGTCTGCCAATTTCTTAATAAGTTTGGGGGCAGCAATTTCACTAGGATTACGTAAGATAGCAGAACCTGTAATCTCAGAGAACACCCGTGCAGCATCGTCGAAAGCAGGGCCAGCATCTACAATACCAGAAGGCCGTAGGAGCTGAGCATGCAAACCAGCAGACTGCAAACGGGAATCAAGAAAAGCATAATGTGAAACATCTCCCGCCGCATAAACACCAAGGCCACCCACGTGAAAAGGGAATGTAACAAGGCGCCACTGCCAATCCCAAAAACCAGGACCAGATGCGGTGACAATACGTTCTAAGGTGGAACGAAGAGCAGCATCGAATGGGAGATGGACCGACCCAAAAACACTGACAGAGCAAGTACGAAGAGAGAAATAGAGCTTAGAAATACCAGTACAAGCTCTAAGCAGAAGCAACTCACATTGCGGGTCCTCAATCCTCGCAACCAAGTCCATAAGCTCAATGGTCTTAGTCACTCTCTTCGCCACAATCTCACTTCCAAAAATAGGACAAGTACAGACAGGTCCACCCAAAACAGAGACACCACGCAAGGGCGAGCAATAGAAGGGGGGGAAATCCCCGGGGAGCCGACTCCAATGATCCTCAACAGGCCAAAAGACCTCAGTCTTGGAGACATTAAGATGCAGTCCAAAACGAGGATCATCCGCCATAATCAAGTCCAAAACCTTCCCCACCTCCAAAGTATCCCCAACGATGGTGACATCATCCAAGTACCACGCCTGCATAGTGAGGTCAAAAGAGTCTCGGATTTTGCACACCAAGGGATGCAAAACCAAAGCGAAAAGCAAAGGGCCCAAAGGATCACCCTGCTGGACACCCTGACAAGACCACAAGCAATGCTCCCCATAAAAAAGACGGGCAGGGCTAGAATAACAAAACTCTACTCAACGGCAAAGAACCGGGCAACGACAGCCGACTTCCTGAAGCATGGTCGCACGATCAACAAGGTTGAAAGCATTTTGGGAATCAACCAACAACATAGAAAGTCCCACCTCAGTACCACGAGCCTCAATGAGCCGATTCAAGGCATGCAAGATAGCCTCTCCTCCACCAGACACACCCACCCCGAACTGAAGACCAACAAAATAAGAAGACAAAGAAGGACCAACCATAAAAGCACCAACCTTAGAGACAAGCCGTCTCCAGACAGTACCAATAGCAATAGGACGAACATTACCACCCAGTTTAACAAGCGGCGTGAGAGGGGCGCTGTCAATGTACTCACCTAGAGCAAGGGGACACCGACCCTCAAGAAAAAGATTAATCACCCTAGTAATAGAAGTGATCAAATCATCAGAGATAGCCACAGCAGCGCCACTCAAACAGTCCATAAGGTGATGGGCACGAAAACCATCCCTCCCACAAGAAGTACCACGTGGGAAGCTCCGAATCATATCCAAAACCACTGTCGAAGAGGCAACCAAAGGATTATGATCCCCAGACAAAGGAGGCAAATAAGGAGGCGGGGCGATAGGATGCTTTTCACGCAAGGCCACAAGAGTGGCGTCGGAGTAAGGGGCGACCACAGAGTAAGAAAGCACCCGAACAGCAGCAGTATAGTGACCATCACAAATCTTCCGCCGACATTGACGGAGGTTAAGCTCACTCAAATCAAGATCCTCTTCTACATGAAACGAAGAAGGACCCTCATCCAAACACTCCCGTAACAGCTGCAAACCACCCCCAGGCACCCCCAAGCGAGGATAGCCCTGGTAATACTCTCCTCCTGACACTGGCGCCGAATAACAGTCCTACACTCAAGACTACTCCGAGGGGGGAAGGTCCTAAGCAGACAAAGAGGCAACACAAGCAAACGAATCCAGCAAGAGAGGTCACCATGAGAACTAACCACGTCATCCAAAGCCCCCTTCAAAGCCCGAGCAAACCTAAGCCGAAACTTAGGAGGTATAGATTTCACGGTGCGAAGGCCCAAAGATAACAAACGATCAAGCGAAGATATAGACCACTGAACAAGCTCAACCCCATCATCAGACGAAATAACCGATGGAGACGAAGCCGGAGGTCGAGCGATACCCTGAATGACAAAACTATAGAGGCCGTCAACACACTCCGGAGGAGCTACAATATCCCCTCGACTATGCCGACATCTAGCACGAAAGGTACAGGTTTTAAAGCACACCCCACACAACCAGAGCCCCATACGTCTCAAATTACTCTCGGCATTGGAGTAAACAGTCAAACTATCAGTAAGAGTCTGACGCGTAAGTCCCAACGCGCCATCATGACAATGCCGGTCCTGAAAATGCTTCTACCTAGCGGCCTTAGTAAGGCCCTTACCAAAACCATCCCGACATGCATGAAGACTCGAAAAAGGACAATGGTACCGCACAAGCTCGGGCATGAAGGAAGAAGCAAAACCCCACGCCATACCTGCACAAAAACCGATATAGCCACCAAAACAACCACCCGAGCAAAAACCACCAAACAGGCAACCGCACAAGCCGCTAAAGGCTGTAAGAAGACAAGACATCCGGAGAAGAAAGCTAACCAGCGGCCTAGAAGATAACCCAACTGACCACAAACACACCACCCACTCCGGTGGTGGTCGACAAACAATGCAGACCACTTAATCACCACGACAACAGTAGCCCGTAACACCCACCACACCCACAACCTACACGACTAACGGCAGGCAGCAAATAGTAATGGCCGGACACCGGCAGCATAAGACACCACCCCACGATTGGCAGACCACCAACAACAAAGGACGCAGCAGAAAAAGAAAGGAATCAAAGCAAACCCTAACGCGAAAAATAAGAAAACTTACCCGAGGAAAACGTCAGGGCAGAGCCGTCGGCCACCATAGCAATGACCGGCGACGAGAGGTCTGATGGTCAAAGGGTGGTGGCGATGGGGTGCAGTGACCGCAGGCAGGCGGCAATGATCCCAAAATCGACAAAAAAAAAACGCTGCCCTAACAAAACCCTTCAAACTAGCGGCCGCCGTTTGAAACAGCCAACAAACTCCACACCTGACCGGCGACGTGAGGTATAATGGTTGATGTGACACGGTGGTTGGCAGCCAACGACGGCAGAACGTAGGAAAGACTGAATGCCCTAAAAACCTTAGCACGATTCCTCACCCACAACCAAAATGATCGACGGAGACAACCCAGTAGCCAATACCGGTGATCCCAGTGCCGACGATGTGAAGTGACGGCGGTGGAACTAGGGTGGCAGGAACTGACGGCAGTGGTAGCCTGAATCGCCTAAATAATCGCACTCTCCCCCATCGCAATCGCCTGAAGAATTGAAATATTATTATTATTATTATTATTATTATTATTATTATTATTATTATTATTATTATTATTATTATTATTATTATTATTATTATTATTATTATTATTATTATTATTATTATTATTATTATTATTATTGTTATTATTATTATTATTGTTATTATTATTGTTATTATTATTGTTATTGTTATTATTATTGTTATTGTTATTATTATTGTTATTATTGTTATTATTGTTATTATTATTATTATTATTATTATTGTTATTATTATTATTATTGTTATTATTATTATTATTATTATTATTATTGTTATTGTTATTATTATTATTATTATTATTATTGTTATTATTATTATTATTATTATTATTATAATTATTATTATTATTATTATTATTATTATTATTATTATTATTATTATTATTATTATTATTATTATTATTATTATTATTATTATTATTATTATTATTATTATTATTATTATTATAAAAATGCGCGCTTTCATTATAATAAAAATAAAAGGTTTACATGAAATTGGTGGGGAGCCGAGAGACAAACTGGGCTCCCACACCCTTAGCAATAGTAAAGCTAATACGAGTAAAAATGTAAGCGGCTACCCGAGCCCCATCCCGAGATACCGAGAATTTCGGATCCGCTTGAGCAAGACAACAAAGATCCGAACTCAACTCCCCAAGTGAAGAGAAAGAGAAAGGTAGGAAACCATAACCCGCTACCGCGCACAAATCCCCATACTTAGCACACTTTCGCCGAAAGCAAAGATCGACGACAACCCGCCCGACAAAATCCGCCAACCCGGTCGAGTCAAAGGTGAAGAACTCACAGTCGACGCACACATCACATTATTATTATTATTATTATTATTATTATTATTATTATTATTATTATTATTATTATTATTATTATTATTATTATTATTATTATTATTATTATTATTATTATTATTATTATTATTATTATTATTATTATTATTATTATTATTATTATTATTATTATTATTATTATTATTATTATTATTATTATTATTATTATTATTATTATTATTATTATTATTATTATTATTATTATTATTATTATTATTATAAAAATGCGCGCAGCTTTCATTATAATAAAAATAAAAAGGTTTACATGAAATTGGTGGGGAGCCGAGAGACAATCTGGGCTCCCACACCCTTAGCAATAGTAAAGCTAATACGAGTAAAAATGTAAGCGGCTACCCGAGCCCCAGCATCCTGAGATACCGAGAATTTCTGGATCCGCTTGAGCAAGGCAACAGCATCCGAACTCAACTCCCCAAGTGAAGAGAAAGAGAAAGGTAGGAAACCATAACCCGCTACCGCGCACAAATCCCCATACTTAGCACACTTTCGCTGAGCAAAGATCACAACCCTACCCCGACACAAAATCCGCCAACCCAGTCTGAGTCAAAGGTGAAGAACCTGTCAGGTCGACGCACACATCACATTATTATTATTATTATTATTATTATTATTATTATTATTATTATTATTATTATTATTATTATTATTATTATTATTATTATTATTATTATTATTATTATTATTATTATTATTATTATTATTATTATTATTATTATTATTATTATTATTATTATTATTATTATTATTATTATTATTATTATTATTATTATTATTATTATTATTATTATTATTATTATTATTATTATTATTATTATTATTATTATTATTATTATTATTATTATTATTATTATTATTATTATTATTATTATTATTATTATTATTATTATTATTATTATTATTATTATTATTATTATTATTATTATTATTATTATTATTATTATTATTATTATTATTATTATTATTATTATTATTATTATTATTATTATTATTATTATTATTATTATTATTATTATTATTATTATTATTATTATTATTATTATTATTATTATTATTATTATTATTATTATTATTATTATTATTATTATTATTATTATTATTATTATTATTATTATTATTATTATTATTATTATTATTATTATTATTATTATTATTATTATTATTATTATTATTATAGAAGGATGCACGCAACTTTCATTAAAAGAAAAATAAACTTTTACATGAAATTGGTGGGGAGCCGAGAGACAATTCGGGCTCCCACACCCTTAGCAACAACAAAGCTAAGTCTAGTGAAAATATAAGCGGCCACTCGAGTCCCCGCATCCTGAGATACCGAGAATTTCTAGATCCGCTTGAGCAAGGCAACAACATCCGAACCCAGCTCCCCAAGTGAAGAGAAAGAGAAGAGAAGGAAACCATAACCAGCGGCTGCACATAAATCCCCATACCTAGCACACTTACGCTGAGCAGCATCAGCGACAACCCGGCCGGGCACAAAATCCATCATCCCAGTCTGAGTCAAAGGAGAAGACCCCGTCAAATTAACGCACACATCACGCCCTCTGTCCTAGGAATAAAGCAGCAAATCCGCAGGACGAAGGGAGCCACCATGTCCGTCAACCAAACCGATATCGACCACCTTACCCGTAGAAATACCTGACCGATAGCAGATGTCGAATAAGGTGTCACGGACGAGTTTGTGCCGATGCTTAACACCCACAGTACAAGTACAAGAAACAGCGTGGTCCCCATACACATCATCAGCAAAAACCCGAGAGCAAGAAGGACAAGGCCTAGAAACCGTGAATAACGGAACACCCACTCGATACCCAAGCACACTACGGTATGTCCTCCAGTTCATAGTGTGACCCAACCCAGAGATAAGAACCGCACGCAACCAATCGGAGGAGTGGGCACCCACTGAGACTTCCATAAAGCAAGTTGACACGGTGTCAAAGAGAAAACAGACTCAGAAGCAGCAGCAACCGCCGCGAAATATATGTCTGCCAATTTCTTCATAAGTTTGGAGGCAGCAATTTCACTACGATTACGTAAGATAGCAGAACCTGTAGTCTCAGAGAACACCCGTGCAGCATCGTCGAAAGCAGGGCCAGCATCTACAATACCAGAAGGCCGTAGGAGCTGAGCATGCAAACCAGCAGACTGTAAACGGGAAGAAAGAAAAGCATAATGTGAAACATCTCCCGCCGCATAAACACCAAGGCCACCCACGTGAAAAGGAAATGTAACAAGGCGCCACTGCCAATCCAACAAACCAGGACCAGATGCGGTGACAATACGTTCTAAGGTGGAACGAAGAGCAGCATCGAATGGGAGATGGACCGACCCAAAAACACTGGCGGAGCAAGTACGAAGAGAGAAATAGAGCTTAGAAATACCAGTACAAGCTCTAAGCAGAAGCAACTCACATTGCGGGTCCTCAATCCTCGCAACCAAGTCCATAAGCTCAATGGTCTTAGTCACTCTCTTCGCCACAATCTCACTGCCAAAAATAGGACAAGTACAGAAAGGTCCACCCAAAACAGAGACACCACGCAAGGGCAAGCAATAGAAGTGGGGGAAATCCCCGGGGAGCCGACTCCGATGATCCTCAACAGGCCAAAAGACCTCAGTCTTGGAGACATTAAGATACAGTCCAAAACGAGGGTCATCCTCCATAATCAAGTCCAAAACCTTCCCCACCTCCAAAGTATCCCCAACGATGGTGACATCATCCAAGTACCACGCCTGCATAGTGAGGTCAAAAGAGTCTCGGATTTTGCACACCAAGGGATGCAAAACCAAAGCGAAAAGCAAAGGGCCGAAAGGATCACCCTGCTGGACACCCTGACAAGACCATAAGCAATGCTCCCCATAAAAAAGACGGGCAGGGTTGGAATAACAAAACTCCACTCAACGGCAAAGAACCGGGCAACGACGGCCGACTTCCTGAAGCATGGTCGCACGATCAACAAGGTTGAAAGCATTTTGGGAATCAACCAGCAACATAGAAAGTCCCACCTCAGTACCACGAGCCTCAATGAGCCGATTCAAGGCATGCAAGATAGCCTCTCCTCCACCGGACACACTCACCCCGAACTGAAGACCAACAAAATAAGAAGACAAAGAAGGACCAACCATAAAAGCACCAACCTTAGAAACAAGCTGTCTCCAGACAGTACCAATAGCAATAGGACGGACATTACCACCCAGTTTAACAAGCGGCGTGAGAGGGGCGCTGGCAATGTACTCACCTAGAGCAAGGGGACACCGGCCCTCAAGAAAAAGATTAACCACCCTAGTAATAGAACTGATCAAATCATTAGAGATAGCCACAGCAGCGCCACTCAAACAGTCCATAAGGTGCTGGGCACGAAAACCATCCCTCCCACAAGAAGTACCACGTGGGAAGCTCCGAATCATATCCAAAACCACTTTCGAAGAGGCAACCAGAGGATGATGATCGCCAGACAAAGGAGGCAAATAAGGAGGCGGGGCGATAGGATGCTTTTCACGCAAGGCCACAAGATTGGCATCGGAGTAAGGGACGACCACAGAGGAAGAAAGCACCCGAACAACAACAGTATAGTGACCATCACAAATCTTCCGCCGACATTGACGGAGGTTAAGCTCACTCAAATAAAGATCCTCCTCTACATGAAACGAAGAAGGACCCTCATCCAAACACTCCCGTAACAGCTGCAAACCACCCCCAGGCACCCCCCAAGCGAGGATAGCCCTGGTAATACTCTCCTCCTGACGCTGGCGCCGAATAACAGTCCTACACTCAAGATTACTCCGAGGGGGGAAGGTCCTAAGCAGACAGAGAGGCAACACAAGCAAACGAATCCAGTAGGAGAGGTCACCATGAGAACTAACCACGTCATCCAAAGCCCCCTTCAAAGCCCGAGCAAACCTAAGCCGAAACTTAAGAGGTATAGATTTCACGGTGCGAAGGCCCAAAGATAACAAACGATCAAGCGAAGATATAGACCACTGAACAAGCTCAACCCCATCATCGGACGAAATAACCGATGGAGACGGCCGAGAGTCGAGGGATACCCTAAATGACAAAACTATAGAGGCCGTCAACACACTCCGGAGGAGCTATAATATCCCCTCGACTATGCCGACATCTAGCGCGAAAGGTACAGGTTTTAAAGCACACCCCACACAACCAGAGCCCCATACGTCTCAAATTACTCTCGGCATTGGAGTAAACAGTCAAACTATCAGTAAGAGTCTGACGCGTAAGTCCCAACGCACCATCATGACAATGCCGGTCCTGAAAATGCTTCTGCCTAGCGGCCTTAGTAAGGCCCTTACCAAAACCATCCCGACATGCATGAAGACTCGAAAAAGGACAATGGTACCGCACAAGCTCGGGCATGAAGGAAGAAGCAAAACCCCACGCCATACCTGCACAAAAACCGATATAGCCACCAAAACAACCACCCGAGCGAAAACCACCAAACAGGCAACCGCACAAGCCGCTAAAGGTCAGAAGAAGACAAGACATCCTGGAGAAGAAAGCTAACCAATGCCTAGAAGATAACCCAACTGACCACCAACACACCACCCACTCCGGTGGTGGTCGACAAACAATGCAGAACACCTAATCACCACGACAACAGTAGCCCGTAACACCCACCACACCCACAACCTACACGACTAACGGCTGGCAGCAAATAGTAATGGCCGGACACCGGCAGCATAAGACACCACCCCACGATTGGCAGACCACCAGCAGCAAAAGACGCAGCAGAAAAAGAAAGGAACCAAAGCAAACCCTAACGCGAAAAATAAGAAAACTTACCCGAGGAAAACGTCAGGGCAGAGCCGTCGGCCACCATAGCAATGACCGGCGACAAGAGGTCTGATGGTCAAAGGGTGGTGGCGATGGGGTGCAGTGTCCAGAGGCAGGCGGCAATGATCCCAAAATCGACAATAAAAAACGCTGCCCTAACAAAACCCTTCAAACTAGCGGCCGCCGTTTGAAACAGTCAACAAACTCCACACCTGACCGGCGACGTGAGGTCTAATGGTTGACGTGACACGGTGGTTGTAGCCAACGACGGCAGAACGTAGGAACAACTGAATGCCCTAAAAACGCTAGCACGATTCCTCACCCACAACCAGCGGCTGACAGCAGACAACCCAGTAGCCAATACCGGTGATCCAAGTGCCGACGATGTGAAGTGACGGCGGTGGAACTAGGGTGGCAGGAACTGACGGCAGTGGTAGCCTGAATCGCCTAAAGAATCGCACTCTCCCCCATCGCAATCGCCTGAAGAATTGAAATATTATTATTATTATTATTATTATTATTATTATTATTATTATTATTATTATTATTATTATTATTATTATTATTATTATTATTATTATTATTATTATTATTATTATTATTATTATTATTATTGTTATTGTTGTTATTGTTATTGTTGTTGTTATTATTATTATTATTATTATTATTATTATTATTATTATTATTATTATTATTATTATTATTATTATTATTATTATTATTATTATTATTATTATTATTATTATTATTATTATTATTATTATTAGGATGCACGCAACTTTCATTAAAAGAAAAATAAACTTTTTCAAGAAATTGGTGGGGAGCCGAGAGACAATTCGGGCTCCCACACCCTTAGCAACAACAAAGCTAAGTCTAGTGAAAATATAAGCGGCCACTCGAGTCCCCGCATCCTGAGATACCGAGAATTTCTGGATCCGCTTGAGCAAGGCAACAGCATCCGAACCCGCTCCCCAAGTGAAGAGAAAGAGAAGGGAAGGAAACCATAACCAAATGTACGCACATAAATCCCCATACTTAGCACACTTACGCTGAGCAGCATCAGCGACAACCCGGCCGGGCACAAAATACATCATCCCAGTCTGAGTCAAAGGAGAAGACCCCGTCAAATTAACGCACACATCACGTCCTCTGTCCTAGGAATAAAGCAGCAAATCCGCAGGACGAAGGGAGCTACCATGTCCGTCAACCAAACCGATATCGACCACCTTACCCGTAGAAATACCTGACCGATAGCAGATGTCGAATAAGGTGTCACGGACGAGTTTGTGTCGATGCTTAACACCCACAGTACCAGTACAAGAAACAGCGTGGTCCCCATACACATCATCAGCAAAAACCCGAGAGCAAGAAGGACAAAGCCGAGAAACCGTGAATAACGGAACACCCAGTCGATACCCAAGCACACTACGGTATGTCCTCCAGTTCATAGTGTGACCCAACCCAGAGATAGGAACCGCACGCAACCAATCGGAGGAGTGGGCACCCACTGAGACTTCCATAAAGCAAGCTGGCACGGTGTCAAAGAGAAAACAGACTCAGAAGCAGCAGCAACCGCCGCGAAATATATGTCTGCCAATTTCTTCATAAGTTTGGGGGCAGCAATTTCACTAAGATTACGTAAGATAGCAGAACCTGTAATCTCAGAGAACACCCGTGCAGCATCGTCGAAAGTAGGGCCAGCATCTACAATACCAGAAGGCCGTAGGAGCTGAGCATGCAAACCAGCAGACAACAAACGGGAAGCAAGAAAAGCATAATGTGAAACATCTCCCGCCGCATAAACACCAAGGCCACACACGTGAAAAGGGAATGTAACAAGGCGCCACTGCCAATCCCAAAAACCAGGACCAGATGCGGTGACAATACGTTCTAAGGTGGAACGAAGAGCAGCATCGAATGGGAGATGGACCGACCCAAAAACACTGGCGGAGCAAGTACGAAGAGTGAAATAGAGCTTAGAAATACCAGTACAAGCTCTAAGCAGAAGCAACTCACATTGCGGGTCCTCAATCCTCGCAACCAAGTCCATAAGCTCAATGGTCTTAGTCACTCTCTTCGCCACAATCTAACTGCCAAAAATAGGACAAGTACAGACAGGTCCACCTAAAACAGAGACACCACGCAAGGGCGAGCAATAGAAGGGGGGGGGGGAAATCTCCGGGGAGCCGACTCCAATGATCCTCAACAGGCCAAAAGACCTCAGTCTTGGAGACATTAAGATGCAGTCCAAAACGAGGGTCATCCGCCATAATCAAGTCCAAAACCTTCCCTACCTCCAAAGTATCCCCAACGATGGTGACGTCATCCAAGTACCACGCCTGCATAGTGAGGTCAAAAGAGTCTCGGATTTTGCACACCAAGGGATGCAAAACCAAAGTGAAAAGCAAAGGGCCCAAAGGATCACCCTGCTGGACACCCTGACAAGACCACAAGCAATGCTCCCCATAAAAAAGACGGGCAGGGCTGGAATAACAAAACTCTACTCAACGGCAAAGAACCGGACAACGATGGCCGACTTCCTGAAGCATGGTCGCACGATCAACAAAGTTGAAAGCATTTTGGGAATCAACCAGCAACATAGAAAGTCCCACCTCAGTACCACGAGCCTCAATGAGCCGATTCAAGGCATGCAAGATAGCCTCTCCTCCACCGGACACACCCACCCCGAACTGAAGACCAACAAAATAAGAAGACAAAGAAGTACCAACCATAAAAGCACCAACCTTAGAGACAAGCCGTCTCCAGACAGTACCAATAGCAATAGGACGAACATTACCACCCAGTTTAACAAGCGGCGTGAGAGGGGCGCTGGCAATGTACTCACCTAGAGCAAGGGGACACCGGCCCTCAAGAAAAAGATTAACCACCCTAGTAATAGAAGTGATCAAATCATCAGAGATAGCCACAGCAGTGCCACTCAAACAGTCCATAAGGTGCTGGGCACGAAAACCATCCCTCCCACAAGAAGTACCACGTGGGAAGCTCCGAATCATATCCAAAACCACTGTCAAAGAGGCAACCAGAGGATGATGATCCCCAGACAAATGAGGCAAATAAGGAGGCGGGGCGATAGGATGCTTTTCACGCAAGGCCACAAGAGTGGCATCGGAGTAAGGGGCGACCACAGAGGAAGAAAGCACCCGAACAGCAGCAGTATAGTGACCATCACAAATCTTCCGCCGACATTGACGGAGGTTAAGCTCACTCAAATCAAGATCCTCCTCTACATGAAACGAAGAAGGACCCTCATCCAAACACTCCCGTAACAGCTGCAAACCACCCCCAGGCACCCCCCAAGCGAGGATAGCCCTGGTAATACTCTCCTCCTGACGCTGGCGCCGAATAACAGTCCTACACTCAAGACTACTCCGAGGGGGGAAGGTCCTAAGCAGACAGAGAGGCAACACAAGCAAACGAATCCAGCAGGAGAGGTCACCATGAGAACTAACCACGTCATCCAAAGCCCCCTTCAAAGCCCGAGCAAACCTAAGCCGAAACTTAAGAGGTATAGATTTCACGGTGCGAAGGCCCAAAGATAACAAACGATCAAGCGAAGATATAGACCACTGAACAAGCTCAACCCCATCATCAGACGAAATAACCGATGGAGACGAAGACGGAGGTCGAGGGATACCCTGAATAACAAAACTATAGAGGCCGTCAACACACTCCGGAGGAGCTACAATATCCCCTCGACTATGCCGACATCTAGCGCGAAAGGTACAGGTTTTAAAGCACACCCCACACAACCAGAGCCCCATACGTCTCAAATTACTCTCGGCATTGGAGTAAACAGTCAAACTATCAGTAAGAGTCTTACGCGTAAGTCCCAACGCACCATCATGACAATGCCGGTCCTGAAAATGCTTCTGCCTAGCGGCCTTAGTAAGGCCCTTAACAAAACCATCCCGACATGCATGAAGACTCGAAAAAGGACAATGGTACCGCACAAGCTCGAGCATGAAGGAAGAAGCAAAACCCCACGCCATACCTGCACAAAAACCGATATAGCCACCAAAACAACCACCCGAGCGAAAACCACCAAACAGGCAACCGCACAAGCCGCTAAAGGCTGTAAGAAGACAAGACATCCGGAGAAGAAAGCTAACCAGCGGCCTAGAAGATAACCCAACTGACCACCAACACACCACCCACTCCGGTGGTGGTCGACAAACAATGCAGACCACCTAATCACCACGACAACAGTAGCCCGTAACACCCACCACACCCACAACCTACACGACTAACGGCAGGCAGCAAATAGTAATGGCCGGACACCGGCAGCATAAGACACCACCCCACGATTGGCAGACCACCAGCAGCAAAGGACGCAGCAGAAAAAGAAAGGAACCAAAGCAAACCCTAACGCGAAAAATAAGAAAACTTACCCGAGGAAAACGTCAGGATAGAGCCGTCGGCCACCATAGCAAGGACCGGCGACGAGAGGTCTGATGGTCAAAGGGTGGTGGCGATGGGGTGCGATGGACCAGAAAGCAGAATGATCCCAAAATCGACAAAAAAAACGCTGCCCTAACAAAACCCTTCA